>NC_089503.1:362670896-363010896 GCF_036850995.1 Saccopteryx leptura | reverse complement strand
AAATCTTTCTGTGGATTTTGTATTTATGGGGCAGAGAGATTTTTTCAAATTAGAATAGGAAGGAGATGGGTAACTTTGTCTTACTTTTCTAGTAAAACAATGACCAATTCTAAATCACTTAATACATTTTGAAGTTCTTTCAGTTGAGGGGTCACATGCCGAATGAAGACCGCTGAATGGATTGGGAGGAGGCGGGAAATGGGGCACTAACGGGGAAAGAGCATTCACAGGTAGAATACATTCCTCTTCTGGAAGAGAGCTTCTCACAGGCAACACTGGGGACATTTTGGGTTGAATATTCTTCATTGAAAGGGGCTGTCCCTGTGCATTGTGGGGTGTTTAGCAGTATCCCTGACCTATGCCCAGTATGCGCTGTATCATCTTCTAAATTTGACAAACAGAAATATCCCCAGACATGGTCAAATGTCTCTTGTGGGCAAAATCATCCCGTATTAGCAACCACTGTACTGAAAGAAATATTTAGATTTACCTCACTGAGGTGAAATCATAAACAATCATTTTATTTAGAGTATCATTTAGACGTTATTGGACTATTTTATGTATAAAAGACTACACTTTTTATATGAAGAATAAGTAGTTGAGTCTTCCATATAGGAAAAAAAAAAGTAAATATACTGATAATTTGAAACACTATCAATACTCAATGAACAATGCAGAAGGATACTTACATGTTCATCCAGTCACTATAATATTTATGTGTGGGTTATTTGACAGCAGTTTGTCTCTGAACTCTAATTTGTATATCGCCTCTCACCTCTATCCCAGTTTTCAGTTGACAAAGATTAAGACTTGATTAAAGAAAGAGAGAGAGGGAGAGAGAGTCTGTAAGTTTGGTGATGTTTTGATTAGTAAATTATTTTAAAAAGACAAGCTTTTTTTTTTTTTAATAGGAAAATGTGTTTTAAAATAACAACAACTTGCCCTGGCCAGTGGCTCAGTGGATAGAGTATCAGCCTGACATATGGATGTCCTGGGTTCTATTCCTGGTCAGGGCACATTAGAGAAGCAACCATCTAATTCCCACCCCTCCTTTTCTCCCCCCTCTTCTTTATTTCTTTCTTCCCTCAGCCAGTGGCTGGATTGGTCCAAGAGTGGCCCCGGGCACTGAGGATGGCTCCTTTGGGGTCCTAAAAATAAATAAATAACTAAATAGAATCAACTCTTCATAAATCATTCAGAGTTTGTATGCATTTCCAGGTGAATACACTGGGAAATATCTTTTTTTTTTAAATTATTTTTTATTTTTTATTTATTCATTTTTAGAGAGGAGAGAGAGAGAGAGAGAGCGAGAGAGAGAGAGAGAGGGAGGAGAGAGAGGAGAGCGAGACAGAGAGAAGGGGGAGGAGCTGGAAGCATCAACTCCCATATGTGCCTTGACCAGGCAAGCCCAGGGTTTCGAACCGGCGACCTCAGCATTTCCAGGTCAACGCTTTATCCACTGCGCCACCACAGGTCAGGCACTGGGAAATATCTTGACACATCTTCTTTTTCTAGAGAGAATCCAGGTAACATGCAGTTTTATAGATAGAATTTTGAATCCTGCAGGATTGTTTGCTCGGTTTCTGAGTCCTTTTCCACTTCTGTCGAGACTTGTCCTATACTCTTTCCTACATAAGGAGGTAAGGTTCTAGTACCTGTCATAGATGCTAGTGGCCTGCCTGACTTTGAATCGGCTTTACAAAAGTGAGCACATGCACATTGATTTTAATTATAAAAATAAAGCCCTCTCCCTCCTACCCTGATTTCAGACATCATCATGGAAATGGAGGAAGAGTTCCATGTAACCAAATGTTGGTTGGTTCTTTTGACCACTGCTTTAATGATTCAGAAGTCTGATTCTGAGATAAGGAAATTAATCCACACAAATTCTTCATGAGACTTTCTCACAAGGAAGGCAGTCAAAGGAAGAGAACACCTGGACCTCGTAGGCTTCTCTGTGTGCTTTGTTCCCTGTGCAGCAAGGGGTGGTTACAACGGGGGAGGGAAGGAGAGGTGAGCTTTCCCTGGGAGCTTTGGCCCAGTGGTTACAGCAGAAATCTCAGGGCCATGTCTGGGAAAGAGATGCTGTGGGAGGATGTGAAGATGGAGAGCATGATGTGGACAGAACTGAGGTACAGAGAATACCTTTTGTAAAAGTTGGAAGCTCAGAGTCAGAAACAGAAAAATTCTTGGAAGTGAGTGCTATCCATTGAAAGGGTATGGATGGGGACAATGATAGTGAATGGATGGATGTACATCAGGAAAATATGTCACCCTTTCGCATTTTCTCAGGATACGGAGTACTGATTGGCATGATTTTGATTGATTTTGTCATTAGACATACCTTAATTTGTTTTTCCATGTGGAAAGGCAATAATTATTTGTGTCCTATTCTAGAAGTTATTGGTGATAGAGGGACTTAGACCTATTTATCAACTGTACCTATTACATCCCTGTACTGTATCATCTCTTGTTCTTGGGAAAGGACAGGTGGGACATCTCGGATACTTTTCCTAAATATTTTCTTTTAGTTTCAGATTTTAAGCAGAATCTGTATTTTTAGAACATGTTAAAAAAATTTTTTAATGTTTAAGATTTTCTTAAGCACCGACTTTGTTATGTTATCTGATGTCTATTCTGATTCCTTAAAGTATAACAACTTCTACCTCTAATAACAAACTCCGTGATAAAGAGTTCCATTAAAATACTGTCATTTTATTTTTAAATACAGCAGTTTAGTCAGTTTTGATGAGTGCGTGAGCATTAGTTTCATTTCCTTTTAGTTCTAGAATTTTGGATTTGACATGTTCTAATACTTTTTCCCTTTAGTTTCTTGAAACATCACAAATAAAATAGACCCAGATTCTGCTTTTGTTATATGATGGATATCTTGAATCTTATTGATTTTTTTATTTAAAAAATAACCTTCTCTGTTTTTTCCTAGAAATTACTTTCCAGATACTTCCACAACTGTTTTCATTTGGAGGATAGATAATTAATGCTTTGTAGCAAATGTACATTTAGATACTTGAATAGACCCAATTAGTGAAAAATTAAATGTTTGAATGTATTAAAGTTGAGCCTGTTAATGCAAATGAGAAAAAAGTGACTAATTATCTTTAATTTTGGAATTATAAACTGTATTGTTGAAATATATACTATTTATACTATATGTATACACACATACATAGAATATATATACATTCAAATTCACTGGGATTAAGAAGTTTTCTTTAGTGTGTTTTATATGTACACATATTTATACATACACACACACCAAAATTTTTTGAAAAGTTTATGTTTTGGGCATTTATTTGATTGTATAGATGCATATAGGCATTTGCAACTCACTTTAATAATTTCATAATTTTCTTCATAGTAAAGTACTCTATTTTAAACAAATTGCCTTTGTCTTGTAAAAAAGGCTATAAAAGAGATAATGACATTTTTTGTATTTGGTCCCCAAAGCACATCCAAAAATTCCAAGATTCTCACACAAAGTAGCAAGCATTTACTATGTAAGTAAATTCCAAGAAAAGAGGGTTTATATTAGACCAACTAAATGCAGGGATTGAATTCCAAATTCAGAGAATAATAAAGGCTTATTAAAATGTCAGTTCATCACTTTCAGACTGTACTTTTGAACTAGCCCAGAGGTCGAGAAACTTTTTGGCTGAGAGAGCCATGAATGCTTCATATTTTAAAATGTAATTCCACGAGAGCGATACAATGATATGTGTATGTTACGCATTATACAATAAAAATTTGGCATTGTCCCAGAGGACAGCTGTGATTGGCTCCAGCCACCTGCAACCATGAACTTGAGCGGTAGGAAATGAACGGATTGTAATACATGAGAATGTTTTATTTTTATTTTTATTTTTTTTTTGTATTTTTCTGAAGCTGGAAATGGGGAGGCAGTCAGACAGACTCCTGCATGCGCCTGACCGGGATCCACCCAGCATGCCCACCAGGGGGCGATGCTCTGCCCATCTTGGGGCATCACTCTGCCACAATCAGAGCCATTCTAGTGCCTTAGGCAGAGGCCACAGAATCATCCTCAGCGCCCGGGCAAACTTTGCTCCAGTGGAGCCTTGGCTGCGGGAGGGGAAGAGAGAGACAGAGAGGAAGGAGAGGGGGAGGGGTGGAGAAGCAGATGGGCACTTCTCCTGTGTGCCCTGGCCGGGAATCGAACCTGGGACTCCTGCATGCCAGGCCGATGCTCTACCACTGAGCCAACTGGCCAGGGCCTGTTTTATATTTTTAACGTTATTATTATTTTTTTATTAAAGATTTGTCTGCAAGCCAGATGCAGCCATCAAAAGAGCCACATCTGGCTCGTGAGACATAGGTTCCTACCCCTGAACTAGCCAATGGCCCTCCTTCAGGTGATATCAGACAGTGGTTTACTTTCTTTTGTTAATACAAATGGATACATAGAGGAAGAAATGTCTCTGACTAATATTTAATCCCCTAATGCTGGTGTGTATCGGCATGCTATATAGCGTATTTTTCACTCCATAAGACACGCCTGACCATAAGACACACCTAGGGTTTTAAGGAGGAATATAAGAAAACAAAATTCTGAACCAAATGGTGTGTTAAAATATTTAATAAAGTACCATATTTTTTTGCTCCATAAGACGCACGGGCATTTTCCTCTCCACTTTTTGGGGAAAAAAATGCGTTTTATGGAGCAAAAAATACAGTAACTATGCATCTATTTATGGTTTGAGTATTTGTTTTGTTACATTTAAATTATAAAAATAATTTCAGTCCATAGCCATTTGAAGTGGGTCCTAGCTAAGCTCAAATTGAGAAAAGGCATTTTATTGATTGCTGAGCCAGCCAGTGTGCTGGTGACCTATAAAGACATCTATTAGCATACATTGATATGCCTAAGAGATTTTATTTTAGGCTATATCAGAAATCATTTTTTTTAAATTGCGGGAACACATGGTGGTAAAGTGGGAGAAATATAAACAATGAGCGGAGCATGATGGTTATAGCCCATTTGGATTTTTGAGTTTTGACAGAGCACGGTAGGGGAAACAACCAAAGAAGCTGCTTTCGTGGAAAATACCCCACTGGCTGGATACTTGTGAGGGGAGCTGGGCTGCTTGGATCGGCAAAACTCTGGCTACTTTGGGAACTCAGAGAGTTGGCACCTTGACATGGGTACAGACGTTTCACAGGGCACATGAAGCAATGGCCGTGATTAGCACTTTTCATGCAGGAAGGCAATCCCCCAAAGGAAAAGTTGGGAGCAGATTTATTCTTTCTCTTTCAGAAACTCCCAGATGTACCCGGGCAGGTGATACTTTGGGGACTGGAGTCCTTCCTCCACGTGTTGGTAGGGACAGTGACCCAGTGAAATTGGGACATCCAGCTTCTTTCTCCAAAGATTGGTGAGGCCTGGGGACAGTCACATTATCTTTATCTAAGAAATTTTAAAATCACTGTGATTATCCTTTTCGAAAAAAAGTGCATCTAATTACAAAAATACAACTAGTAATAATAATAAAAAAGACCACAACATATGACTGATATTCATTAATATAGTTTTATTTCCACAGCCTGGGTTTATTAGAAAGCTTCTGAAATGTCTCTGTGCATATTAATGAGTTTAATAATTAGACAAGGAACGAGGGAGAACATGTCATTCAGAAGCAATTAGTCAACATTATTAAGATATAACCTATAAATTGTCTCTATAGTTAATGAGAAAGATTGCTTTCTCAGTTTCAGAATTTAAGAATTACATACTAAATTATCAGGTAATTTATTTAATAGTAAAATTAGGATTGCAATTGTATTTTTATTTACTTAGGGCTAGAATATAGCAATAAATAAAAGCACATTTTATTTTAATATGCTATGCTGAAAATTGGAGATACATTAACTAGGCAATGACTGGTTTTCAACATACCTCACTTTAGAGCTTCAAGGCCCTGGCCGGTTGGCTCAGTGGATAAAGCGTCAGCCCAGCATGTGGATGTCCCAGGTTCGATCCCCAGTCAGGGCACACATGAGAAGTGACTATCTGCTTCTCTGTCCTACCCTATCCTATCTCTCTCTCTCTTCTTTTGCTCTCTCTTCATCTCTCATAGCCAGTTACTCAATTGGTTCTAGTGTGGCCCCAGGTGCTGAGGATAGCTCGAACGATTCAAGCATTGGCCCCAGACGGGGTTTGCTGGGTGGTCCCCGTGGGGGCATGTGCAGAGTATGTCTCACCATCTTCCCTCCTCTCACTTAAAAAGAAAGAAAAAGAACTTCAAAAAACTTCAGATTAGGAAGGAAACACTATTGGTGTACTATGGGATATTGTGATTCAATATTAATATATTTAATTTATTTAGGATTCATGCTTCTGTTTTTTTTATTATTATTTTTTTTTATTTTTATTTTTTATTAAGTGAGAGTGGGGAGGCAGAGAGACAGACTCCTGCAGGCAACCTACCAGGATTCACCCAGCAAGCCCCCTAGCAGGTGATGCGCTGTCCTTCTGGGTCATAGCTTTGTTGTTCAAGAACTGAGCTATTTTAGTGCCTGAGGCCAAGGCCATAGAGCCATGCTCAGCAACCAGGACCAACTTTGCTCTAATGAGGGGAAGAGAGGGATAGGAAGGGATGAGAAGCAGATGGTTACTTCTCCTGTGTGCCCTGCCGGGCCGATGCTCTTCTGCTGAGCCAACCAGCCAGGACTGCTTCTGTTTTTTCTTTTTTTTTTTTTTTTTTTTGTTTGTTTATTTGTTTTGCACTGATTTGGGGCTGTGTCCCTGAGAAATATTTCTATTCTTATCCAAAAGTATATCTTAAAACGATTTATTTCACTTGCATTCTTTCGCTACTAAAGCAACAGAGAGAATGTTCTAACACTTATTGACTGAAAGATATCGAACAAGTCATTTATTTTCTTTTAGTCTCAGTTTTGTTATCTGTAAAGGGTGAATGAAAGGAGCACTAATATTGACGTGTAAGGAACTGAGATATGATGGCTAGCAGAATATCTTCTTGCTTTTTGTTATACAGTTCTTGGCTTTAAATTCTCATCTTTGGTTTTATTCCTACCCATCATTCTAGGGTTATATTTATATTGTCTTCATTGCTTAATTCTTTACTTAGACTTACTTTTGTCAATGACTTGGAATAAAATATATTTTTAACTCCAGTAGATCTCCAAATCCACTGTTTTCTTTTGAAATGTCTTTTATATTTTTTTATTTCTCTTCCTAATACCACAAGTCTAGTTTGGGTTCTTATCACCTTATGCAAGGATGACTGAGCAAGAAATCATCTGCAGCCTGCATCTCTGACAGTGGACTTCTGCCTTCCATTCATGTGCATTATATTGCTTGGGTTATTTTCCTTAAAAATCACATCATACCCCTCATCAACAAAAGGAAATATGAGTACGTTGACCAATATTTAAATTATATCATGTCCTAATTTCTTTCCTCACTTCTATGGCTCTTTTAAAACAAGAACATTTCCCCTCATTCCCCCATAGCCCTCTTCATATATTCTTTTCCTTTCAGAAAGGAGGACGTGTTGTGCTGTGGTTGTTTTTTTCTGGCCTCTGTGCCTTTGTGATCACTGTTCCCCTCATCCAGCATGCTTTTCCGTGCTCCCCACCCATTCTTCTGAGGTCATTTAGTTTCCTTTGCCCTTGGAGTTTCCAATCCAAGTTATATAAAAACTTACAAATAATTATGTCTACCGTACTCCTTTGTCAGTGATTTTTATGCATACAGGTAACTGACCCCTGATCTTTTTTATACTGTGGTTAAATATACATAACATAAAATGTATAATTTATCGGTTTTGAGTGTACAATTCAGGGACATTAAGTACATTTGCAGTGGTATGCAACAGTCAGCACTATCCAGCTCCAGAAAGTTTCATCATCACAAACTGAAGCTCTGTACCTATTAAACAGCAACTCCCTGTTAATTCTAAATTATAACAACCATTCTACTTTCTTTATCTATGAATTTGACTTCAAAGTTATTTCAAATAAGTGGAATCATATGATATTTGTACTTTTGTGTCTGATTTCTCTTAGTCTAAGGTTCTTAAAGTTTACCTATGTTGTAGCATGTATCAGAACTTCATTTCCTTTTAAAGCTGAATTATATTTAATTGTATGTGTAGATCACATTTTGTTTGTTCATCTGCTGGTGGACAGTTGGGTTTTGCCCACATTTTGGTTATTGTGAATTATGAAGCTATCAACATTGGTGTGCGAGTATCTAATTGAGTCCCTGCTTTCAGTGACTTTGTGTATATACCCAGAAGTGGAATTATGGATCATGCTATGCTTAATTTATCAAGAAACTGTCATTCTGTCTTCCATAGTGGTGGTACCATTTTATAGTCCCACCAGCAGTATACAAGGATTCCAGTTTCTCCATATCTTTGCCAATATTTATTTTTTCGCTTTTTGTATAATAATCATCCTAATGGGTTGGTAGTGGCATCTCATTGTGGTTTTGATTTGTATTTACCTAGTGGTAGTGATGTTGACTTTCACTGGGCTCATTGGCCATTTTATATCTTTGTAGAAACGTCTATTCAAGTTCTTTGCCTGTATTTGAATGAACTGTTTTTTAAAAAAATTTTGTTGGTGAGGACCTTTTAAACAACATTTACTCAAAACAAGTTTAACAGGTTTTTGAAGACGGAAGTCATCACAGAAACATGAACTAATGCACTGTGTGTGTGATGCACCGGGAACCACTGAAGATTTCTCAATGGTGTCAGATGCCTTACTTGTTTGGTACATTATTTTAAAGGTTTTCTATTAATTTTTTTTAATAACAGCTGTTTTCTTTGGTGTCATTATACCTGTCTGCAAGCATTTTTCTTTCTAACTTGATATCTTAATCTGATTTTTTTTTTTTTTTTTTGGAAACCAGATGATCCAAGTTGTTAGAATTATGCATAAATTAGATTAAGTAGCTTTTGTGAAGACCTAAAGATTCACTATGGATAAAAAGAAGAACCTTTATTGAATGTAGTCACAATGTCAAACACATTGCTTACTTTTGTTTTTTTACTGATGGAGCGAGGTAAGATTTCTTGATGGGTTTTTCTCTAGAAGTGAGGTTTTGCAGAGTAAACTTCTCGTAAGTAGTGGCCATATGTGGTTGTTTACTTAGTCTCTATTTATTACTATATTTATTATGTTGACTATTCAGTGGGTATCTAAAGACTGTATTTTATTTTATTTTTAAAGATTTTATTTATTGGTTTTAGAGAGAGGAGAGAAAGAAAGGTGGAAAGAGGAGTGAAAAGCATCAACTCATAAGTAGTTGCTTCTTGCGTGTGCCTTGACCTGGTAAGCCTGGGGTTTTGAACTGGCAACCTCAGCATTCCAGGTTTATCCTCTGAGTCACCACTGGTCAGGTTAAAGACTGTATTTTAGTTTCTTTTTTGCTGGATTCATTCAAATTATACCACAGGGCAGTTTCTGGTGATTTTAACCAAATTTTAAATAGATTAATTAATTCTAAAATTATGGTCATTATTAAAAAGAGGCTTTGAGATTTATTCTGACGCTTTTAAAAATATTGACATTTCAATAGGTTTTACTGTGTTGCAAATAACCCTCAGAGTTAATTGTTTGAAAAGACAGCGTTAGCTCATTCACTCACAATTCTGTGGGTTGACAGTTGGGCAGTTCCTCTGAAGAGCTCACTTGAGTTCACTTCTGTGACCACAGTCAACTGGCAGGTAGGCTGGGGTCTAGATGGTTCCAGGTGCTCTAACTCACAGAGTGGCAGCTGCTCATATATTTCTACTCTCTAGCAGGCTAACCCAGCCTTCTCCATAGGGTTAGCAACAGGAAAGGACATGATCCAGTGCGTAAGCATTCTTCATGTCTCTGTCTCAGGTTTGCTAAGGCTCTTTGGCCGAAGAAGTCTCATGGTGAAGTCCAGATTTAGGAGAGAGAGAAATAGATTCTATCTCTACATGAAAGGAGCTACAAACTACTGTGATTATTGTTTTGTTTTCTGTCTACCACAACATTAGTGTCAATTCCTGGCCTTGATTTTGTTGATGTAGCATACGTCCTGTGTGACAACAGTATATCTAAAATATAACACTAGCACGTTCAATGTAGGAAGATACAATCACAGGATCCTGAAATGGTGTGAGACTTGGATAGCTTATTGGTTCAAATTGATAGTTTAAAATATTTCTCAACAGGTTTCTTTTTAATCAAACTTTTGCCTTTTTATCAGAGTTTATAAGGTAAGAAAATTACTAGAATACCCAAATCACTGTGTATTACTCATATAGGACATTTGAATGCCAAATATTTTAACATCAAATCAATCCCCAAAGTAGCTTTGTCCTTTTAAATTTTAACTTTTATAGAGTATCCAATAAAGAAAAGAAAAAAGGGAGTAAAAAGGCAAATATAGAATTACATTTTAGTCATAAATCTATTGAAGTTACCTAAGTTATTTGGAAGCTAATTATGACTGTGTGCAAAGCAAATGATGTGAGAACTGAATTAATGAAGACTAGCTACCTCCTACAAGCTAATGAGGCATACTTTATACCAAGAGTGCCACAGATTGAAAAATTGAACCTCTCAGTGGCCAGAAAAAAGGAGCAGCCCAAGTTAAGAGGAACATATGAGGCCAAAGGAGTTCCCAAAGGCATTTTCTGCAATGAATAGTCTTTGTTTACATTTCTATGATTCTACAGAGGGTAGCATCCCTGAAATTCCCTCTTTTATACCCCCTTAAAAAAATAAAATGAATTCATAGATATCATAGTGTGCTTTAGCCCCAAAGAGTCCCAGACCAGCATGGGGCAGAAGTGCTAGTGTTCACATGCACATCTGTTTTGCAGGTGTTGGCCCTTCGATGCAGTGCAGAGGCAGCACGTTTGTTTCCTCTTCTGGGAATGACCATGTAGGTGATTTTCAATCAGACTCTTTTCATATCTTCTTCTGTATTAACAACACTTAGAGAAGGGTACTAAAGTTATCCCCACTTATAGTTTTCTAACTGAGGTACAAATTAGCACACTGTTAATAAATGATGTCATCTCATCCCAGAGCCCACATTTTTAACTACTATGTAACAGTACTTCATCTCTATTATAAAATAGTTTGACTCATTTGGGAGAGATGATTTTAATAAATTCAAAGGAGAAATATTAATATATTAATCCTGATTTAACCATGAAGATAAAATACTTTCTGGAATAATTGAATGTTAGTCTGAAAACCAGAAGATACTCTCTTTGATCTTTATCCATTTAATAGTTGGGTGAACTTGTTTAAGACACTTCCAATAAACATATCAACTAATGCTGTAAAAATTATATATAGTTAATTGCATACTAATCCATATACGAATACTACATTTGTATTACCATTTGTAAAACTGTGGACAAGTCCTGCCGGGGGTGAGGACGATGGAGACACAAAGACTCGACTCCAAGGACCAGGTTCAGTGATGCAGATCCACTTTATTCAGGAAGTAAGCTAGCTTATATACATGGGTTCAGCCTATAGTATGTTACAGCGTGTTCCTCAAAGCCAATGGCTGAAAAGATCAGGGAGCTGCGTGGTTGGTGCTGAGTCACTTCCTTATAGTGGGCGAGCTTCCTTCCTGGGTATGCCCAGGAGGGTTCTGGGAGCTGGAGTGTTCTCACAGCATTGCATCAGCCACAGCTGCTAGGAATGTGCTCTGCGCTCTACCCACATAAAACAGAGCATTGCACTATAAACTGGAAGCCAAGTTGAACACTTATCTTGTACTAGTTGGTTGTGATTGGGGATATCACTTAAAATTCTGTTTTATTTACCCAGTTATGAAATAGGACAATTTTTAAACCTTCTCCTTTAAAATTATCACAGGAAGTTAGGAAAGAAAAATGAGAAAGTAAATGAAAGTGCTTTGAAAAGGCATGCTATACATCCAAACTGGTAGTGTTGCTACAAATAGAACTAAAAAATATATTAAGTTTTATGTGCTATTTGAGTCTTTTTAAAGGTCTCTCTTGTGTTCAAATAAATGTTGGTATTGAGAAAAGTTGGTGGTTATTGAAATCATACAATTCCTGTTTTGGTTGGGAGGCTAGTTTTTTCTATGTTTCTTTCATTTATATTTTTACATTAAATTTTTCAAAGCTTCCAAGTAGGAGGGAGCCAGCCATAACAATGTTTTAAAATATTTTAATACTATATATAATGTATATGTATATATACTTACCAATACACATATATACATACACTGTATATATGTGATAGATGTTGCAAGGGCTCTAGTTCAAATTTTTATTAAAAAGTTTTTACAGGGTAGAGAATCCATGTTTCATCTCCCAAGAAGGTAGATGGTCTATGAACATGTATTTCCTGGGAACTCACACTCTTCACAAAGCTCAGATACTTTCCCCATGACTATGAACAATAAGCCCCTTCCTTGAGTTCATACATCCAACCGTGGCATGAAAGATTACTTTGTCTAACCCCACATAGCTCTTGGCTTTCTTTGAACCTGAATGGATGACTAGATTTGGTATGCTCTAACATCTAGATCACTAACAGAGGTAATGCAAACCCTGTATATTTCTCTTAGGTTTGAAAGTAAGTTTATATAGGAATTATATGTGGACAGAGGGTACACTTTTTTTTGGATTATTTTCCCTACATTCTTTTATAAATAATTAGTATAGTGACTTATTCTATAAGTAATAGTTGATTTTAATCAATAGTTTATTTTTATAATTTACTTTGAAATATAACCATGATGGCAGGGATGGGTGGAGAGTATGATTAAGGACTTGAATGGGTAAATATAGACTCATTTACCAAATTACAGGTTAGTACTATAGGCAATCATCAAAACTTAAACTTATAAGAAAAGTATAGGACCAATAAAAGGAAATAATGATCTTACCTAGTGAGTCATTTATTGAGTTCTTGCCCCCGAGGAGCATTTATTAGAGGAGTGAGGCTAGGCTTTCCTGAATTACCTACTATTGGCTCCATCATCAGTGACTGAATATTAAACAAGAAGGAACAAGGTTCATATCTGGTAAGATAATTCTGTTACTTTTGCATTTAGGCTCATCAATAGACCTGGCTTCCATGATGGACACTTATAGAAAAGCTCCTTTTAAGTAAAATTTCAAGAAGGAAGCTTTGTGGCTCGGGTACATTTTTGAAAGGGAAGTGACAAGCGGTGCTTATCAGTTTCTTATGACAATTTAATGGAACATGATATAAAATGAAATACTGGATGAACTTATGACAGGTTGTCTTTAATGACAGTTCAGGGTACAAATAGCTCATTCCAGAGACCATTTACCTAAGGCCTTTAAATTACATTTTCTAAGTGCCTTGCATGTTCAACCCTACATTTAAAGCATGCACATTCTACTTCAGGGAAATGAAACCACTTATGGTCATAAAATAATAGATTCAGACTGGCCTTTCAATCAAGGGGTAAGTGTGCCAAAAATCTGGAGGGTATTACTGTAAATAAAAATCTTTATTAAGTACTAAAGAGTGCAAAATGATTTTAAAGGTTGTTGTCTGCTGGCACATTGGTAAAAAAGCAATAATGATAATCAATATTAAAATGCTTCCTAGGAAGGAGAATGTCCTGAAGCAATACAGAATTCTAGTTCTGCAGACAAGAAAGTCTGACACTACGCCTATCATGATGATGGCCTAGTGCATAAAAATGATAGGTTATCTTCATTGTAGGACTCTGTGAATGAGACACAGGTATGACAGCCAAGGGTTACCATTAGGTTTATTTGTTCCTTTGTCACAAATATTGTCCATAAAGTCAGCAAGGGCTCTTTGTTCACAAAAAATTTTGACCCAAGTCAATCAGTCAATCAATGTTTGTTGCCTGTAGTGTGTTTTGAAAATAGAGCTGGATCCAGGGAAAATTGCTTGTTAGTAATAGATGAAATTAGTATTCCTCTCTCAATAGTTTTCTTTTCTTTTCTTTTTTTAAAAAATATTGTATTTATTGGTTTTAGAGAAAGGAGAGAGAGAAGGGGGTTGGGAGGAGTAGGAAACATCAACTCGTAGTAGCTGCTGCTTGTATGTGCCTTGACTGGGCAAACCTGAGGTTTTGAACTGGTAAGCTCAACATTCCCGATTGATACTTTATCCACTGCAACACCACAGGTCAGGTTCAATAGTTTTCTGGATAACTTTTCCCCCTTATAATCCACCTCTCTTCTTACATACTCATACATACCAATACTCTCATTTATAATGGAGTTAGTAGAAGACTAAAGCAAACTTAAGGAGTTTGTGACTCAAAATGACACCTATCCCTTCTGATCCACCTGAGGGATACTGGTGTTTTAAAAGAGATCAGGCAATACTTTCCTTAAAAGAGACAAATAATAACTAACAATATTATTCCCATTTTACGTATTGGGGAATTGAAGTTGAGGGAAAATAAACTATTTCTTTAAAATCACACAGAAAATTATAGAATCAGAATTTGCACCTATTTTCAAATAACTCCTAGGTTCCTGATTCCTGAGCTCTACTTTCTCCCAATCTCTGGCAGAGAGGTTGAAGGAAATTGCGTGGGTAGAAAGATGAAGAGGAAGTCCTAGTCTTCCACAAACTCATGCTTTATACCCACCAAATACACCTGCACATGAGAGCCATTCATCTGACCATGGCCTTCTTAAGAAGCTGCCTTGCATGCTAGCTCAGAGCTATTCATGAGGGCTTTACCTTGGCCTTTCTTTTTTTTTTTTTTTTTTTTTGTATTTTTCTGAAGCTGGAAACGGGGAGAGACAGCCAGACAGACTCCCACATGCGCCCGACCGGGATCCACCTGGCACGCCCACCAGGGGTGATGCTCTGCCCACCAGGAGGCGATGCTCTGCCCCTCCGGGGTGTCGCTCTGCCGCTACCAGAGCCACTCTAGCGCCTGGGGCAGAGGCCAAGGAGCCATCCCCAGCGCCCAGGCCATCTTTGCTCCAATGGAGCCTTCCGCTGCGGGAGGGGAAGAGAGAGACAGAGAGGAAGGAGGGGGCGGGGGTGGAGAAGCAAATGGGGACTTCTCCTGTGTGCCCTGGCCGGGAATCGAACCTGGGTCCCTCGCATGCCAGGCCGATGCTCTACCGCTGAGCCAACCGGCCAGGGCTGCCTTGGCCTTTCTTTAAATTTGCAGTTAGACTTCACTGGTATGATTTCAAGTCCTTCTCATTCCACATTTCTTTTCATTCTCTCAAGTTTCCACTCTCTTGGGGTGGCCCCCAGGAGAATTGGGCAGTCCCTAATTCTGGCCCTACCATTCAATTTCCCCCTCACCTCTCTCTTTAAACTACAGTGAGAACAGAAACAAAGGGCCTGGAAGATGCTTTAAATATATTATTTATTATTATTATTTGTGTGTGTGTGTGTGTGTGTGTGTGTGTGTTGTGACAGAGATTGAGAGAGAGAGAGAGAGAGACAGGGACAGAGAGGTTAAAATAGTCATTTAGTCATGAAGGAAGAGAGATAAGAAGCATCAATTTTTTGTTATGTCCCCTTAGTTGTTCATTGATTGCTTTCTCATATGTCCCTTGACTGGGGGCTACACTGGGGGCTACAGCAAAGCCAGTGACCTCTCACTCAAGCCAGAGACCTTGGGCTCAAGCCAGTGACTATGGGGTCATGTCTATTATCCCACACTCAAGCCAGTGACCCCACACTCAAGTTGGTGAGCCTGCTCTCAAGCCAGCGACCTCATGATTTCGAACATGGGTCCTCTGCATCCCAGTCTGATGCTCTATTCACTACATCACCACCTGGTCAGGTTATTTATTTTTATTGATGAAATTGAACACTTCAGTATCCTAGTGCAAAGTGTGATATATAAAAAATTTCTGTTGTGAGACTGGATAAAAAAGCTGAGGGAATTAAGAAAAAAAACCCCTAAAACAAAAAGCCCTCATAGACAGACAATAGCACAGTGATTACTAGAGGGGCAGGGGTTGGGGTGGGAGGAGTTTGAAGAAGGTTAGGGGGAGACTTGACTTAGGGTGGTGAACACACAATAATACAATGTACAGAACTGTACACCTGAAACTTGTATACTTTTATTACCAATGTCACCCCGATAATTCAAGTAAAAGAAAAAGAGTTAGCTAACTTTAGAATCCATCTCTATCTGTTTTTCTCCATAGGTATGTTCAGCTAAGTCCAAGGCTTTAGTTGTTTTGGACGAGTCACTTTAACTTTTAGTGAAGGTTTCTTCCACTGTAGGAAAAAAGTAGAAGTCCTCTGTAAAAGGAATGACTTTATAAAGATGACTTGAGACATTATTTCCTTTCTTACATTTACCCATTTGTGAGTAAATATAGCTAATGTATTACTCAGGTTCTTCAGAGAAACTGATGGTCCAGTTGAAGTCTGAGTCTGAAGATCCTGGGTTCCAGCAGAGCCATTGGTATATTCCAGTGCAAAGGTCCGCAGATTTGAGGTCCAGGGAAAGCTGATATCTCAGTTTGAGTACAAAGACAGGCAAAGACTGTTGTTCCAGCTCAAGGCCGCCATGCAGGAAGAGTTTCCTTTTCTTCATGGGAAAGCCAACCTTTTTCTTCTGTTGAGACCTTCAACCAATTGAATAAGGACCATCCACATTAGAAAAGGCAATCTTCTCTACTCATATTTTATTTTTTTTTGTGACAGAGACAGAGAGAGTCAGAGAGAGGGACAGATAAGGACAGACAGACAGGATGGAGATGAGAGAGATGAGAAGCATCAATTCTTTTTTGTGATACCTCAGTTGTTCATTGATTGCTTTCTCATATGTGCCTTGACCCCTTGCTCAAGCCAGTGACTTTGGACTCAAGCTGGGAGCCTTGTTCAAACCAGATAAGCCTGAGCTCAAGCTGGCGACCTCAGGGTTTTGAAGCTGGGTCCTCCATGTCCCAGTCCAATGCTCTATCCACTGCGCCACTACCTGGTCAGGCTGCTTTTCTCAGATTTAAAATAATGTTAATCTTATACAAAACAAAAGAGAAATCCTCACAGGAACACTCAAAAAAATGTTTGACCAACTATCTAGACACCCTGTGACCTAGTCGTGTTCAGAGATAAAATGAACCAACACAAGTAATATTTCTCAATATGAGAAATGTTTCTTTATTTCTGTGCTCAGACATTTCTTATAGCTATATATAGGATGAGCATTCATCCTGGTTCTCCAGGGTAATAGATTTGGCAATTCTTGTTGTCCTGACTATTAATAGTGTCTTCTATTTTTTGCAAAAGTCCAGATGACATGGACATCCTACCCATTCACCAGTTTGCCAGGTTTAAGCTATTTTTTATAATAATATCTAGCTTAAAATAATTTTCCTCTTTAAGTGAATCTACCAATATATGTTGGGCTATATTTCCAATTTTGTCTCCATTTTCCTTGAGTCTGTTCTTCCTGCCCACTCTTCTGTTGGCGACTGTGTGTTTTTCTTTGTCCTTTCTCTTCTCTACCTGTATAATCAATGTCTGGGAACCCTGGTTGGCTGACAACTGCCATGTCTATTAATGCCGGTTGTAATTTCTCACATTCAATCAATGCTGGAAAAATTTGAGAAGGTGAGATTTAGCAGGCATGTGACTCTTAGATTTTAAAAATGTGTGATACTAATTTTATAGTTTTATGTATATAAAGCATTCACACTGGCCTATTGTGGTCGTGGCTAAGCTGATTAGTGCACAGGGCTAATGAAACCAACAGCATTGTCTCGCTTCTTCAGACTGTTCATTGTCTTGGCCTTATCTCCAGCCAAGGCCTGCATCTGTGGTTCTCCATCTCAGCAGCCAGTGAGGTTGCTACTGTTGGTTACAGGGAGCTTGGGTGAGAAAGAGAGGATCAGCTTCTTCCCTGCTACCAGCAAAACAATTCGTGGCATGCACTGGGGGAGGCAGGTGGGGCTCAGCAGGACAATCTTCTTATGTTAAGGTCAGCAAGTTATTAAATATTCTCCATAGGGAGGTGATTGGATTAAACAATTAGTACTCTAAACTGCTAATTATTATGCCTTGTGGGTCTACTTTTCAGATGATCTCCATTCAGTGAAATCTATTGTGAGGCATGTGGTTCAAAATGATGTTCTTCCTCAGTTATCTCTACTCCCCATGAGTGTTTCTAATTATATCAGGGGTGGGTTTTGGTATTTTACAGCATTTACAAATGTAATCTACCATAGTGACTTCTCAAACTCTGGTACTTAAGAAAGACAGGTCAAGATAGCTAAGGAAAGCTTTTCAGGAGAAAGGAAAGGTTAGAAACACTAGATTAGCAAACAGCTCACACTATTGATCATATATCACTATACCAACACAAAAACTGTGAGCTTGTGTTGTGTAGGAAAATACCTAGGAATAGGGCTCACCTACTGATAAGTCTGTTATGGGCTGCTTGTTTCAAAACTTCAATTTAATCTCCTGTTGTAGCATGAAGATTTGAAAGGTAGAGAAGCAATTATTTTAATGGAGAAGACCAGGCTTTTCTCCATTGAAGAATTATGCCCAGCTCTGGAAATGATTTAAGAAGTTATCTGACATATACAATATGTAAAATTGAGTAACTATAGTCAATCATGCCAGCATGGTTTCCAATAGATTTTAAATCATATATCTTTGTTAAAGAGCTTGCTGTGTTTAGTAGTGTAAAGCCAGTAGCCACAGCCACCATCACAGCCACCTGGCCAGTGCAGATTCACATTTGATTCGGCCAGATGGTAATGAAACAATGGAGCCAAGAACTGGTGGGCCATCGTCTTTAATCCTAGCTTGCACTCGGCGGGCAAGAAATACACACAGTGGGAAAACACTTCCCTTTCCATTCAGGGCTCCCAAAGCCACTGACTTATCTGAGTTTCCTAGAATCAAAGGTTTGTATTGAATACCTCATCAGCCTTATTCACCTCTGTTTCCCATCTCCTTCTCTCTGCACAAACTCTGCACTAACTGGCTTCTATTGTACTTCAGCACTCTACCATCTTGGCTGCTTCTCCTCTCTTCCAAGTGGCCTTTCTCTGCTCTCCTCTCTAATGCTAATCTCAGAAACTGAAAGAGAGCAAGCTCCCACTCTGCCTCATTTTATAGTGTAGAAATCAAAACCTTTAATCCAGTATACAAACAAGGAAGTCTCTGATACACAGTCACTTAGGGTGGGAAAGGCTTAGTCTTAAAACTAAGCCTTAGGGTATAATGACCCTACTACTGCTTACAGCCTGTCCCCCACACCCAATGCAAACTTTAAGCGAGTAAGCCTATATATCATATTTACAAACTTATTTGACCAACAAGTAGCCCTACCTTTACTGTGGAAACCACAAGAGAACATAAAATTTGAATATGTAGCTCTCACTCAAAAGTTGGTATGGATTTAATTAAACACACTTGACTATTACTTTTAAGTAAAATATTTGTAAGGGAAAAAAGGATGAAATTAAAAGTATAATGTATAGTATAGAAAACCCAAATGTTATTGCCATATATATATATGGGTAGGATGAAGTTAATTATTAAGAATCAGTGATGTTAAGATAAAGGAGAATGAAATATTTCAAAATATTTGTTTGAAGTAGATAACTAATCACCTAAAGGGAAGAAGGTTCTTTGAAAGCACTACACTTATTTCCTTAGCCCTTTATTACTGTACCTGTTTCTTATGTATAATGTGAAAAAGAAAAAAAAAAAGATGGATATGACAGTGATTGGTAATGCGTTTGTACACATGTGTTGGCCCAAACCTGAGGGCAGCTCTGATTCCGTGCAGCATTTGAAGAGATAGACTCTCGGGAGCCAAGAGAGGAGAGAGACTGAGAGCAAGCAAAGTCTAATGAGCTCTCTGCATTGTAGCTAGAGAAAGGAGAGCAACGTCACAGCCAGCTCTGGCCATTAGAGCAGACAGGTTGGGACAGAGCTGGAAGTAACGTCGGGGATGGCTGTGAGTGGCAGCATATGCAATGGTTGAAAGCATTAGTCTGAATTCAGACTCCCTCAGGACAAGAAGCGAACTGTCTCAGGGACTAGCTGTATGTCCTTAAATACATTATGTAATCTCCCTGAGCTCTGGTTTACTGATCTATAAAATGAGAATAATATTAGATTGCTATGAAAACTAAAGTAGCTAGAACAATACATAGGGCATTATAAACACTATATAAATGTGTATTGTTATATGAAGGAATATTAAAATGACCTAATAAAATGAAGTTACTGTTATTAAATAAAAATATAAAAATTACTGGTATTATAGATCATGGTAGAATTACAAAATCGAGTTCCTAATCCATAGCTGAGAACAAATAAGTTGTGATTAGCTATTAGGCAATTAATTCTTTCCTAATTACCTTTTAAGAAATATTGTGTGTGCCTGACCTGTGATGGCGCAGTGGATAAAGCATCGACCTGGAAACGCTGAGGTCGCCGGTTCAAAACCCTGGGCTTGCCTGGTCAAGGCACATATGAGAGTTGATGCTTCCTGCTCCTCCCTCCCCCTTCTCTGTCTCTCTCTCTCTCTCCCTCTCACTCTCTCTCCTAAAAAATAATAAAAAAAATTAAAAAAAAAGAAATATTGTGTGATATAGGAAAGAGAACTGGGCGTGTGTGTGTGTGTGTGTGTGTGTGTGTGTGTGTGTATAATATTATATATATATATAATTTTATTTAGAAAATTAAATTTAATGGGTGACATTGATCAATAAGAGTACATAGGTTTCAGGTAAACATTTCTATAGCATTTGAATTGTCGATTATGTTGTATACCCATCACCCAAAGTCAAATCTACGAGAACTGGGCTTTAGAGACCAAACACCTGAATTCAGAAACAGTCTCGGTCATCCGTACATTCCAGATTGAAGTCCTCTTTTCTTGCAAAACAACATTTTCTCCCACGGACTCTCTTCCTGAATTCGGCCTCACTCGGTGGAGCTCAGGTGTCACCTGAGGACCTTGTGCATATTATTTCATTTCCAATCTTGATGATCCAAACCATCTGAAATTCTGCTGTTGAATTAACTTTCTTAAAGCACTTATGATTCTATTTCTCCATGCTTGGCAACCTTCCCTAGTTTCTCATTTTTAACAAAATTAAGTCAATTTTTCTTTACAAGGTGCTCTAGATTTATGTGCTATGATCTTAGCCTAACTCTTTAGCCTTACTATGTACCTTGTGGATCCAACCAAACTAAGCCAAATTCATCTCCTGCTCTACCCATGGCTCACGCTCCTTCTTCTCTCTCCTAGTCTTCCAGCCTTCACCACCTAATCATAAACTTGACTTCTATGAAGTTTTTGCTCCCATTTCTGATTTTCTATAGCTCTAATCTCCTTGAAGATATTGTATACATTCTGGTTGCTCTTACATTATAACAATTGCTACAGTTATGTGGGCAGATGTCTTATATCTGGCCCTTGTGGCTAAGTTTTATAAGGATGGACTGGGTCTTTTCTTTGCACTCCCTAAGGTGTTGCCTTAAACTTAATAGGCACTCAAATATGTGATGAAGAAATCAGTTAATAAGTAAATAAATCAACCCTGTGGCCCAGGATATCTCACGTTTGGCTTGAATGTTCTTATTTACAAAATAATAAGATTGAAGGAGATTCTCTAGCTTATTTATGTTTCCTTTCAGCTTATAACATTTATGATTCTAAAACATTCCTTGTCATTGTATGAAGAAAAACCACAGATGTTTGAAATAAATACACAAAGCCCGGTGTATATAATTACTATTTCAGTTTTCCTAGCTTCACACTTCTATTATTTTTAATTTCTTGCTAATATTAGCATATTAAGCATACATGCCATTATTGTTCAAATGTTAATTAATAAAAAAGAAACTTTTCTCAAATAAGGGAATGTATAATAAAATTTTCATGGCTAATAGAAACTGTTTATACCAAGATTTTCAGGCTGTGACAAATTTTCCCAAAGTTTTGGGCTGTTGCTATTTGGTAAGAAGCATGGAGCTTAAATATTTTAATTTTAATTTTAGGTAAGTTGATTATTATTTGTGGTTCTCTTTTAAAGAAAAAAATTTTTACTTTTTTTTTTATTCTGTATTTTTCCTTTTTTATTATCAGTGATATCCAGTCTCCTGCAGAGATGCATGGTGACATTACTGTTGTGGTCCAGGGCTAATGATACCTGACAGAGATTTCCATGCTTGTGTTGTGTGATGCACTCCGTATCTTTGAGTATACAGGGGGTGTCATGAGTTTGAGAGAATAACTGAATCTGCTGAGGAGCAAGATACTTCTTAAAGGCATTTTGCTATATTTTCAAAGAATGTTATGACAGGGGATGTCACTTTGAGTCATCATTCAGTTAAACAGTCAGATGCATGCATTTGAATTTATGACACAGTATGAAAATTGTAGTCCCCTGAATGCTTGAATTTAAAAGTTTTATTATCTAATAGACAAGCAAAATAATTCCGGTGCTTATCTTGTGTCTTACTTGAGAGAGACAATGCGAATTTCTGTAATATCTTTGCAACAAGACTGGTGTTTTGAGGTCATTTCATTGCATAACTTAATTCTTCTATGTCTGTGACTCTGCATGTGTAGGGAATTTTTGACTTATGATAAAAAGGATTCCAATTCTAATTTCTTTGGAGGTTGGAATAATTCAACATTCAGCTTATAATTGTTTCTTTGCTTTATTTTGTATTATGGAGAAGGGTGCAGCCCAGAGACCTATAATAGCTACACAAATCTGTATAGATCATACAATTGGTTATTTAAAGAGATAAGATGTGAACCATGACCATGCCGTGTTTCTGTACAAATCATGTAGTCCACTTAAGTTTTGGAGTTCTTAGGAGAACTGCCTTTGATTTCTGGTTTGGTCAGTAATTTGAGGAATATGTAGATAGATAGATAGATAGATATCCATATGCATAATAAAATTCTTAAAAACTATTAATAAATGAAAACCACCAGTTGTTTTAAAAACTCCCTTTATTATAGAAATGCAAATTTCTTTACACAATTCTAAAGTAGGTTGGGAGTTTTTGCTGAGACTTTAAAGGTCACAAAACACCTGTCCCTGCCTCAGCTTAGGAGAATCAAAAAACTAGTTCAAAGATTTCAAGTTTGAAAAATATCAGAAACTCTTACTTGTAGAATAGTTCAAAGCAATCACAGGTGAATCATGAGAGATTTGTGTGGAAAGTTAGTATCCAGATACATTTTTCTTCTGAAATTCACATAGGTTTTGAAATTTGGTTGTATTAGCATTTTTTTATAAATTCTCTCATAACTCCACAGTTCAACATCACCTGAAATTATAACCTCTATTCCATCTTTAGTGTTCACATAGCTGTCATGTCTCATAGACTTCAGAGATCTGCTTTTTTCCTGTTTGCCCTCTGCTTCTCTTCTGTGGAAGTAGAGCTTGTCTAAAAGATTTAGGGCCCTGGCTGGATAGCGCAGTTGGTTAGAGCATCATCCCAAAATACACCACGTTTGCGAGTTTGGTCCCTAGTCAGGCCACATACAAAAATCAACCAAGAAATACATGAATAAAGTAGAATAACAAATCGATGTTTCTCTCTCTCTCTCAATAAAAAAACAAAACAAACAAACAAACAAAAAAACCCTTGGTTTTTCTCCACCTCTTTTTATTAGGTGACTTCAGGTTTGCACTGTTATCATGCCTCTCTCAAAACCCATTGGCATTGTTGTTGAGTTTTAATGGTTCTTTATTGCTAGTTCTCAAAATTTGTGTATCATTATTTATTGTTCTGGGTAGCTTTGTATGCAAGCTCCATTCTATCCCCTATGTATTCCTCCCTGGACCAGTAGATTCCTGCTACCTACTAGTGAGATATATGTATGTGTGTATGTACATGCACATGTGTATGTGTGTGTGTGTGTGTGTGTGTGTGTATCACTAGTTCAGGAGCCCAGTAATGAGCACCCCTAACTGCAGAAAGTAAATACTGAGCCATAAATGCACACAATGTCAAACGGGTTCACATCTATCAGAGCCTCAGGGAGTTCCACCACAATGAGTCCTTGCCAGGGGGGCACTGCTCCCAACAGAGGAGTCAGTTTTTATTTGCTGCAACTCTGGGTATGCCAGACAGCTTGGGAAATTGGGAACACCGGTTGGTTATCACCTTCAGTCCCTTGCCTTTATAAATACCCTCCGCACTTCTATATCTCTAAGACGTCCTTTGTCTTCATTCCTCAATAATGTGATTGAACATTTGCTTAAATGCAAAGCTCTTCTATTGGCAATTTTTAACCGCTGGGTTTGTATTAAAAATTTTTAGTCCTTGGCTTTTTTATTCTCTTTTTGGAAGTCTGTGCAAATGTTATTTCACTTACGATTTTATGATTCTTTGCCTGAGTCCTTTTATGTAGCTGCACCATTGGAGTGAACTAAGTGTAGTTCTAGCAACTGTGAAGGTAGATTTTTTTTTTAATTTTTTTAAATTAATTTTAATGGGGTGACATTGATAAATCAGGGTGCATATGTTCAGAAAAAACATCTCTAGGTTATTTTGACATTTGATTATGCTGCGTTCCCATCACCCAAAATCCAATTGTCTTCCGTCACCTGTGAAGGTAGATTTTAAGAGCATTATAAAGGTCTCTGACTTCCCTCCTGCTCCTCCCATCAGTGCCCAGACGCATCTCTTACCAGCTCACGAGTGATTATTCTGTTAGTTTGGAATCATTTATTTGACTCAAATATTTTTTTTTCTTTTTTGTACTTTTCTGAAGCTGGAAACGGGGAGGCAGTCAGACAGACTCCCGCATGCGCCCGACCGGGATCCACCCGGCACGCCCACCAGGGGCGACGCTCTGCCCACCAGGGGGCGATGCTCTGCTCATCCCCCATCCAGGGTGTCGCTCTTTCGCGACCAGAGCCACTCTAGCGCCTGGGGCAGAGGCCAAGGAGCCGTCCCCAGCGCCTGGGCCATCTTTTGCTCCAATGGAGCCTCGGCTGCGGGAGGGGAAGAGAGAGACAGAGAGGAAGGAGGGGGGGAGGGGGGGAGAAGCAGATGGGAGCTTCTCCTATGTGCCCTGGCCGGGAATCGAACCTGGGACTCCTGCACACCAGGCCGACGCTCTACCACTGAGCCAACCAGCCAGGGCCTGACTCAAATATTTTTTTAAATCAAAATTTAAGCCTATTATTTTATTCCATGTTGGTATGAATTGTCTACCTTTTCAGGAAGGTAAGTTTGATGATGAGAAGGTGAAGGAAGCTTGGAGTCTGGTCCCTCTGAGGAAGGATACCTCTTAGGTAGAAAAGAAAGCACCACTGTGGGAGTAAGCCGGGGTACCCAAAGCAGTGAGAATAAGCCATGCTGATCATAATACACCTTATTATTGGGTTAAAGACTTGTTACTAGAACTGTGGTTCTCACCCTGTGTTATGAGTTATCTTAGGGAGGAGAGACATGTGTAGTCTTAACTTTCTAATTAGGTTGGCTGTTTAGACTGCTTGTGTAAAGGAAATCATTTAGAATATCAGATTCAACAAGATTTGATTCTTCATCATCTAGGGTGAAGAGTGGGCACAGCGTGTAGAAAGAAAAAGAGTAATGCATTTTTTTTTTTGCTTACTTTACTGTATCCTTAGGTTTTTTCATTAATTATACTTCTCTGTAGGAGGATGTTGAAAATATAGACACTAGAGTCAGACGCTAGAGTCGAATCCTGGCTGTGCCAATTATCACAGCATGACTTTGAACAAACTAGTCTCAATGTACTTAAACTTCCTCTGAAATTGGGAATAATAACAGGATTGACCTCCCAGGGTAATTGTGAGGATTAAGTAAGAAAATATATGGAAAGAGTTTAGCACAGTTTGTAGAATAATGATAGGTATTAATTATATTCAATTTTAATTGAACCAGTCCCTTTATGGCTTCATTTAACTTCAAAATGGTTGTTTAACACCCCCTTAGGCGTCATTCCAAACATTTGCAATGGCTATTTACTACAGTATTTTCTTAATCTTGTCATGCTCCAATGTATGATAGCTATTTTCTGAATTTGTGGGTTCCAGTGAATTACTTGCTTTTTTAGAGAATTTACAACCAGTGGCATTTTGGACAACACTGTATAGATGTGTTTAGTGTTTCAGCTGTTTTGTTTTATCCGCTCTTAATTCTATCCTCTTTAATTTAAAAGAGAGGAAAACTGTGACAAAAGCACAGGTTGAGTTTACAGTTGTCTAGGAAATCTTTCAACTTCCAAGTACAGTGTCCTAAGCACTCTCATAAGTGCCCTCATCTTTTATTTTCACCAAAGTAGCTTTATTATTATTATTATCTTGTATTTTTCTGTAGTTGGAATCGGGGAGGCAGTCAGACAGACTCCCCCATGCGCCCTACCAGGATCCACCTGGCATGCCCACCAGGGGGCGATGCTCTGCCCATATGGGGTGTTGCTCCATTGCAACCAGAGCCATTCTAGCTCCTGAGGCAGAGGCCACAGGGCCATCCCCAGTGCCCGGGGCCAACTTTGCTCCAATGGAGCCTCGGCTGCAGGAGAGGAAGAGAGAAGAGAGAGGAAGGAGAGGGGAGGGATGGAGAAGCAGACAGGCGCTTCTCCTGTGTGCCCTGGCTGGGAATCGAACCTGGGACTCCCACATGCCAGGCCGACGCTCTACCACTGAGCCAACCGGCCAGGGCTCACCAAAGTAGCTTTATAAAAGATATCCTCCAAAACAGCTCTTTCTTGGCAACTTAGGGTTATTACCGTTTTTGGGCAACACTTGCTGTTCTTCCAAATAGGTCCAAATTTATTTACTTAGATCTTCATTTGGTTTCTGAACCCTCATTTGCATGTCTGGTATGATTGCATTTCTGAAATAAGGCTATTACTAAATGTATTTGTAGTAGACACGACTTGGTATGGTTGCCTTGCTCCTAACTTCCCAGCTGGTTGTAAATATACTGCTCTCCTTGCTCAGGTTATAGACTCTACTTCTGGTTACAGTTGAACATCTAGGCCAATCACTGTGCCTTCTTTTAGTCCAGAAGTGATAGTAGTAACCAAAAGGTTGTAATAACTTCCACATCAGATCAATCTTGCTTAGAAATTTTGCAAATGTGAGAAAGGACTCTTATTTTTATTTTTAAATTTCTCTTGTCTGCAGTAAGATGTTAGCTTGGAGCTTCCCGTAGTCATACTTGCAGACCTTTCCTGACAGCGGGCCCAAGAGAACAGAGCTGAAATTTACAGAGGAAGAGAGAGCATCTGGATGGCATTTGAGTCCTTGAATCCAGTATGTGAAGCCAGATCCACTCCTGTGTTTTCACCCTGCAATGTTCTGTTTAGGATTAAGCTTGATTGAATACCACCTTTTGGGGAGGGGTGAAGATGATCTTGGCAGCAGACCATAAGAGCTTTTATATACCTGGTCTTTTGGTTTACTGGGCTCTCTTCCCTGTTATTTAAACCTTAAGCAACTGAGCCAAATAGTCCTGATCCTTTCATCCTAGAATATGCCCCAAGACCTGCTTTCCACAGCACTGTACAGCCGCTTCTTATGCAAGCAATCTGACAGAGACAGAACTGCTGAAAATAGATTTTCCTTTAGCCAAACCTCCTCCTAGGCAGTTTAATTCTTAATCATTATCTTAGTTCTTTTCCTAATTTTCTTCTGTTGTTATTTGTCCCTAATACCGGCTCTAATGAAGGATTCATTTCAATTTCTTTGGCTTTTCCACATCTAGGACCCCTCAGTCAAAAGGAAGCTCCACCTTCCCTCATTCTCGGGTCATTAACTAACCCAGACTTCCATTATTAGTAGATTATTTTCAAGGGCCTGATTCTCTTTGGTGCTTTGGATCCAGTAGGCCCCGGCACATTTTAAGTGAATGTGCTGAATTCACATTTAAGCTGAATAAACAATAATTAATTATTACCACCATAATTGTGGTGCTCACCATGTTTACAACTGCTAAGGCACTAAATGAACTGGCATCCATCATCCATCACCTGATTGGTTACCAGGTTCCATCTTTCTACTGACCAGATTGATGGGGTTGCATTTCTTCCTATCCATGCCATGTGTGTCTTATTTGAAATAGTTTACTCAAGAAGGATTACCATTCTTCACACAAGAGGATCTTCTTTGTATATATATGAGTTAAGACGTCATCCTACTGAAACATCCAAAGCAGGTCTCATAGCTCTACAGCTGTCCTATCTGTAATAATTAGGCGAAATTATTTTCTTGCTAACTCACTAAACACAAATGTAGACTGTAACACAAAGATGATAACAAGCCTATAAATACATTCTCATGTGTTTATGCTCTTGATAGGAAAGATGAACAGTCAGCTCTGATGTTTCCCTTGGAAACATTTCTCATGTTCAAGAAAGGTTTTATTCTTATTGCCCTTAGAAACAAGTGGAATATTTGGACGAATAGGTACTTGGTAAAAATATCCTTATCCTACTGTTAAGAAACTTTGAAGAAGAGTTTTTAGCTACTTTGAAGAATTCTTTTTTTCTTGCTGATAGCTTATAAGTAATTCAAGTTGTAATTGTCACTGGTGCTAATGCTTTAGCATGAAGAATCAAAAATGAAACTGTTTATATGAGTCATCTATCAAAATAACTAGATCCAACTGTTTAAAGGGGAAGCAGAAGAGA
The DNA here is from genome assembly GCF_036850995.1 of Saccopteryx leptura. Lineage (NCBI taxonomy): Eukaryota > Metazoa > Chordata > Mammalia > Chiroptera > Emballonuridae > Saccopteryx > Saccopteryx leptura. The sequence continues at coordinate 362,982,257 of NC_089503.1, read as the reverse complement.
CCAAGAAGTGATGATGCTGTCAATTATGCTGTGTTTTATCTGAAGTAATTATATATTAGGAAGAATTGTGTTGGACGTTAGATACTCTGCTGTCCTAGACATGCATTATTCCTGCCTTTCTAAGCCTTTTTTCCAACTTACCCCTAATGGTGAAAAGTAGGTATTGGATATGTGAATTACCTTAACAGTCACTGCCTTTGTCTGTTGAGTTGAGGAGTGTGTTAGCTACGGTGTGAATTTAGAAAGAAAAAAAGGGCTGCTCAGTAAGCCGACTTTGAGCAATAGTATGTCAAAGTAGAAATAACAAAAAGAAGAATGTGTTACTGGAATCAGTCCTGGAGACAACTGAGATGCCTTGAGGGGTAAGATATTTTGGTGTTATAGATTGGTTTCCTAACCAACTTATCACAGGCTTTCTTTGCACACCATTACATTTAAATCAAACTGAACAAGTTTTATATCAGGCAATTTAAACCATACTAGGTCCATTTGTCTTTTACAAAACCAGCTTTTCCCTCTTCCAACCCCAGGACCAGGGAAGATATCTTTGCAGTACAGGTTTTATTTCCTCTGATGCATCCTGCTCTTCTGTCCTGAGGATAGGAGAAGGGTTGAATCTTCAATCATCGTGGGTACCAGATACATATAATGCAACATCAGTATGTGAAGAGGGCTCAGGCCTGTCATTATGTCCTTCCTTCACTTCTCTTTACCTCGGTTGGGCTAGTGCTTCACAGGTCTATTGCTCTCAATTTTGCTACATTGAAGTAGGGGCAGAGAGGCTTATCGTTAATTGCCTTGTTTCATCCTAATATCTCTCATGAAATGTTTTTGAGAAGACTTAAAATCATTTTGTCGTATTTGCAGTCATGTTTCTCAGGTGCTCTGATAAACATGGTGAATTACAATAAATGACTAGATAATTTGACTACGTGTTTTCTTTGTTTTAAACTATATTGTGTATATGTTTACTTGAAGGGATAATCCTATAATTTGAACCTCCTCCAATAATTGTTACTACCATCTAATGAAACGTAAAAGGATGAACAAACAAATATTTCTTTGTTGTCTTTACTTAGGCTTTTAGGGAAGCTGACTTACTAACTAAAAGAGGAGACAGTTTTCTTTCTGGTTGAATAAATGGTGATCTAAATGCAACTGGTTGATTCTTAACCTCATGGAAAATTACAAGAACTTAACAAGCTGTAATAGCTTCCTGTGGCTGCTATACAAATTACACAAATTTGTGACTTGAAACAACAGCGATCTCTTTTAGAAACTCCTTCTTAATCCTGGAGGCAAGAAATCTGAAATTGGTTTCACAGAGGGGGCTAAATCGAGGCGCATTTCCTCGTGAGGCTCCAGGGCAGAGTCTGTAGTACTTTCCTTTTCCAGCCTTTGGTGGCTGCCGCCATTCCTTGGCTTACGGCCTCATCATCCCAGTCTGACTCTGTGGCCACACTGCCTTCTCTTCTTCCATCTGGAGTAAAATCTGTTTCTCTCTTATAACTACACATATGATTGCATCTATTGCCCACCCTGAAAATTTAAGACAATTTCCTCATATCAAGATCTTTATCTTATTCATATTTACAAAGCACTCCCCCCCCTATTTTTTGTCATATAAGATAATGCTCACAGGTTTTAGGGATTAGAATGCAGATATCTTTTATTAATTAACATTATTCAAGTATTTTTTATTTATTGTATTTTGTTAAATATCTTTTACTAATTAACATTACTCAGGTGTTACCAGGATGTCTTAATTGATAAATACCATGATGTAAATTATTAAGATGATTTTCAGGAATTAGCAACATTCTTCCCTAAGAATATTGAGAATCTAAAGTGATAAATTTGGCAACAATTTGGCCTATAAACCAGAATGTTACAAAACATACAGGTGAAACTTGCAGACTTTGTGTAGATTTAGGATTGCTTGGAATATTGCATTAGAATTTGTGTAAATTTTAGAATAGGTGCTTCTAACCATTGCTGTCCACAACTTTGGATATTTTGTAAACTATAGAACTGGTTTGCTATGTCAGTATTTTCTGGTCTGCAGATATTATTGAGAAGTTTAAAATGGACTTTTTTTCTCATTAATAAATGGATTAGATGTACATTTGCATGCTGGATGCTAGAAAAGAAAACTGCATTGTGTTACTTTCATCATTATATAAGATTTTGATAACGTGGAATCAATCCCTTAGCTTTCCTATTGCTCCCAGGTCTCCTTTTCAGATAATCAGAATGAGCATTTGTGACCCAGTAGTAATCACTGGGTTCCCATGTAAAACCAGCACTCCATCCCTGACCTCAGTTGTCCTTTATTGTATCTTTTCCCCATTATATGTCCCTCAATTCTGAGGCTTTGTTTTATAATTTGATTCCTGTAGTCTTGAATTACTCTCACTGTTGTTTGGTGTTGACCACAGCTTAGTGGCTGGCATCATATTGTTAATCTACAGATTTTTGTGGTCAGTACTTGCTTCCCAACTATTCTTTTGCTCAACTTGCCCCAGGTGTCTTGTGATATGATTGTGCTTCTTGACTCCAGACTACAATTACGGCATAATAAAAAATAATAATATGAATAAACATAATCTTTATGGTTAACAGCTTGAAACAGCTTATTTTCCCTTAGCTGAATTATGAGAGTGAAAAAGTCAGGCTATAGCAGGGGTCTCAAACTCGCGGCCCGCGGGCCGTATGCGGCCTGCCGAACAATTTTGTGCAGCCCGCAGACTAATCCACGAAGTTCAAAATATTTTGGATAAAATTAAGTAAGCCTAGGGGCCTACTTGTATTTTTCATTTCTCTAGCATCCTAGCTAGATATTAGCTTAGTTAACAGCAGTTGTGATGCGAACTACAGTTTCTGGTCGTTTTGTGACACTGAGTAAACTGCATGTACGATTGTGCTTGTTGTACTGATTTTTTTTTTTTCAACTGCAGTGAGAAAAGTGTTGCGTAACAGTTGCCTTTTGTAGACCTAGTGCGCCCCGCCGAATGGCTGTGATCTTGCTCTGCGGCCCACATGCTGAGTTGAGTTTGAGACCCCTGGGCTATAGTATTCTGGATTATTTATTGGCACTCTAAATGCAAGAAACATAATGATTTTATTAACCTGTGTTTTAGAAAAGATTGACCTACAAACATCAATTCATTTATTCAACCAACAAAAATATTTCTGTTTGCAGGACCTTTGTCAGGTGATGGGAATAAAATGATAAAAACAGACTTCTTTTGCGTTCTCTTAGGACTTGCATGCTAGTCAGGAGAGTCAGATATTAAATTAGATAGTCATAAAAAATTACAAGTTACAGTTATAGTAATGAAAGACCTATTTTAGGAAAAGTTAGAGCATGTAAATTGTACTCAGTTTAGATGAGGGGAGGCATTCAAAGGTTTCCCCTTAGAAGCAGTATTTTTATGGGAAATTGAAGAATGAATGGAAATGAGAAGATTGGGGTTAGGTATGAGGAGAGAGCATTTGATGCAAAGGGCAAATGTACAATGTCCCATGCTGAGAAGGAGCATGGCATGTTGAAGAGATCAAAATAAGACCAATGAGGCAGAAACAAGAAGTCATTTGAATGCAGTAATATTGGTGGGGTGTAAAAATCAGACTATCTCTTTTTAGGTCTTTTAAATTTTTGGTCTTGCCAGAAAATTATAGGAAACTATTGGGTACTTTATGCAAAAATATGGTGTGATCAGGTTTGTTTTAGAAGGGGTACTCTGTGTAGAGTTGAGTTTGTAGAAAAGCAAGAATGGATGTGGGAAGGCTAGTTAGACTGCTGTAAAAATAGAGATGAAAAATGGCACATTCTAGTTTTTTATGTCTTTAAATTTTTTCTAGTTTTCAGCATTGTGCTTGAATCAGTATATATTTATTTAAAGAACAATATAGAAATCTAGCTATGACTTGGTGTAGGAGAAAAACTTGAACCGTCCATAGAATTTCTTCAGTGTCGTGTCTCTGTTGTTTGTCTCTGATGCCAGTACTCAATTTGAAAAATTCCAAAGCTCTATAGCATCATGAAAATACAGAATTAAGTTGTTCTAAATATAACAAATTGCTCATTTGTGCATTAGGAAGAGAAGTTAGAGAAGTTCTAGGGATATAAGGCAGCCTTCCCATATCTCAATCCTTGTAGACCAGAAAGTGATTAAGCAAAATTTAAGGTCTGATTAAGACTGTGAAGGGTATAGAGAGATTCCTGAGGTTCTTGGTAATTATGAAATAGAAATTTAATCCAAATTGGCAGGAAATTATTCTTTGAAGGATAAGAAGATGATAATTAAGTCAGTTGACAATATGGTTTGAATATTTTGTCTGAAATTAAGAAGAGGTCATTTTAACTGCTTCATTAAGACTCAGATAGTCTATTAAAATGAAGATATTCTAAATATGTCAGGCTTTAGAAAAGGAAATTCAGAATTTCCAGGAGATATTTAAAATTGCAAGTGCTGCCTGACCTGTGGTGGCGCAGTGGATAAAGCATTGACCTGGAAATGCTGAGGTCGCCGGTTCGAAACCCTGGGCTTGCCTGGTCAAGGCACATATGGGAGTTGATGCTTCCAGCTCCTCCCCCTTTCTCTCTCTCTGTCTCTCTCTCCTCTCTCTCCCTCTCTGTCTCTCTCCTCTCTAAAAATGAATAAAAAAAATTAAAAAAAAATTGCAAGTGCTTGATGTCTATTCACAAATTGAATTAATAGCTGCAAAAATATAAAGTAAATAAATATGCTGAATATTCTCTCAGATTTTGCCTCAAAATATATAAAATAAAACTGAGGCTTCGAAGCTGTGAAAGTGTTCTCATTTGACTTTGTGAGTTGGGTTCAAAGAGGTAGAAAGTCTTGGTAACGTGTCCTGCTCTGTGAAGGGCAGAGTTGAGGCAACAAGGACCTTCCTTAATTGACTTCTACAAAGAGGACTATTATGTCTGTCCACAACCCCTCCCACCACTTTATTAAAATTTTTTTATTTTCAGAGATCACCCAGAGCCTGACAAGTTTATTTACCAGAAGAAGTATAATCTGGGTTCTAGAAGAAAAGATTGAAAACACAACCTTAAGGCAGTCTATCAGATTGTTTATGATCTTTATCCAGTCCTATCACAGACAGAAATAGAAGAATAAAAAATTTCCAGAGTATTATGCCAATTGTACAAAATATAACATAGATTCTTAAAAGACAGCTCTACCATTTTAGGAAAAAAACATTATTTTTGAAATTCACCACTAAAACATTATTATAGACTTTAGTAAAAATTGTGTGATCTATTAAAACACAGCATTTTCCCCACTTTCTATGCCATAGATAAAGTGCTAATGACATATTGTATGAGTTTTTCTTATATTCAGATATAGTTTACTCTTGGGAATATATCTACTTTTTAAGTCAATTCTGTTAAAGTTAGTGACTGAAAACCTAATTCATACATTGAATAGAATATCCTAATGTTTTCTTGGTTTGCTTAAATGGGGTAATTATATGATTTTTTTTGAAAAATATTGCAATTTATATAAAAATGTATTTTTTTAGACATTCAGCAGCCCAGTCACAGGGTAAAAAATTACCATACCCCCGCCCCCAATTCAATCTTGCATTCACAGGATTATTTATCAAAATAAAATATTTTTCTACAAGCATGAAAGACAACTTACTATACATTTGAAGTATTTAAAAATAGTGTTTTCAATGACATGCCATTATTTTTGACTAAGTGTTTTGGGGTTAATACTAATATTGTCATAAGCAAAGAAGTATAACAAGTTATATAAGCATAAACAAAACCAGGCTATATTTGAACAGCACCTCAGAGGAAGTTTTCTTGAGAAGACATTTAGGTAATTTAAATTATATATTTTTTCTCTAGTGTTCTGGTATGTTACATATAAATACAAGATTTTAAGTGCCCTTGGGTGATAGTTTTTAAAGGAATAACAAAGCTATATTTTAACTCTTTAATTTCTAAGTACCTCAAAATATTTTCCTTGTGACCATCTGGTTTACCTCTTCTTTGCTAATTAATCCTAGAGAAATTTTTCTAAGAATTCCTACCCCCTCCATAAGCAAAAAATCTGCCATTGACGGTATTCTGAAAGAACCATTTTTACAGATATTTAGGAGCCTCTGCCTCACCTACAATTCTTTTCTTTGAAAAATCTTTCTCTTTTATGTGATTGAACACTTGCAGTTATTTTTATATTCCATGATCCCCACCCTTTGAACAAAGGCTTAGCTTAATAAAATTCTCTTTCCTATTATTTGAGTTCCTGAGCCAATAAGTAGTGAGTTGCAGTCTTCATTGGGTGAGTTTTTCAATTTTGGAGAAACACTGATTCATAATTCATTTGAACAAAAGAAACCTAGTTTTCAGAGAGAGAGAAAATGGACAGATTATACAGGGAGAACCCAACTCAAATCCATGAAGTCCCCCAAAGTCAAAAGAAGTCATCTTGTTTCCTGACTTTTCTAGTTACTGGGACTCAGCTATCCACGAAACCCTCATGAGACCCAACTATCCATGAGTTTTATAAACTATTCTTGTGTCCTTATAACAAAATTCCCTTTGTTTGAGGAGCCTGTCTGACTTTCTGCTATTTGCAACTAAAGAGCTTCTACTAAAGAGGAAACTTAAGTATATGGTCTTGTGTAGGGGGAAAAGAAAATGGTGGCCATGGTGGTGGGATATTTCCCTATGACATTGTACAAGTCAACTTTACAGGCATACCTTGTTTTATTACACTTTGTAGATGTTTCAGTTTTTATGAATTGAAGGTAAAAGCAGCAAAAATGTTATGAATCCCTTTATTCCTAGACTTGGTTTGTTGCAGTGGTCTGGAATTGAACCCATAATATTCAAGAGGTATGCCTGTATACAACACTTAGAAGCATCTGAAATAATTAGTAACAAAATGTATGAAAAGCTTGTGTGAGTAATTTGAGGGATTCCTAACCACTAACAAAATGTGAAACATATTTCATAGTCCAGGAAAGCTCTGTCAACATCCCGAGAAAGAATTTATGGGAATAAAATGTAAAGCAAAAAAGAATAAACTGTACAGGGATATCCAAAAGTAATTTTTACCATCAGGGATTTTTGCATTTAATTTAAAAGCTTACTCATTCATGTAAGCTGTGACTCCATTATACATATTATAAGAAAGAATTTAAGTAATTTTCTTAAAGTTTGAGTAGATATATACCAGAACTGAGATCAATTTGAGGACACATGTTCTCAGCTACCTTGCTGTTCTGCCTTCTGCCTTCTTAAAAGATCCTAAAATTTGAAGTTTTGCCAAGCCTAACCCATTCTAGGAAGTACATTTTTCAGTTAGTGATATGTATAAAGGAAGGATATGATTAAAGGAGATTTCTGATAGTTCTTATCTATTTCCATTGCTTCTTCTAGGTATTCATTTCCTACCTGAGCCTGCCCCTCCCCAGCCCTAAGACCACTAGAGAGTAAAATACTTGGATATTACCTTTGTGTAAGTGGCATGTAACTACCAACCACTCATCTTTACTTATCTTGCCTGGTGTTTTCTTTTGATTCTGTAGAAACTAGAAGTCATATTTACTGCTCACAAAAATTAGGGGATATTTCAAAATGAATATGAAGCTATAAAATATCCCTTAATTTTTGTGAGCAGTATATTAGAAAGCAGAATAGTGACACTGAGACTCTTCAAAAGAAAAGAGATTTCTAAGGTATTTACTTCTTTATAAACTGTATAAGCTAATGCTGTGACAGCGAACCTTTTTATACAAACCACCCACTTTTGCAGTGCTGGTCAACCTGGTTCTTCCTGCCCACTAGTGGGCGTTCCAGCTTTCATGGTGGGCCAATCCCAGTGCCATTTGGTTGCTCTGCTACTGCCCACCATGAAAGCTGGAATGCCCACTAGTGGGCGGGAGGGACCAGGTTGACCAGCACTGCAAAAGTGGGCAGTTTTTATAAAAAGGTTCGCCATCATGGAGCTAATGGCTTTGAGTATTGCTGTGGGTGCATGACCACCTGTGTCAACTATCACAATTTAAAGTTGAACCCTAAAGACCTAATAGTTCTAATTACTTTAAATGAAGCCAATAGCATCAGGTGACTCCAGTATAATTTTATTTTAAATGTATTTAGGTGCTTATCTGTAGTTGACAATGACAGATTAGCATAGCTTAAGGCTCTTTTTATATGCATTGATCCATGTTGTAAAACCAATATAGCTCTTATTGCAATATGTTGTGAGTCTGAGAAACAATGGGCAAATTTATGATGAGTCAGTTACCTGAAAGTAGCAAAATACATTAGCCCTTTTTTTGATGAATGTGAGAATAAACACTATAGCTACTATAATGACTAAAAACACCTTTGATAAAATTACTATAATTTTCTTCATTTATGGAAATTTCATGCCACATGATTTGGGGGTCATACTTGTAATGCCAAAGATTGGTTCAGATGGAGAGATAACAAGCACGTTTTATAAGTTATTATTGTTTTCATAAGTCTAGCAGGAAAAGAAACCACATTAGGAATAATTGATAGTGAAGGGATGAGGGAGATAAAAAGAGATGGACTGGGAAGAGTTTAATGACTCTTTGTGGCTTTACATCTGTCACACTTTTTGTGCTGCATTAAAGTTTCATTATTTTCACATTTCATGTTTTCATATTTTTCCATCCCTTTCTTTCTGCTAAATTTACCGAGTAATACAATGTAGATAATGGAGAGCTATTTCTGCAAATGTCATTGAATCTGCTACCAGAAATGAATAAAACGTTTCACTGATGCATTTCCTTCAAAATACATTTTCAATTAGCAGGAGAGGATTTGTCTATAGAACATGCTCTTTAAAAAAATTACATTAAAAATAGACCACTGTATGAAAAACAAGAACTTAAAAATCATGAATATTTGTATCTTCGTTCAATTTTAGTGGGTCAAATGGCTGTTTCTATCTGCTTTACAAACATTATTTTCTTGTAATATTGGTATTTACCTAGAAATGTACTTTACCCCATCTCTTTGATCTTTTGCTTGCCAGAAAAATTACATTTTAATAGCAATTTCTGTTAATTTCACCAATAAGTTAAAGATATTTTATGTGGGACTCTCTGATGGCATTGATGAAAGTGATTTTTATAACCCTGTATTAGCATAATTATTATTTTGGACTTTTTTTTCATTCAGAATTAAGAAAGAAACTATGATTCTATTCTGTCTCCATGACTGAATAATCATGAAACCTCTTGTAAGAACTTGTATTTTTGGTGTTTGAGTCGACTGGAGTGAAAGTGAAAAGATGTTACTAGCTTGCCCTGGGCATGTGTGTTCCATGGATATGTGGGTTATAACTCCAGAAACGACGACTTTAGCTAAACATTGAACTGCAGAAAGATACAGAGAGGTCAAGGATCCATGTCTTCATTCGCCAAATAGTTTTTCACTCCTTATATTGCCATGGACACAATAATGCTTAGCCTTAGAAATTATGTCAGATTGAGTGCCTTCAGGGTAATATGGTCATATGCATCTTTATTCTCTGTTCCTGTCTTACATAGGAATATGCTTATTCAAGGCTTGTTAAATGTATTTATGAATGCCACATGTTTTAAACTTGTCTGTCTGCTTGTCTTCATGCAAAAAAAAATCTGAAATAGCACCAACCACACAGTGTATATGTTGTTGTTAGTAAAAGTGTAAGAATTCCCCTAATTCCACTGCGAATTGTATTACTGAACTAGATAACATCTCTTCTTTACTGATCCATTTGTTGTGGCATGAGAGATGGAGATATAGTCTCATGGAGCTAAATTTTGGAAAAAGCCATGATAATCTGATTGGAAATGGACCTTGTCCTCATCAGAATATATTGTTGAGGCCCTGGTCAGTTTGCTCAGTGGTAGAGCGTTGGCCTGGCATGTGGATATCTGTGGTTTGATTCCTGGTCAGTGCACATAGGGGAAGCAACCATCAGCTTCCACCCTTTCCCCTCCTCTCTCTTTTTCTCTCTTCCTCTCCCTCAGCTATGGCTCTACTGGTTCAAGCACATTGGCCCCAGGCACTAAGGATGGCTCTGTGGAGCCTCTGCCTCAGGTGCTAAAAGTAGCTCAGTTGTGAGCATGGCACCAAATGGGCAGAGCATTGGCCCTAGACAGGGGTTTCCAGGTGGATCCTGGTCGGGCTGTATGAGGGAGTCTGTCTCTCTATCTCTCCTCCTCTTACTTGGAAAGAAAAAAAATATTGTTGAATTAATATCATCACTTTTTAGTATATTGCAATTTTGGGGGAGATGGCTTTTCATTTAGAGATGATTATCTCATTTTTTTTTTTTTTTGGATTGCCATAATATTTTGTATTTAGCAATATTAATTCTTAGCACCTAGTCTCCCTCCACTGAAAAAAGTTAGTTGCACATGCTGCATTTAGATTGCTGGTGAGCAAGTTAAAGAATATTTGAGACTAAGAATACTTTCACTGACATCTGTTTGGTGTTTTGTGCTACATAATGTAAGAAAGAATATTATATAATATCATGACATTTTTCTTTATTTATGTACTAAAGCTCATTTTTTAAACATTTTAACATTTCTTTGTGGCACTTATGTTCTGTGCAGGATACTAAAATCATGACGAGAGCTGCCAGGGTTATACAAATCATGAATATTTGTATCTTTGTTTAATTTCAGTCGAATGGTTGTGTCCACTTCCTTTTACAAACTTGATTTTTTTGTAATAGTTGGTGTTTCCCAAGACATGTACTCTCCCTGAGCAGAGTATAGTTGTGTGCCCTGTGGCTACCAGCTGTATAGACAGACAGTGGTGGTAATCATATATTACTGGGCTTAAACTTTCTAAGCAGCTCTTGCAAAATATAAAGAGATGTGGTCTTAGAGATGGAATTCCGGGGTTCAAATCTAGGCTCTGATTCTTTGCAGTTTTATGATTTTGATGAAATCAATTTGATTTCTTGAGCCTCAATTTTCTCTTATGTCACAAACAAACAAACATGCTTAACTTAGAGTTGTGTGAGGTAATGCATGAAAAGCACTTGTAAATTCTAGAGTTTTTCAAATTTTAAATATTAGAGTCATTATAAAACGGGGAGGCAGTTATTATTATGAAGCAGATGAAAAGGACTTTCAATAAAAATGTCATGCCAGCAGAGACTTTGCCAGAATGTCTTACCCAGGGCTCCTTTGAAAGCGGGACTCCTGTCTGTGATTGGCAGTAGCATGCGTGGAGCACACGTGGCCCGGCTTCAGCGCTCCCACCGTGTTTTCACACAGCGTGCTCTTTGTTAATTAAATGGAGCCAAGGGTGTCAGCATTTATTAGGCTGGACTCTGGACAAACATGAGGCTCTGAAAGCAACAAAGAATTTAAAATTTGTGAAAGGTTATTGAAAATTCAAAGGATTTGGGGTTTACATACCTAGCCTTCTTGGATATAATAATTTAAAATAGGGATCTGCACACAAACTAGGAAAATGCAAAAGAAACGTCCAGCTTTGCTAATGCTGACAGATGTGTGGATCTGTCAGTGTCACTGAAGCATTTAGATTTTTATTCCCAAGAGGCTTGCAGCCTTCACTCAGCTGGAACAAGTGGGAAAGGATCTCAGAGATAATAACAATGTTATAGCCAGAATGTCTAGAGTCATTTTCCTCTCGATGATGTGTTTTACTTTATACACCTTTAAAATGGAAAATAAAAAAAGAACCCCCCCCCCTTTTTCATAATTGAGTAGCACTGCTCACATCTTGAAAAGCTATCGACAGACTCCCATTTCTTTGATATATTTAACCAGAAGGGGCTCTTGATGATGAGACTATCATTTACAGATACTTTTAAAGGCAGGAGTTAATGGAAGTGGAATAAAAGGAGAAATTATTTCTATTCTTTCCTATGCCTTCCGGTTAAAAGATTTTTAGCCTTGTCTGAAGGAAACCTGCCTCCTTCACCTGCCTGTTGATTATCGACGAATACAGACTTACATCTTTACCACGCCAGCATTAAAGTGTCCTGTTTTTTCTTTATCTTCACAAACACTTCCTCTTTGGAGTCATTAAAGTCAGCTCTTAAAAGGTGTTCTCCTACTCTTCCTTAAATGAGAGCACAGTCAATTTTCAGGAGTCTGTGTAGAAATGAATTGGACTTCAGTGCTTCTTGAATAACCAAAAGAAGAAAAAAGGAGAATTTCCTTAGTAGTTAGAGAGGAGTGGTTTCACATTTACCAAATATTTAAATGAAATCAATTTTTAAAAACAGATTAAGGCTAGTCAGTCACATGTAAGTACATTCTGAGTTGTCTTAGTTGATGGCCAGGGAATCCTGTGTGTGTTACTATCAGCTACACATTTTTGCCTGTCAGCAGCTCCAATTTGTAGAAATTTTCATGCTCATTTTTTCAGAAGTTTTGTTGACTATCTAAAGAGTATTTTAAAAAATATTAGTTTGCAGTTTATTGTCAGTCAGAATGATAATAAATGAATTGGTATACACTAAATGTAATTAAAAATAATCCCCTTTTAACCATATAAACACAACATAACTATTTTATAATTTTTGCTTCATTGGATCATAAATTAATGTGAGGCAATGCCCTCCTATTTAGTTTCCTGCCTTACATAGGCCAGATATGAAGTTGATGCTTTTCAGTGTTTCTAATTTTCAAAGTGGTTAAAATTTTATTATTCATTATAATAATTTCTAGTTACTCAGACTAGTTAGAACAACTAAAGAGAGACGGATAATGGATTATCTGAAGAGACATTCATTAATAGGCCAGTATAGGGGGCTAGAAAAGCCTGTCTGTATCACAAGGCAGGGATGGCATTTAGTATCCAAGTCCGCTTACTGACTAAATTAGCAAAGGCTACAGTGAAGTTAAAGCTTGCTGGTTGCAAAATTAGAAATTGGTTTCCTGGGGCTCTCTGTAAACTCATTACTTTACTCAATCATGGTCCATTAGCAAGTTAACAGACAGAAGACCAGTGTACATTGGGATATAGGTGGAGTCAATCCTTCCATCTCCTTGAGCATCACTTAAAAGTTGAATGTCATAGCAGATCAGACATTGCTTCAAGCTTCGTTTTCATACAAGGCTGTACATGATTAGCTCATGGATCATATCTACTTAACCTCTAAATATTGTTAGCTGTTTTTGTTTTATCATGCATTTCACGGGCAGCAGAAGTTTTAATTCAAAGTGACTCCGATGGAACAAATAAAAAAATCTCAAAAGGCATCTGAAAAAGAAACAACTTGAAGAAACTCAGTTAAGAGATTCAAATAAAATAGACTTAATGGTTCCCATTAACTCGGATCCAATTCGCTGGAGGGGAAAAAATCCATCGGGATATTAGGACATTTAAATGTGCTTCTGAAAATGGTTGGACAGACTATATAGCCTTGGCTCACGCAATAGTTTTGCTCAACCTAAGCAAATGGCTTTGATTCTCAAAATTAAAAGTTCATTTTGTGCAGTTCATGTTACAAGAAAGGATTTTGGTGATCTTGTGACTCACAGAAAACACTAAATAGGGAATGTACATAGTACTCTAGGACCCATTAGAAGTTATCATCTATTTCTATTTTCATCTGGTGTTTGTATTTCTAAAATGATTTGTTAATAGTTTCTGTCTAAACTACCCTTTATTCAAATATTATGTGTATTTCATATTCCAAGAGTGGTTCCATATTCAAGGAGTAGGCCTAATTATCTGATGGAATAAAGTGGGATAAATGTTCAGTTTAACAATGATTGCATTAGGTAATCCTAAACATTCCACCAATAACTGCAAAATGAATTCAGTAAAGTAGCAGGCTACAAAATATTCAGAAATTGATTGCATTTTTACATAGCCATAATGAACTATCAGAAAGAGATATTAAAAAATAATTCCATTTATAATTATATAAAAAATACTAGGAATAAATTTAACCAAGGAGGTAAAATTATACTTGGAAAATTATAAGACATTGCTGAAAGAAATTAAAGAAGTTGCAAATGAATGAAAGCATATATTGTGATCATAGATAGGAAGAGTTAAATCATTAAAATGTCCATACTACTCAAAGCAATACCAGTGGCATTTTTCACAGAACTAGGACAAATAATGCTAAAATTATGTTGAGTCACAAAAGACCCTGAGTAGCCCTAGAAAACTTGAAGAAGAAGGATAAAGTTGGAAGTATCATGCTATGTGATAGCAAACTATATACCATAAGGCCATAGTAATCAAAACAGCATGGGACTGGTATAAAAATGGACACAAAGATCAATAGAACAGAATAGAGAGCCCAGAAATAAACCCACACCTATATGGTAAATCAATATTGACAAAGGAGGCAAGAACATACAATGGAGTAATGACAATCTATTCAATAGTGATAGGAAAATTGGGTAGATACATGTAAATAAAATGAAACTAGACAACTTCTTACATCATATATAAGAATTAACTCAAAATGAATTAAAGACTTACATGTAAGTCTTGAAAAACCATAAAACTCCTAGAAGAAAACATAGGTAGTAAACTCTCTGACAGTTATCTTAGCAATATTTTTTCTGATAAATCTTTTGGACAAGGGAACCAAAAGAAAAAAATAAACAAATAGGACTACATTAAACTAAAATGTTTTTGTGGCCCTGGCTGTTTTGATCAGTGGATAAAGCGTCAATCTGGTATGCAGATATCCCAGGTTTGATCCCTATCAGAATGGTTATCATCAATAAATCCACAAACAAGTGTTGGTAAGGATGTGGAGAAAAGAGAACTCTTATGTACTGCGGTTGTGAATGCAGGTTGGTGCAACCACTATGACAAACAATATGGAAGTTTCTCAAAAAATTTAAAACGGGGCTACCTATAACCCAGAAATTCCATTTCTATGTGTATATCTGAAAAAACTCAAAACACTAATTTGAAAAGCTATATGTAGTCCTATGTTTATTGCAGCATTATTTACAGTAGCTAAGATATGGAAGCAACCCAAGTACTAATCAATGAATGGATAAAGAAGATGTGGTAGGCCCTGGCTGGTTGGCTCAGTGGTAGAGCGTCAGCCTAGCATGCAGGAGTCCCGGGTTCGATTCCTGGCCAGGGCACACAGAAGTGCCCATCTGCTTCTCCACCCCTTCCCCTCTCCTTCCTCTCTGTCTCTCTCTTCTCCTCCCGCAGCCAAGGCTCCATTGGAGCAAAGTTGGCCCGGGCGCTGAGGATGGCTCTGTGGCCTCTGCCTCAGGTTCTAGAATGGCTCTGGTTGCAACAGAGCAACACCCCAGATGGACAGAGCATCGTCCCTTGGTGGGCGTGCCGGGTAGAACCCGGTCGGGCACATGCGGGGGGTCTGTCTGACTGTCTCCCATTTCCAACTTCAGAAAAATACAAAAAAAAAAAAAAAAGAAGAAGAAGAAGAAGAAGAAGATGTGGTAATATATACATGAAATATTATTCACCCATAAAAAATGAAATCTTGGCCCTGGCCTGTGACTCAGTGGATAGAATGTTGGCTGGGTATATGGACATCCTGGGTTTGATTTCTGGTCAGGGCACACAGGAGAAGCAACCATCTACTTCTCCCTCTCCTCCCTCTCCATTCTTTTTCTCTACCTCTCCTGCAGCCAGTGTCTCAGTTGGTACCAGCATGGCCCTGGTTGAGCCAGGCACTAAAAATAGCTTGATACTCAAGCATTAACCCAAGTGGGGTTTCCAGGTGGATCCCGATTAGGGCATATGCGGGAGTCTGCCTCCCTATGTCCCCTCCTCTCACCTTAAAAAAAATCTTATCATTTGTGACAACGTGGATGGACCTAGAGGTCCATAAATCAGTTAGAGAAAGACAAATACCATGTGATTTCACTTATATGTGGAACCCAAAGAACAAAATATACTAGCAAACAAAACAGAAACAGACTGATAGAAGCAGAGGACAAACTGCTGGTTGCCAGATGGGAGGCAGGATGGGGGAATGTGTGAAAAAGCTGAAGGGATTAAGAAATACAAATTGGTGGTTACAGAATAGTCATGAGGATGTAAAGTACAGCATAGGGAATATAGTCAATAATATTGTAATTACTAGGTATGGTGCCAGGTGGGTACTTGAGTTATCAGGGGGATCACTTCACAAATTATATAATTGTCTATGTTGTATGCCTGAAACTAATGTAAGATAATATTGAACATCAACTGTAATTGAAAACTAAAATTAAAACAGCAACAACAAAAATGAAAGATTGGGTTTATAAGACAAGGATGATCACACTCACTACTTTTATTTAACATAGTACTGGAAGTCCTCATCAGAGCAAGAAAAAGAAAGAAAACATATCCACACTGGGAAGGAAGAAGTAACACTATATCTATTTTTTGCCATGGTAGTATTATATATAGAAAACTGCAAAGGACTCCACCAAAAAACTGCTCGAACTAATAAACAAAATCAGAAAAGTTGCAAGATATGAAACCAACATAGGAAAATTTGTTATATTTTTATATACTAATAAACTATCAGAAAGAGAAATTAAGAAAAACAATCATGTTGATAAATGCATCAAAAAGAATAAAATACCTAGGAACAACTTGAACCAAGGAGATGAAAGACCTATACACTGAAAACTATGAGACATTGACAAAAGAAATTGATGGAACAATTAAATGGAAAGATAGTCTGTGCTCATGGATTGGAAGAGTCAATATTGTTAGAATGTTTATACCACTCAAGCAATCTCCAGATTCAGTGAGATCCCTTCCAAAATTCAAATGGTATTTTTCACAGAAATAGAACATACAATTCTAAAATTTGTATGAACCACAAAAAATCCTGAATTTCAAGGCAATCTTGAGAAAGAGAAACAGCAAAGCTAGAGGCATCATGCTTCCTGATTTCAAATTATATTACAAAATTGTATCAATCAAAATAGTATGTTACTGGCATAAAAACAGACACGCAGAGCAATAGAACAGAATAACCCAGAAATAAACCCACACCTAATATATGGTCAATTAACTTATGATATAGGAGCCAAGATTATATAATGGGGAAAGGATTGTCTCATCAATAAATGAGGTTGAGAAAATTGGATCTCTATCTTATACTATACACAAAAATCAACCTCAAACAAATTAAAGACTTGAATGTAAGTACTGAAACCATAAAACTCCTAGAAGAAAACATAGGTGGTAAACTCCTTGCCATTGGTCTCAGAAATGACCTTTTGAATTTAGCATCAAAGGAGAAGTAACAAAAGCAAAAATAAATAAGTGGGACTATATCAAACCAAAAAGCTTCTTTTGCACAGCAAAGGAAACCAGCAACATAAGGAAAAGGCAGCCCATTGAGTGGCAGAAAATATATGTGGTCAAGGATTAATATCCAAAATATATAAAGAATTTGTGTAACTCAATAGCAAAAAAACTAAACAATTTAATTTAAAAATGGGTAGAGCCCTGGCCGGTTGGCTCAGCGGTAGAGCGTTGGCCTAGTGTGCGGAGGACCCGGGTTCGATTCCTGGCCAGGGCACACAGGAGAAGCGCCCATTTGCTTCTCCACCTCTCCGCCGCGCTTTCCTCTCTGTCTCTCTCTTCCCCTCTCGCAGCCAAGGCTCCATTGGAGCAAAGATGGCCCGGGCGCTGGGGATGGCTCTGTGGCCTCTGCCCCAGGCGCTAGAGTGGCTCTGGTTGCAAGATGGCGACGCCCAGGATGGGCAGAGCATCGCCCCCTGGTGGGCAGAGCGTCGCCCCCTGGTGGGCGTGCCGGGTGGATCCTGGTCGGGCGCATGCGGGAGTCTGTCTGACTGTCTCTCCCTGTTTCCAGCTTCAGAAAAATGAAAAAATAAATAAATAAATAAAAATGGGTAGAATAGGCATTTTCCCAATGAATTCATTAAAATGGCCAACAGGGACAAGAATAAGTATTCAGTGTCACTATTCATTAGGGAAATGCAAATCAAGTCAAAACCACAATGTGATATCTCCTCACAACTGTTAGAATGTCTATCATTAAAAAGACAAGAAATAACAGTGTTGGTGAGGATATGGGAAAAATAGAATCCTTGTACACCTTGGTGGAAATATAAATGGGTACAGCCACTTTGGAAAACAATATGGAAGTTTCTAAAAACAATTAAAAATAGAACTGCCATATGGTCTAGCAACTCCACTTCTGGTTATATATCCAAAGGAAATTAAAAAAATTTTGTGCTGCCATGTTCACTGCAGCACTATTCACAATAGCCAAAATATGGAAACAGCCTGAGTGTCCATCACTGAATGAACGTATAAGTAAAATGTGATATATAATAGAAATCTTTTTTTTTTTTTTTTGGATTTTTCTGAAGCTGGAAACAGGGAGAGACAGTCAGACAGACTCCCGCATGCGCCCGACCGGGATCCACCTGGCAGCCCACCATGGGACGACGCTCTGCCCACCAGGGGGCGATGCTCTGCCCATCCTGGGCGTCGCCATGTTGCGACCAGAGCCACTCTAGCGCCTGAGGCAGAGGCCACAGAGCCATCCCAGCGCCCGGGCCATCTTTGCTCCAATGGAGCCTTGGCAGCGGGAGGGGAAGAGAGAGACAGAGAGGAAGGCATGGCGGAGGGGTGGAGAAGCAAATGGGCGCTTCTCCTGTGTGCCCTGGCCGGGAATCGAACCCGGGTCCTCCGCACGCTTGGCCTACGCTCTACCGCTGAGCCAACCGGCCAGGGCCAGAAATCTTTATTATATGCGGCTTAAGTGTCTGTTTGTTGCCGATAGCTTATTGGTTGCTTGCATAACTGTACTAGCCAATGGGGTGAAGTTGCCACAGCTGAATGCAAATTGAGCGGGTCAGGGGGAAGGTGAACATTTGTTTGCATTGGCAATCATCTGTTTTACATAAAAACTATGTCTTAACATAATTTCTTTTAAGAATGCCTCCTAGAAAATACAGCACTGAAGAGGAGAGAAATGGAGCTAAAGCTGCACAAAAACAGCTTTCTCGACAAAAAGAAACCACTGAGCAGAGAAAGACAAGGCTTGCTTCAGTCACAGAGCAAATGTGTCTTTCTCGGCAAAATGAGACTGATGAACATAGAGAAACAAGGCTTGCCTCAGATGCAAGACAAAAAAGCCTGTCTCGACAAAATGAGTCCCTTGAACAAAGGCAGGAGAGAAATGCAAAAAAACGACAGAGTAATGCTGACTGAAACGCAAAAAGGATTAAAACAGTTTCAAACAGAGAAACTTTAATTTTTGAGCATTTCTCTGGTGACATGAATATTAAATGTGAACACTGTCAGTCCTTAAACTTCAAGTTAGAAACCAATCGATTTGACCGTGGCAAGAAAAGTTTTTCTCAATGTTGCAAGTACAGAAACATTGTAGTTCCACTAATTGAGAATTATCCACCACTCTTGAATAAATTATTGACTAATCAGTGTGTTGGCATTTTTTTACCTAAGCCTGCATTTGGACATGGTCAACTTTATGTTGCCTGTTCAAGAGTTCATGAAAGAATGGATGTAAAATTAAAAATAATTGATGGTCCTCTGCAAGGCGAGCTTAAAAATGATGGAAAGATCTACACAAGAAATGTTGTGTACAAAGAGATCTTTGACATGTGGATTAACATTTTATTATTTAAATCACCTTTATTTATTGAGCTAGCAGTGGCTCTTAAGAAATGTACCGCCAGTGGTTTCCTTCATTGCACTCTAAGCAATTAAGCAAGTAGAAGGGGGAAACCCCATGGGGCACTAAGCAAAGGGGCATCCTCGCCGCCTGCCCTGGGTAATTCAGTTTGAATTAGCAGACACCTTTGCACAAATCATTTTAATTACAATTTATAATATCTAGAACAGCGGTCATTTCATATGATCGCCGGGCTTTCTAGTATATACATATGTATATATAATGGGATATTATTCAGCCATGAGAAAAAAGTAAATCCTGCCAGTTGTGACAATGTGGGTGGGTCTTGAGGGCATTATGCTAAGTAAACTAAGCGAGAGAAAGACACATTCGCCCTGGCCGGTTGGCTCAGCGGTAGAGCGTCGGCCTAGCGTGCGGAGGACCCGGGTTCGATTCCCGGCCAGGGCACACAGGAGAAGCGCCCATTTGCTTCTCCACCCCTCCGCCGCACTTTCCTCTCTGTCTCTCTCTTCCCCTCCCGCAGCCAAGGCTCCATTGGAGCAAAGATGGCCCGGGCGCTGGGGATGGCTCTGTGGCCTCTGCCTCAGGCGCTGGAGTGGCTCTGGTCGCAACATGGCGACGCCCAGGATGGGCAGAGCATCGCCCCCTGGTGGGCAGAGCGTCACCCCTGGTGGGCGTGCCGGGTGGATCCCGGTCGGGCGCATGCGGGAGTCTGTCTGACTGTCTCTCCCTGTTTCCAGCTTCAGAAAAATGAAAAAAAAAAAAAAAAAAAAAAAAAAAAAAAGAAAGACACATTCTACATTCTATCACTTATCTTGGATCTTTCAAAAATAAAAGTCAAGCTTGTATAGAGTAGAAAGTTGTAGCCAGGTGTTGGGCAGGGGAGAATAAGGAGAGACTGGTAAAAGGGTACAAACTTTCAGCTATAAAATGAAGAAGTTCTGAGAATCTAATGTAAAACAGGGTGACTCTAGGTGATAACACTATATTGTATAATTGAAATTTGCTAAGAAAATAGAACTTAAATGTTTTTATGGAAAAAAAGAAATAAATGCATGAGGTGATATCTGTGTTAACTAACTAAATGATGGGAATTTTTCACAATGTATATCAGATTACCACAATGTATACTTTACATAGCTTATAATTTTATTTGTGGAAAAATATAAAGTAGGCTAGGTTTTACTAGAAGGAAAAAGAAACAAAAAAACTATAGGTAGATTGTACATGTTTTAAAAAGGTCAGTCTCCTATAATAATGAACAAATCAAAAGTTATTTTATTTAACACTGACTTTACATGGGAGGAACAAACATGACAGTGACTTATCTTGGCTTAAATGCTATTTTTTAAGGTGGAGGCTTTTCTATTTTTCCACTTTCTTTTCAGTTCTAGGTTTCTTGCACTTATTTAACAATTTCTAGGTCAGCTTTCCATATGTCATTTTTTCATTTGTTTTCATATCAAAGTAGCTTACATGCTGACAGCTGTCTGATCATGACATGTTAGGGCTGCTGATAAAGCCAAAGGTATTGATTGAAGTGAGAGGTTCACCATGATTTTTAGAATCTTTAGTAAATTTTGATTCAATAGTAGGCAGTTGCACTATATATTTATTTATATGTAGGCTACAAAATTTCATTGTCATTTATCCTTTTGTTTCTCTTCTTTTATTTTATTTTATTATTATTAAGTGAGAGGCAGGGAGGCAGAGAGAAAGACTTCTGCGTGCGCCCTGACTGGGATCCACCCGGCAAAGCCCCTACAGCCTGATGCTCTGCCCATCTGTGGCTGCTGCTCCATTGTTTGGTAATCTAACTGTTTCATCGCCTGAGGTGAGGCCATGGAGCCATCCTCAGCACCTGGTGCCAACTTTCTCAAACCATTTGAGCCATGACTGCAGTAGGGGAAGAGAGAAAGAGAGAGAAGGGAAAGGAGGAGGGGTGGAGAAGCAGATGGTTGCTTCTCCTGTGTGTCCTGACCAGGAATCGAACCCGGAACTTCCACATGCAGGGCTGATGCTCTACCACTGAGCCAACCAGCCAGAGCCCATTTATTCTTTATTGACACTAATAAATGGATGAAAACAGGTTCCTTTATAGAAACTTACTCTGTAGAGAAACCCTGTTATAAGGTAAAAGTCACTCCATTCCTGGCTTTCAGAAACAGACTGATTCTGGTGCAGAAGTGGTGCATGTTTGGAAGATATTTGGGAATCTGCAAGATTGTGGGCCAATTTGAATTGAGGGCCATATGTCCCTCATGCATAGAAGGACATATGGATACTATACTCTATGACTTTGATTTTTCCCACTTTAAGATAATGATACAGATTCAGGAGAGACAGAGATTTGGACCGGACTCAAGACCTGCATCATTGGATATATAGGCTTTATTTTGTTAGGCTTAACTCTAAGAAAGATGTTCTTTTCTCTTTTTTGCATTTTTATCAGTATACAACTTATTTTCAACCGTGATCTATTTTTTTCACACTCTTTTTCCCTAGGGTACTTCAACAGCACTGTAGTGTGACTTGAAAATATTCCCAAATAGTAAAAGAAACAAAATGGTTATAAAAAAATTCCTTGCAGAAATTAGGCTGACTTTTTAAAGTTTATGCCATTGGCACTATTGTTTTAGTCATAAACCTCTTAGCAAACAAGGGTGATATAAGCTTTGATTAACTTATGCCCAATACCACATGATTAAACCTTAATATATATTGACTATTTTATCCATTTACATATCTTATTTACTCAAATTTATTATTTTCCTTTTTCTTACTTTGATATATTATGTTATATAAAATAGGAAAGGAGTAGGTGTCAACAGGAAAATTTTTTTCTTGCACTTATTTTTTTTTTTTGAGAATTCTGATTATGTGAGTTTTTTCCTTTTTTTTTTTCCTAGTGCAGAGACATATTTTTTTTTCCATTAGCAAAGGTATTACTTTGTTATTTTCAGCAGGATTATCATTCAGGTTACCTTTTGGTTATTAACTACTCTGTTTACACTCAGCTCAAGAAATATTGTTCCTTTCTTGCTCACAAGTGCACAGTTCTTACCTTACAACTCAATGCCTGAGGGAGCTGAAGAGTGTGCATGTTATTGCTCTGAAGTTTCTTGACATAATACATTTATCAGTGTGTACATCCCCTGTTTGTAGGGCTGTGCCACACTTTGATGAATTCTGACCTAATTTCTTTAGTGACGCCTAACCTGCGGAGAAATATTTTTGTCTTGTTCCCTGAGAACAGCTAACTAATGAAACAATTAATCACTTTCCAGAATCAAATGCAAAACTTTTAATTAACAAGGCAGAAGAAATGGAAATTATAGGTGTTATAGCCTGAGTAAGAAATTGAGTGAAGTATAGAACTAGTCAAATTCATTGTGAAGGCATTGAATAATGATCATCTATTCCAAAGAGAAGAGTCAAATTGGCATTCAGAGTGAAGATTGCACTTGAATCATCAAGGTAGAATGAAGAGTTAGATGAGATAGTCTTCATATACAGCCTTCCCAGGGTAGGAGGCAGAATGGGATAGGAAGTCCTACACATATAGAAGCCTTTCTTTGTTCTAAGAGAGTCCCTATTTCAAGATTCATACAATTTAAAACACTGAGTTTTGTCCTAATTTCTGAACTTTCTGAGTCCCATAATTGCTTTACATTTCATTGTTAGTAAATGAGCCTCAATTATTTCAGCTCCCTAATAACAAGAGGGCATTCTCCATAGAAGCTTTGAGATAGCTCACTGTGTGTATGGTTCTCTGAATCACATAGGAGGAACCAAAGACCAAGAGTCAGAAACAGAACAAAGGAAGAGCAAGGTCTGGGGAGAACAGTGTCTCAAGAAGGTAGTGGATAGGAGGTGGATGTAGCCACAGGTGAAAGGTCAGTTTTAGACAGAAGAATGGAACTAAGAATCACATACTGGCCTTGGCTGGTTGGCACAGTGGATAGAGTATCAGCCGACATATAGATGTCCCGGGTTTAATTCCCAGTCAGGGTGCACAAGAGAAGCGACCATCTGCTTCTTCTCCTACTGTTTTCCCCTTCTCTCTCTCTTCCCCTCTTGCAGCCAGTGGCTTGATTGGATCAAGCATGGCCTGGGGTGCTGAGGATAGCTCAGTTGGTCCCAGTGTGTCAGCCTCAGACACTAAAAATAACTCTGCCCCAAATAGGGTTGCTGGGTGGATCCTGGTTGGGGGGGGGGCATGCAGGAGTCTGTGTCACCATCTCCCCTCCTCTGACTTAAAAAAATTAAAAAAATAAAAAGAATAATGTACTATGAATTTGAATTAGGGGAGGCAGAGATGGATTGTGGAACACGCACTGGATTAGAACAAAAGCACTGAGTTCTGGGCTTGTCCTGGTACTAATTATTTGTGTGGCCTGAGGTATATTATTTAACATGACTGGCTGTCAGTTTCATCATCTGTAAAATAAACAAAAGCACCAAATAATCTCTAAGTTGTACCATAGTTTTAAAATCTATGATTCTATGATTTTTCTTATTCTGAGTCAATATGCCGTCAAAAGGAATGAGACTGTTTAGAGAACATTAGAATTAAGTTGAAAAAGAACACACCAGATCAATCCCTTTGACACTGATGGTGAGTTAGCAATTTAAAAAAAACTGTAGTTAGCAAATGAATTCATGAGAAAGATAAAGGGAACATTCACAAAATATACTTTATTAAGTAATACTTTCTATTTTATGTGCTGACAGTAACACTAGATTAGGAAAGTTATTTGAACCTGGAATGCTGAGGTCTCTGGTTCGAAACCCCAGGCTTGCCTGGTCAAGGCATATGAGAGAAGCAACTGCTATGACTTGATGCTTCCTGCTCCACCGCATCCTCCTTCTCTCTCTCCTCTCTCTAAAATCAAAAAATAAAATCTTGTGTATTTAAAAAGTTATTTATCAGAGGAATGCAGCGGTAGATTTTATCTGCTTACTATTTATAAAAGCTACACTTGCACATAAACAAAAATGCTTAGAACAAAAGCACTAAAAACTTTGCATTTTACTTTTATTTTCAAAGAAAATTATATTGAACTATTGAAATTCTTTTGAGAGTGAATATGGTTCATGCTTCTCCACCTGTGAAGGCATGTGTCGGAATACAGACTTTATCCAGACACAAGCCTCCTAGGTATTTTAACAAAATATTAATAGAGAGAAAAACAGGAATTATTCCGAGGAAAAATTGAAAGCCAACTTGTACCTGTACAGCACTGAGGTGGCAGAAACGGCTGCACAACAGCTTAATCCTTGTGACAAGCCCAGAACTCGACAATAACGGCTGGCACTGTCTGATGAAATTGCCAAGGAGCCAGATGCCACAGCTGGGAACATTATCCCTGTGCTTCAGATGAAATTGATACAAGCAAATGGCACTTCACTGTTAACCCCTGGGTATCCGTATGAGCTTACTACAAAGAATTAAGGTCTGTTATAAAGGGTAAGTTGCAAAGGGTAATGAAGAGGAATGAATGGCAAGAAAAACAATTTCATTAGAAAAAGAAAGTGGAAACGAAACTGTAAATATTGTTCAAAAAAGGAAAAGTAGAAAATCAGAACTGATCTTTAAATGACTAACTGTAGAAGATAAGAGGAGTTGTGACAGCATCAGGTTGCAGAATGCTCTAAAAATTATTGGGCTTTTCACATTTTTTTAAATGCAGGTGATAGTATTTTTGACAGAGACAGTGAGTGAAACAAGGAGAATATTTGAAGTAAGCCAATGATGAAGAATTTTTTCCTGATAACATTCTAAATAATCCATAAATGTTACTTGAACATATACAATGTGTATGACCCTGGGTTAACAACTATATGAATCTCAAAGAATCTATAGTATAGAACAGTATAGTCTATATACAGTATATAATAAATATTGTATAACTTAATGTATAATGTGTAATAATACCCTGTCTGAGGTATTGCATGGTTCGAGTCCATAGTGTCATCTAGGCTATAATTTTAGTATAGTCTGTGTGGTAGCCAGAATAGCACTCTCTAAGTTCCCAGGATATAGAAATTATAATTCCTGGACCTGTAAACATATTATTGTACATGCAAAAAAGATTTTGAAGAAGTAATTAAGAGTGTGGAATTTGAGATAGGGAGTTATCCAGAATTGTTTGGGTATGTCCAGTCTAATTATATCAATACTTAAATGCAGACAACTTTTTGGCTGGGTCAGAGAAATGAGATAAAAGGAGGAGAGTTCTAAGCATGAGATGGATTCAGCTCATCAGGCTGGCTCTGAATTTGGAGCAAGGAGGCCATTAGTAAAAAAATGTAAATGGCTTCTATAAGCTCACAGACAGCAATGATCTTAGTCCCACAACCACAAGGAACTGAATTCTGTCAACCAATCAAATGAACAAGGAAACAGGTTCATCTCTATGTCTCTAGAAAGGAATGCAGCCCTGATAACATCTTGATTTTTGTCTGATGAGACTTGTGTAATAATTCTGATTGATAAAACTATAAGATAAATTTGTGGGTTTGTGTTTTTTTTTTTGACAGAGACAGAGAGAGAGTCACAGAGAGGGATAGACAGGGAGAGAGATGAGAAGCATCAATTTTTCATTGTGGCACTTTAGTTGTTCATTGATTGCTTTCTCATATGTGCCTTGACCGTGGGGCCACAGCAGACCAAGTAAGCCCTTGCTCAAGTCAGCGGCCTTGGGTCCAAGCTGGTGAGCTTTGCTCAAACCTGATGAACTTGCGCTCAAACTGGTGACTTTAGGGTCTCGAACCTGAGTCCTCCGCATCCCAGTCTGACACTTTATGTACTGTGCCACCACCTGGTCAGGCTAAATTTGTATTGTTTTAAGCAACCAAGTTTGAGATAATTTGTTATAGGAGCAATAGAAAGCAAATACAATCTATAAATTATTATATGCATACTAAGTTAAAACTAAAAGGAGAAAAGTAACAATATAGTCATGTGCTGTTTAATGAAAGGGATACATTCTGAGAAGTGCATTGTTAAGCAATTTATTTGTTGTGTGAACATTATAGACTGTACTTGCACAAACCTAGATGGTATAATCTACTACATGCCTGGGTTATAGGGTATAGCCTATTGCTTCTAAGCTACAAGCCTGAACAGGATTTTACTGTACAAAACACCACAAGATTAAATCGAGCACAAGAGAAAATGGTGTAATCAAGAGACAAGATAAACCGAGGTGCATTGAGGCTGCTGCCAGCATACTGTATTGTAGCCAACTACTTTTTTGAATAAATAGGAAGAGTATGCTCTAAAATAATGATTAGAAGTATAGTACAGGCCACATGTTAAAAAATGTATAGTACAGACATACTTTATTTTATTGTTTTGCTTTCTCATACTCTACAGATTTTGCATTTTTTACAAATTGAAGTCAAGACCCTTGACCTGCAAAAAGATTATGACTCACTTTATTGAGATACTTACTTTATTGCAGTAGTCTGGAACTGACCTGCAATACCTCCAAGGTATAGTAAATACATACCCCAGTAACATATTCATTTATTATCATTATAAAGTATCATATACTATAAATAATTATATGTGTTAGACTTTTACATGACTGGCAGCACCATAGGTTTGTTTACTCGAGCATCACCATAAACACCTGAGGATGATTTTTAGGATGGCCACGATGTCACTAGAGAGCAGGAATTTCTCAGCTCCATTATAATCTTACGGAACTACTGTTGTACATTCAGTCCACTGTCGACTGAAATGCTATTATGAGGTACATGATTGTGTAAATAGTGATGTTGAATTGATCAAGTCTCTGATTTTCTGATGAATTTGTAGTTTAAAAGGAGGCAACATATTTGAGATCATGCAGCACTCAGTTACACTGAGATTTTATAGGAAACAGATTAAAGACAGACTTGGAAAGATAATAGACTTTGCCGAGGAAACTATAACATCTATGAAAATTATATGTGGGAGAATGACAAGAGAAAACTGATTTGTAGGAAAAGAATGAACGTTTTGTGGGGGAAGTGGTGGGAGCCTAAGTTTTTTTTTTTTTTTTTTTTAATGTAGGAATCATAGGACAATATGAAAAAGCAGATTAAGAACGGGTTGTAGAAAGTGTTGAGGCCTCCTTTTAATGCCACAAAGAAATCTTTTTCTTTTCAACGTTGCATGTAAATGTCTCCGAGTCCCAGAAAATATAGAATTATGCATTTGAGCTGTGCCCTGGTGGTTCAGCATTACTATGAAATAGATTTATAATGGCTCCTGTTATCATCCAGAACTTCCTCCGCTGCTCCCAGGCTTGAGTCGGCTCTTTCCCAGATTCCATATTGTGCTCTTCCTTGGTTTACCTTTCCTTTCACTAAATGACTTCAAGTAACTTTCTAAGAAAGGAGGGAGGGCAACAGATTGGAACAGAAAGTCAGTATTCTTCAGTTTTTGCATACTTGAAATATCTTTATTTTTCTCTTAATTTTATGTCTACACCTACATATTGAGTTCTAGTCCCCAATTTACTTTCTCTCAGAAATGGACAACTATTGCTTTATTTGGGATCCAGTTTACTGATAAGGTATATTTATATTGAAATGATACCTGTTTCTTTGTTGTTGTTGTTGGTCTCTCTCCTTGGAAGCATATAAGGTTTTTCTCTTTATTTTTGATGTTCTTTTTTTTTTTTTTAAATTTTTATTTATTTATTCATTTTTTTTAGAGAGGAGAGAGAGACAGAGAGGGAGAGGGAGGAGAGAGAGACAGAGAGAGAGAGAAGGGGGGAGGAGCTGGAAGCATCAACTCCCATATGTGCCTTGACCAGGCAAGCCCAGGGTTTCGAACCGGTGGCCTCAGCATTCCCAGGTCGATGCTTTATCCACTGCGCCACCACAGGTCAGGCTATTTTGATGTTCTAAAATGTTATAGAGACATATCTAGGTATGGGCCTTTAGTCAGTCAATTCTCTGGAGATTTTTCAGTCTAAAAATTTGTATATAGCGTTTCTTTCACTCTTTTATTATGTCTATCTTTCCTTTTATTTATTCTCTTCCTTACTGTTCAAATTATATTTATGAATATGGTTAAAAGGTAAATAAGACACAGAAAAACTCAAAAGAAAACAGTATAAGAATTTTAAGATTAAAAATAAGGATAGGCAAAGATTTATTAGGAAAACTAGCAAAAATAAGACAAACATAACATTATTTTCAAACTATAAAATTGAAATATATTTATGAATCAAGTAATGCACAATAAAATTATAAACCATGTAAATCATGTATTTAAATGAACAGGAAAATATATAATTGTATACATCTAAAAATTCAAACTACTAGATATAAAAGGACAAATAAAACAGTTAAGAAAAATGACATGTTTGCAGAGTATAAAACTATAGTCTAGGGCTAGGCTAAGAGTTTTATATGCATTAATATTTAATCTTCCAACAATGCTGAGGCAGATACTATTTTTCTCATTTTATAGGTAGGAAAACTTTGTTAGAAATTTTGAGTAATATGCCAGGGTTAAACAACTAGGAAGAAAGAGGTAGAGTTGGATTTCAAACCCATGGTTATCTGATTCTGGAGTCGGGGTTCTAACACTGCATTGTGCCTTTTCTTACTCCTTCCCACAGATGAAGCAAACAAAACTCAATAACATAAAGACTACGAACAATGTTGTGTTGATTTAATTTAAAAGACATTTGTGTCACATTTTGAATTCAATGTAGTGCTAATATGATTAGATTCTTTTGTCACTATTACTCTTTGTACTACAAAGTTCTATGCGTATTGTTACACACACAGAGATTTCCACCACTACAATACCAATCAGATACGTTTCAGCCTAAAAAGTCTAAAAAATCCCCTGTGTTTTATTTGGTTAACCCTCCCAACTTCCCCAACCCCTGGCAAGCACTGATATGTTTTCTGTCTCTGTAGTTTTGTCTTTTTCAGAATTTCATAGAAATAGTATCATACAGTATACATCCTTCTTTCATTTAAGCTATATGCATTTAAGCAGTAGCATAAAACATTTACCCATGTTGTTGCATAGATTAATAGATTGTTCTTTTTTGTTCACTGAACAATTGTCCATAGTATGGATGTACCATGGTTTGTTTATTCATTTGACCATTAAAGGCCATCTTGGTTGCTCCCAGTTTTGGGTGTATCTGATTTTTAAAGGTTGACAGTGAACATTAACATTCTTAGGTACTATGTGGGAGATATGACAGGACTTGACATCTATACTATCTATCACTGATGTAATTTTCCAAATTACAAATGAAAAATGACTCAGGTAATTGAATATGCATTTTAAAGATGCAATAAATCATGCATTCTTACTAAACAAGGAAGTATGAAAATAAATGAACTGAGCATTTAGGTAAAGACATTAGAAACAGATATAAATAAGCCAAGGAAAGATGAAAGAAGGCATGATAAAAACAAACACCTACATTCTCTATTGGAAAATAAAGAAAAGTAGTAGAAATGATAAATAATTTTAAGAGTTGTTTTTTCTCACTTGGAATAAGTCTTATATATATAACTTTAGCATGTTTAATAAAAAAAATGGATCAAAATTCTCAAATATATAATATTAGAATGAAAAGGAAGATATATGTTCTTTTATTTGATATAGACCTTCCTTTAACTATAGAATAATCTCATTTATTTTGAGGAAAAAACTTCAAAACTGTGCTAGTAGATTGACTTCAACATCCTATTAACAGAAATGGACGCAACTTAGTATGTTTTGTTCTAGCAATGCAAATACAGTATTGAAATAACACATGTTTCAACATGTTGAAGAAAAAGTACAAGTTCAAAATATTTCTTGAAGGTATTAATTAATAATAATTATTAACTTTATTAAGTTATAATTTCTAACTCTCATTGAATGCTGAAATTGTGCCAGACACTATTAACAAACACTTTATACATATTAACTCATTGAATTCTCACAAACCCATTAAAAATTTTGTACTATCATTATCATTTTACAGGAACCAAAGAAACTAAGGCACGATAGTTTAAGTAATTTACCCAAGGTTGCACAACTAGGAAATAGTAAAGCTAGGATGTGAACCTAGAAAATATTACGTAAGAACTGTGCTCTTATTTACTGGCACACAGATTCACGGACTCTACTTCTGATTTAATACAACAACAATAAAAACCACATAACAGCAACCACTATCAATGAATCCACTGACCACTGACTACTACTATCATTTCATAAAATTAGTAGATATATAATATAACAAAGAAGATGTACTTCAACATAAAAACGAATATCATAGTAAACAATGAAACACCAAAAATAGGAGCAGGGCAAGTGTGCTCTCTACTCATATAATTTTACACATTTTCAAAAATTCTAGCCAAGACCCTGGCTGGTTGGCCCAGCAGTAGAGCATTGGCCCGCGTGTGGAAGTCCTGAATTCAATTCCCAGCCAGGGCACACAGGAGAAGTGCCCATTTGCTTCTCCATCCCTCCACCTTCCCTCTCTATCTCTCTCTTCCCCACCCACAACCAAGGCTCCACTGGAGCAAAGTTGGCCCAGGCGCTGAGGATGGCTCCATGGCCTCTGCCTCATGTGCTAGAATGGCTCTGATTGCAGCGTAGCAATGCCCCAAAGGGGCCGAGCATCGCCCCCGGTAGGCCTGCTGGGTGGATTCCAGTTGGGCACATGTGGGAGTCTGTCTCTTTCCACACCCCTGCCCCCATGTCTCACTTCGGGGGAAAAAAAATTTAGCCAATTCAATGAGAAATAAAACAAAGTAGTATATATTTTGGAAAAGAAAACATTTAGGTATCATAATTTGCATATACATTAATGCTCTATCTAGAAAACTCAAGAGAATTTTTTAAAAACCTATAGAAATAATAAGAAAGATCAATATATTCTCAGGTGGAAAGAACAATATTAATTTTTTGTTATTTGACAATTTTACTGAAAGAAAAAAACTAACAAATTATAAACTGCCTGAAAATACTGTATGGACAAAAATAAAGTCAGTTATAAAACTTTACTGAAATATCTAAAAATAAGATATGAAATACATAATGATAGCAGGAATGACTAAATATCATAAATTATTAAGTGGTGCACTGGTAAATTGGCTTTCTGTGAGGACAGAATGGGAGAGCTATGATTTGTAGTATTTGCTGATTTTCATGGTGTAAAAACTCCCATCATGGCTGATTTCAATATACTAAAAGTTTAATACCATCTGGCAAAATACCTGAATTATTTAACAAATGGCTTTTCCATGCTGGTAAGAGCTGCCTTCATAATACAGCTGACTTATTTGCAATTTAATTTGTGTGTTTAATGTAATTACATTCTAAGCCCCATTATTATGTTTTTGTTTTTTTTTTTGAATCTAGACAAAGTAATCTTAAAATTTATGTGAAGTTTTTGGAAATATAAAATCATACTAGCCAATACAACTTAGCAAAAGTAGTGAGCAGGGCATGTAGTACTATATAGGTAAATATGTTACAAAATTCTAATGAAAACCAATGTGTTGTAGGCATAAAAATCTTCTGAGCCATGGCTCACAAGGAATAGCTTCTATTGCATGTCCAATATCATTGTGTAATAATATCTAGCTTTACTTTCAGTTTTAGAAATGCAAACTCATACCAGGAGATACTTTTTTTTTTTTCTTTAAGAGAGAGAGAGAGAGAGAGAGAGAAGAGAGAGATGAGAAGCATCAACTTGTATATGCTTCACTATAATGGTTTATTATTGCTTCTCATACATGCCTTGACTGAGGAGCTCATGATGAGCCAGTGAGCCCTTTGCTCAAGCTAGCGACCTTGGGCTTTAAGGCAGTGATCTTTGGGCTCAAGCCTGAGACCTCCATATTGTGTCAATGATCCCACACTCAAGCCAGTGACCCTGACGAGCCAGTGCTCAAGCCAGCAACCTTGGGGTTCTGAAACAGGGATCTGTGTTCTGGATCCATACTCTGTCTACAGTGCCACCACTGGTCAGGCTGAGGTACTAGTTCTTAAAATAATTTAACAATGAGCAAAGTTTTAGTTACTGATACTCAGTGTTAGAAATGAGGTGGTAAAATGAGCACTTGTATACTCTATCAGATTGTAAATTTTTTTCAAACTCCCTGGAAATCAATATGTTAGTAGATATCAAGAACTTAAAAAATTCTATACTATAATGCACAGTCTATTCTCTTTTTAATTATATTTTTAAAATATATTCTTAGCTTAGTAAACAATTGGAAACAGCCTAAATACGGCTCCTCATTTGGGTCATTTTGTCTTTTGCCCGTGAAACCTGCAGTACATCACATAAGGAATGGGCGAAGGTCATGTGTACAGGCATTCATAGGTATTTCAGGGAACCCAGGAGCAGGAAGTACAAGTGATGATGAGAGAACCCAAACATAAAACTAAATAAAGCCATTTGTATTCAGAAGAGCCCTGTTCTTTGTATCTGTCTCCAATGCTCCACAATCTCTTGCCTTTCTTTGCCTGGCTTTTACGGCGCTGTAGAGAAAATAGGTTTTGTGTTTCTACAGTTAGGAATTTTTCTAAGCCAATTTTACTGAAACCTGAGACTGACTTAAACAGGAAGCAGAAGACAATTTACAATTGTGAGAACTCCAGAGAGGTGTACGAACTCTAGCATATTTGAATATCTAGAGGGAAAGGTGGGGGTCCTGACCAGGTAGATCAATTGGTTAGAACCTCGTTCTGACATGCCCAGGTTGTAGATTGATCCCCAGTCAGGGCACATACAAAAATCAACCAATGAGAGCATAAATAAACGGAACAACAAATCAATGTTTCTTTCTCTTCGTCTTCCTTTCTCTAAAGATCAATAGATTAAAAAAAATATTTTTAAAAAGAAGTAAGGTGAGATCTTGAATATGAAGACATCCCTAGATTCTAAAGCTAAAGCAGTTTTATCTTTTTCTCTGCATAAATTTATTTGCATTCCAGTGGGTTAGAGTGGGAACTCAGGATCCTTCCCAAGAAGTACAGGCTTATTTCTCTCCATCTGGAAATATACAATTTATATTTCAGCCATTGGATTCGTAGTTTTGCCTTTCTTGCCCCAAAGACAGACTCCCATATTCATGTAGGACAACACTGAGCTTTCATCTCACTGCCCTGAGAAATTGAGGTTATTTGTTGTAAATTAAATACTAATTAAACTGTTCTGCTCCAGAAACCGGCGTGTGCATTCAGGATACTTGTAATAAGGATAGATGTTATAAAGCTTTTTTTGATTCATTCTCTGCATCCTTGCTCATCAGAACTTATGGCCCTGTAATGGCTGCTTCCCAGACTCCTGAAAGATGTGGCACCTGAGGCTAAGCAGTTCAGTTTGCTTAGTCTCTCAATTACAAACTGCCCTGAGAAAGAACTGAACCAGAATCTGCCTTACTACACAAGCAGTAAGTGCACACCCTTTTGAATAGAAAAGAAGAGAAAATGATTGGGTCCTTTAAGACAACCTTCAATAGTAGGAAAAATGATTAAGGGATGCCTAATACTGTAGAATATTATATAGCCTGACCTGTGGTGGTGCAGTGGATAAAACGCCGACCTGGAATGCTGAGGTCACCGGTTTAAGATCCTGGGCTTGCCTGGTCAAGGCACATGTGGGAGTTGATGCTTTCTGCTCCTCCCCACATTTTTTCTCTCATTCTATCCCTCCTCTCTAAAATGAATAAATAAATAAAAAAAATAAAACATTTAGCAACTGACATTTATAACCTAGTCAAGTTTTAGTTTGACAATGACCGCACTCCACAATCCTAAAAGAAAAATTTTGGTTAGAAAAATGAAGGTTTAAAATTATTTTACCATAGCAACTATGAATTTAACTTTAAACTTAGTCAATTGAACAACTAGAGTTTTCAGGAATTTGAAATATTCTTTTTTTGTTTGTTTGTTTTTTGGTATTTTTCTGAAGCTAGAAACCGGGAGAGACAGTCAGACAGACTCCCGCATGCGCCTGACCAGGATCCACCCGGCACGCCCACCAGGGGGCGACGCTCTGCCCCTCCGGGGCGTCCCTCTGTTGCGACCAGAGCCACTCTAGCGCCTGGAGCAGAGGCCAAGGAGCCATCCCCAGCGCCCGGGCCATCTTTGCTCCAATGGAGCCTCGGCTGCGGGAGGGGAAGAGAGAGACAGAGAGGAAGGAGAGGGGGAAGGGTGGAGAAGCAGATAGGCGCTTCTCCTGTGTGCCCTGGCCAGGAATCGAACCGGGGACTTCTGCACGCCAGGCTGACTCTCTACCACTGAGCCAACCGGCCAGGGCATTGATATATTCTTAAGCAAAAATTTCCCAGATGATTGACATTCTAAAATTTTTATAAGCCAGGTTTATTGAAGTATAATTTATGTCCTGTAAAAGTCACGCTTTTTAGTATACAAATTCTGTTGGTTTTGCTAAAGATAATTGTCTTCTCGAATTGTTTTAATCCTATTCTTATTTCTACTGCACCCCATTACTCTTCTATGTATTACCCTTTCTTACTCTGCCCAACATCCTTGAGAATATTTGAAATAAATGTGTGAGTGCTCTTACAAATTTCATAGCATTAAACTTAATATGAAAAGAAAATGTTCTCTGGTAGATATACAGGGTAGGGCAAAAGTAGGCTTACAGTTGTGAGTGCAAAACAAGTTTATTCTTATACTATTATTTCTTACTTATTATGTTATTTGCTACACAAACAACTGTAAACCTACCTTTTTCTCACTCTGTATTAAAAACCAACTGCTCCCTTAAAACTAGATTATTAGTACTGAGTAGGTGGGAGATTCTTTTCTTTTGCATTTGCTGGAAACTGCAGTATTTCTTCTTAAAGTTTATGCTGTAATCCTGGAGCTGCTGTACTTTTTGTGCTTTAGTGACATGTGAGCTGCCATGCAGATATAGGTGCCGCAGATGCATGTGATAATTATTCACTGTGTCTCTTACAACTCATCTGTCAGTGAAGAATTGGGAGGATTTATTTTCTAATTTCCTAATGACAGTGATATTTTCCTCTATTTTCCTATGACCTTTTCCTTTTCTTTACAGAGACTTTCACAATTTCTCTCTAGTAATCCTCTGAGGGCCTTTTAAAAATAGTCTTCTAACTACTTTATCCCTTAGTAAATTTCCATTTTGTAGCCGTGTTACATATATGACCCCATAATGAAGAGAGTAGCAAAATAAAAAATATATATGTTTATAAAATATATATGTTTATAAAAATATATGTTTATAAATATGTTTTTATATATATTCACTATATATATTCACTACATGACACATTTAGAAATTATATATATGTATATATAAAGGGGGAATAATAAATGTGCCATATAGTGAATATTTGCTAGGTGTATTGCCCTTCCTTAAGTTAAATGTGTAGAATTCCTGGATCAAAGAATATTAAGATTTTAATACATAACCTCAAAATTGTTTTTCTGAAAACCTCTCTGTTAAATTCCCATCACTATATATGCAAAAATATTTCTCAGAACTTTCTTGCATTTTTTAATTTTATGTTTGAAACTTTCATGCTTAATATTAAATAGCTCTGATGTATAGCTACAGGATAAATGTTTGCTAAACTGAATTTAAAATATCATTGCAAGGGTATGTAATTTAAGGTAGAGACGCTTATATTACTAAATTAAAAGAATAGATAATTTCAAAATGAAATGGATATTTTTCCATCGGGTTACTATATTATTCTATAATAAAAAATTGATTAAGATTAAAATTTAGAATCTTATATTGTGCTGATATAGAGAATATAATTTTGAATAAAATGGTGTCTATAAAATATTAAAGTGATGATTCCCACATAAGAATGAGTCTGGCCCCATTTTACTAAAATAATTGCTTACACTCTGCCAATCTTCACTTTTCTATTTATCCTGACAGGTGTCAATTCTCATTTATATCTCTGACATGTACTTTGGGGGATTTTTCTAAGAATTCATACTATTGTATTATTCAGAGAATTAATATTTCTCAAAAATATAGTCAACAACAACAAAAAAAACCCCTATCCCTTAATGAGAAGATATCTAACAGAAAACCTAAGAGCTATTGAACATTCTGAGAGTTTGAAGATTTTATGAGCAGTAGCTAGAGACAGAAATATTTGGTTGCATTTTGACAAGTGACTCATCTTCTGTTTGGGTAGAAGGTAGAAGCCTTCTCAGCCCACTTAACCTTACCTGCTAATTATTCCAACTGAATGGCTAGATTCTAATTTATAGTGAGATTTCTGTTAAGAAAGACTTGAAAGCAAATCCCACTCCATAGAGATAGCTAAATTATTTCTGATAAATGGGACAATTTTGTCAAATGAGGAGAATCATTACAGATATTACAATTCAACTGTAATTCTAACTTTAGTTACACAATTGCATGCACCAGGTAAAATAAAAAAGAAAAAAGTTCATTCAAATATTCTGAAAATTGGGACCCCCTAAATGCTTTTGTTTAGGTTACTGAGGTAAATGCATGTGAATGTAGGTGATTAGTGCTAGTTTATTGGATACAGGTCTCAGTGCTTAAGTTGAGTATGTACACACGGAAAACTATTGATAGCATATTTAAAAGTATAATGGCCTCATCTAAAGAAAGATTTAATATGGAAAGAAATGAAAGGGGACTTTGGGGGATAAGTTTACTCTTTTGAAGAAAATTTACGGAAGTAACCAAGGTAAAACAGATATTAAGCTTCTACAGTTTCTTTGCTTCGGTAGCTTTAGCCAAAAAAGCAGAATAAACACCTAAGGTAAAAAAAAAGCAGTGATTCTTATTTTTAATGCTCATACCATCTTAGATATGGTTCTGTGTTCAGGTTGATAACAGACATCATGTTGGCTTTTGCCTATGCCAGACACCTAACAAGAATTTCCCTTTGGAGTCCCCTAATCTCAGTTTTATGCATTATTTTCTGTACATTACTTGTTCGGAACTTATCTTTCATTTTTGTAACCAGGTAACTTCCCTTAGGTGCTTTCTAAGCACAGCTATTCTGTGAGTCTATTGCAGTGACAACCCATCAGAAAAAAAGACTGATGTTAAGCCAAGACTGAACAGTAAAAAAACCAAAAAACAAAAAAAGAAAAAAACAGAAAAAAAAAAGAAATCAAGAAGCAGGAAACCATGAACCCTGAGACGTAACCTCCTTATCTGAACTATGACTATTAAATTAATTTTATATTTTATTCAAATTCATACTCCCAGGGCATAAATAGTCACACTTGAAGAATGCTTCTCAGAATAAATGAGAAATACATACAGAAAAATTGGCTTGTGAGTTTGTTGCTATTTTTCAATAACATAAACAATTTTACGAATCATTTTAGTTTTGTTAATGAGAAACATTGGCTCCACATAGCAAATTCCAGTGTCTTTATTATTTATATTAATCTTTTATCTGAATTATACAAACACATGAATGGAAAATAAACCAGCACAGGCCCTGGCCGGTTGGCTCAGCGGTAGAGCGTCGGCCTGGCGTGCGGGGGACCCGGGTTCGATTCCCGGCCAGGGCACACAGGAGAAGCGCCCATTTGCTTCTCCACCCCCACCCCCACCTTCCTCTCTGTCTCTCTCTCTTCCCCTCCCGCAGCCAAGGCTCCATTGGAGCAAAGATGGCCCGGGCCCTGGGGATGGCTCCTTGGCCTCTGCCCCAGGCGCTAGAGTGGCTCTGGTCGCGGCAGAGCGACCCCCGGAGGGGCAGAGCATCGCCCCCTGGTGGGCATAGCGTCGCCCCTGGTGGGCGTGGCGGGTGGATTCTGGTTGGGCGCATGCGGGAGTCTGTCTGACTGTCTCTCCCCATTTCCAGCTTCAGAAAAATACAAAAAAAGAAAAAAAGAAAATAAACCAGCACAGAAGGGCTGGTTATGAACAGCAACAGCTTCTGAACGTACCGGTCCAGCCCTGCTTCCAGGGGCAAACATTCTAAGTCATTTCCTCCATTAATGATAGAATTACTTATTATGTCACTTTTTTTTTTCCTTAACAACTGTAGATGTTGTTATCAACCACACATAATATTACATCAGATTTAGCTCACTTTCCAGTTTTCCCCAACTTTATTTACTGTGCTTAACATTGCTATTTTAGTTTCTACACTGTGTATCTATAAAGTTGATAATATCCATAATATACGTACCATACTTAACCTTGATCTCTTGTCCCATTCACTAGTGTCAGTGCCTCTTGACTTCTTAGTTTATCGAAGTAGAAAATTAGTGCCCTTACCTGCCCTTTTCCCTCTTTCTCTCCTTTCACTTCCCACAACTGCCAATCTATTGAATAGTTTTACTTCTAAATTGCTAAGTTTGAAAACATTTTCTGTTTTGTAACAATAACTAATATTTCCCTAGTTTGTTATTGACAGATGCTCAGAGTTAAAAGCTGAGAATTGACATTTATATTATCATGACTATAGGAATATTCTTCATTGCAAAGTCAAGTGGTGTGTTAGTATTTCTTTTATTTATCTATGGTCCTAGTATCTTTTTCACTCAAAGATGATTGTTTAGATGTTTTTTGTTTGCTTGTTTGTTTTCACATGCCCTCATTCATTGTACATTAGAGTTTGCCTCGTATAGGGACTGTGCCTACTTTTATGGCCCAGCATCCAGCCTTGGACGCCATGCTGGTTTATCCTGCTGTTATCTTATTGGGAAAATAATCCTAAACCCTTTTCACCAAAACCTAATGCTTTGAGTTTCTTGATCATTCTGACTCTTCCTTAAAATCCATTGCATGTTTCTCCTTGAAAGTCATTAATTTCCTCTTAGAATTTGGATTAACTGTTTTTTTTTATTTCAAATATAATTTTATTCTAGTGATTGGTTTTCTAATAATTGATTTTTTTCTAGCGTTTTGTGCTTTTTTAATATCCTTCATTTTCCAGGTTATCATTCATACCATCTAATTGCTATTGTCCCCTATGTGCACATCTTCCTCCAGTGTCTGCTGCTCTTAGGCTCCTGCCTGGACCTGTGGATGATGTAGCATTCACCTCGCTTCCTTCTTTCTCTGCTCCTCCAGGTTGCCTCCTCTGTTTCCTGAATCTCATATTTTTCTTTCATGTTTCACTTCTTTGTTTTCCTGAAGGGCATTCTCTAGTAACTTCCTGAAAAGGAATTATGGAGTCATGTGTGTCTAAAAATATCTTTGGTCTAAGTTTGTACTGAATTGATGCTTTTGTAGCTAAAGGACTTTGAAGGTGAGCAGCATCCTCCCTCCGAAAGTGGAAGGCATTTCACCATTTTTCACCCCACACTTTCCCTCAATTATTTCTTTCTTCTTAACCTAGATCCTCTCCAAGGACTTGTAAGTTAAGCTGGCTCCCTCCTTGACTTTAGCCTCTTCTGCACATATTTTAAAATTTCTATCCCCTGGTTTTCTCTCCTCAGCTTATTTTGTCTCTATCCTCTTCCATTTACTTTCTATATTTTGAACTCTCAAATCTGCTGATGATTTTACTCTTATCCTATTTGGTCTCCGGTTTACTATTATTGCAGGAAGAGAATAAATATACATATATATTCAGTCATCTATCTTTAACCAGAAATCTGTGTCAAGATTTTTAAACATTTAAATTTTAAGATTTTAATAGTTAATGATTTATATATTGGTTTATATTTTTTCCTTTAACATTTATAACAACTCTTTGAGGTTTTCCTTAGATGTCTTATGTGGAAAATGAGGAATTAATAGGTAATATATAATTTGTCAGGCTTGTCTCTCTGGTAGTGATGAGTGATGTTTACAATTCTAGATGTATCTGATTCTAAATCCATGCTCATTCACTCTGCGTACCTGGTTCTTATGCTATTTCTTTAATTTAAAAACTTTTTTATTTATTGATTTTAGGGGGGGGGAGGTAGAGAGAGGG
This sequence comes from Saccopteryx leptura, assembly GCF_036850995.1. Taxonomy (NCBI): domain Eukaryota; kingdom Metazoa; phylum Chordata; class Mammalia; order Chiroptera; family Emballonuridae; genus Saccopteryx; species Saccopteryx leptura. Next base: position 362,941,695 of record NC_089503.1, on the reverse strand, counting down.
ATAGGAACATTGATCTGTTTCTGTATGTGCCCTGATCAGGGGTCAAAGTAGCAACCTCTGCACTTTGGAATGACGGTCTAACCAGTTGAACTATCTGGTCAGGGCTCTTATGCTATTTTTAAATTGATAACTAAATTTGACTCTGGGAACCCTTGAAAATAATATACTGTATCATTACAGATTTCTCAAAGTGGAAAAGAGAAAGAAAAGCAAATATTCTTAATTACCTTCACATAAATCTCCATTTTTTAGGTAGATTAAAGGATATTTAGAATTTAGTTGGATACATTGCTGCATTGTGATGGTTTAGAATTATTTGGAGATGACTATCCAAGTCCCCTCAAAATATGAATATTGGTGGTACTATTTCAGTTACTATGTATCAAGTACCTAGTATGGGAACATTATACCAGGGTCTGCACTAAATACAAGGGTGAGCAAATGGAATCTTTGTCACTTACTTAAAGGATGATAAATACAAACATGCTTCTAGTGTAAAGCAAGCTACACGCACCAAAAAAGAAGTATAATCAAGGAAGAAAGAGGTAAACAAAGGTTAGCAAGGGATAGGAGAAGGCGTGGACAGAGAATATCTATGAAAGGCTTCATGGGGAAGATATTATTTGAAATGAGTTTTAATAGATGGATGGGATTTTAACAAAAGGGAGTACAGTTTAGTCTGAAGGAAGAGCAAAAGCAGTAGTTAAACCATGAAGATAGGAAGGAGAGGAATATTCAGGTTTCTTGTACATTTGGGAAATTCACAAAATAAAAATCAGGACCTTGCACAGAATAGGCAATCATTCATGAAGAAATGACTGAGTCCCCACTATGTACAAATGGTGGATGCAAGAGTGAATCAAGATGACATGGTCACAGTTCTTACTGAACTCACCATCACATAAAGTAGACCCAATAAAGCAGTAAACACACTAAATGAGTGTACATTGTACAAAGAACCATGAAGGAATAATGCTAATCTCAAAGAGTTGTTGTGTGGATCACATATGCTAAAATATGTAATGCACCTAGAGCTCTACCATTACTATTTTAATTAATGATTTTTAAAAAATACTATTGAGTGCCTGACCTGTAGTGGAGCAATGGATAAAGCACTGACCTAGAACACTGATGTTGCTGGTTCAAACCCCGGGCTTATCTTGTCAAGGCACATATGGGAGTTGATGCTTCCTGCTACTGTCTGGGTTCTCCCTCTCTTCTCTCTAAAATCAATAAATAAAATCTTAAAAATAAATAAATAAATGTTATTAAGGAGTAAACAATATATTACAAAGAATTAAAAGGGACTACCACTATTATAAACAAGGGTTAAGAAAAGTCATTCTGCTATGATACTATTTGTGAAATTGAAATATTAGAAAAAAGCAAGCAATGCAAATAATAAAGGGAGGAAGAATAATTCAGTAGAAAAAATGAAAGAGCAAATGCCACAAGGCACAACATTTTAGAAGAGGTTATAGGATATGAGTATTGGCTTGGGTGGGTAGAGTAATTAGACAAGGGAGAGACTTACTAGATACAGTTGAAGAAGCAGGCAGATATACACTATGTATATATATCTGAGTAGGTCATGATAACATTTTATAAAGATTTATTGAAGGGGTAAAAAAATGAAAGAATAAAAATCTACTGACCGATCTGGAGAAGCACGTTGTGCCATGTTGTGAAAGTCTCTGAATACTGGTCTGGAATGATTACTCTGGGAAACAAAATTTTTGTTGCATCCTCAAAAACACTTGTTCTTACCTAATTCGAGTGTGCTGATCTCAAATATGACATTAGTTTTTCTCTGTAAGCTACAGTTTTTTTGCAATTCAAGATTTTAGGTTTTCATCTTATTGTAAAATTTTCAACATTTAGTTTAACATAATGAAGTAGAATGTCTTCTTGGGCATCATCTTTGTGAAAATATAATATAATAATTTATGTAATGCCATAAATACACTAATACACTAAAAGATATGATTGCATCAGAATTTGTCTACTATTTTGAAATAGAACATATTAAAACACTTATTTTAATTGTAAAATTTGCACAAAACTGGTGCTGGGAAAACTGGAAAGCCACATGCAAAAGAATGAAACTGGACTACAGTTTGTCCCCCTGTACTAAAATTAACTCAAAATGGATCAAAGATCTAAACATAAGACCTGAAACAATAAAGTACATAGAAGAAGACATAGGTACTCAACTCATGGACCTGGGTTTTAAAGAGAATTTTATGAATTTGACTCCAAAGGCAAGAGAAGTGAAGGCAAAAATTAATGAATGGGACTACTTCAGACTAAGAAGTTTTTGCTCAGCAAGAGAAACTGATAACAAAATAAACAGACAGCCAACTAAATGGGAAATGATATTTTCAAACAACAGCTCAGATAAGGGCCTAATATCCAAAATATACAAAGAACTCATAAAACTCAACAACAAACAAACAAACAATCCAATAAAAAAATGGGAAGAGGACATGAATAGACACTTCTCCCAGGAAGAAATACAAATGGCCAACAGATATATGAAAAGATGCTCATCTTCTTTAGCTATTAGAGAAATGCAAATCAAAACTGCAATGAGATACCACCTCACACCTGTTAGATTAGCTATTATTAATAAGACATGTAATAGCAAATGTTGGAGAGGCTGTGAAGAAAAAGGAACCCTCATACACTGTTGGTGGGAATGTAAAGTAGTACAACCATTACGGAAGAAAGTATGGTGGTTCCTCAAAAAACTGAAAATAGAACTACCTTATGACCCAGCAATCCCTCTACTGGGTATATACCCCAAAACTCAGAAACATTGATGTGTAAAGACACATGCAGCCCCATGTTCATTGCAGCATTGTTCACAGTGGGTAGGACATGGAAACAACCAAAAAGCCCTTCAATAGATGACTGGATAAAGAAGATGTGGCACATATACACTCTGGAATACTACTCAGCCATAAGAAATGATGACATCGGAACATTTACAGCAAAATGGTGGGATCTTGATAACATGATACGAAGCGAAATAAGTAAATCAGAAAAAACCAGGAACTGCATTATTCCATACGTAGGTGGGACATAAAAGTGAAACTAAGAGACATTGATAAGAGTGTGGTGGTTACGGGGGGGAGGGGGGAATGGGAGAGGGATAGGGGGTGGGGAGGGGCACAAAGAAAACAAGATAGAAGGTGACAGAGGACAATCTGACTTTGGGTGGTGGGTATGCAACATAATTGAACGACAAGATAACCTGGACTTGTTATCTTTGAATATATGTATCCTGATTTATTGATGTCACCCCATTAAAAAAATAAAATTATATAATAAAAAAAAAAAAAAAAAAAAAAAGAAGATGTGGCACATATACACTATGGAATACTACTCAGCCATAAGAAATGATGACATCGGATCATTTACAGCAAAATGGTGGGATCTTGATAACATTATACGAAGTGAAATAAGTAAATCAGAAAAAACCAGGAACTGCATTATTCCATATGTAGGTGGGACATAAAAGTGAGACTAAGAGACATTGATAAGAGTGTGGTGGTTACGTGGGGAGGGAGGAGAGGGAAAGGGAAAGGGGGAGGGTAAGGGGCACAAAGAAAACTAGATAGAAGGTGACAGAGGACAATCTGACTTTGGGTGATGGGTATGCAACATAATTGAATGACAAGATAACTTGGACATGTTATCTTTGAATATATGTATCCTGATTTATTGATGTCACCCCATTAAAAAAATAAAATTATTTAAAAAAAAATTTGCACAAAACGTATTTAAATTCTATTCACGCAAAGATTTGCATTTGTAGCTCTTGTGTTTGTATACTTGTTGAGGACAATCTCATTTGATGCTCTAGCAGCAGTCTGTTCATCAATAACAGCTCCAAGATTTTCGGGAATCTTATCAAGGTGACTGTTCAGGAAGTGAATCTTAACACTCATATTACATTCAATGTCATGGAAAGCCAACAGTATCTTTTGAACCATAAGTTTATAGTTTTTTTGTTGCCAGGAAGTTCTTTGTAACTGCCACAAAAGATTGCCATGCTGCTTTCTCCTCCTTATTTATCTTCCCGGCAAATTCTTCGTCACCTATGAGGGTTCAAATCTGAGGTCCATCAAATACACCTGCTTTTATCTTCTCAAAAGACAAAGCAAGAAAAGCAGAAATGATATGTGGAAAGGATTCACTTTCTCTATTCAAAGCCTGAACAAACTGCTTCATTAAGCCAAGTTTGATGTGAAGTGGGGGAAAAATGATCCTGTCTCGATTATCTACAGGTTCATTCACAATATTTTGCATCCCTACTTCCAGAGCTTCACATTCAGCCACTCCTTCTGTGTCCAGTGTTTCTCCTGAGCTCGGCTGTCCCACAAACACAGAAAGCAAGGATACTTTATGAAACCTCTCTGTTGTCCTAGTAGTAAATTTACCACATTAAGATTCACACAAATGATCCAGTTATGCTCCTCATATTTCAGAAAGTCGAGGACAATTTTTATGTCATTATAATCTTCTCGCAGATGAGTTGAATAACCAATTGGAACTGCTGCATAAACATTACCGTTGTGTAGGAGAATACATTTCAGACTCCATTTAGAGCTGTCAAGAAATAACCCCCATTTTGTTGGACTGTAAGTGGTAACACCTAGCTAGCTGAGAAGACTACTGATATCATGACAGTAAACAAAGTGTTTGTCTTCAGAAAAAAAGTCCAAAAAAAATTGTTCATGCTTCCTGAAATGGGATACTTTAGCTGACCAGTGAAGTACATCCATTTCTTGAAGCCTGGAGGCTAATAACTCAGCTGCTTTCTTTGATAGGCCCAAATATCTTACTAAGTCATTCAATTTGGGTTGACTAAACTGCTGAGAGGTTAATGACTGCTTGGCATCAGAAGAAGACCCTTCAGATTCTACAACCATTTCCTCATGCATCTTATCAAAATACACTTGATCACCGTGATCACTTTCTTCGTCCTTAGAAGAAATAAAACCATTAAAAACTGGAATCAGGAGTGTTTCAGAGTGTGGGATAGGTCGTGTTGCTAAAGGAATATTAGTATATGCAATAATATGCCGTTTTTTCTTGCTGATGCCCTTTGTATGGATCAGACAGAAATAACAGTCACTGCTCTGGTCCTTAGGTTCACACCAAACCACGGGAATACCAAAAGGCATTCTTCTGTGTTTTCCTTTTGTCCAGTCATGAAGTATTTCCTCACAATTATGACACATAATATGAGGAGCCCAATTCTTGTTTTGATCGCCAAGGGGAACTTGAAAATAGGCAATATATGCACGTGTCACAAATAATAAAATATTATGCCTTTGACATTGAAGTAACAGCCACATATATAACAGAAGGTATCAGGACTATTCTTACATTTATGCCTACTCGAAGAAGCCATGATTCAATCTTAAAACAAAATAAGAGTGTGTTTTTATCAGATAGTAATATTTTACATTTAAAAACAACTACAATTATGTAAAAGTGATGTTTGTAAAACACTAATTGCCCTGTGGTTATGTTCAATCCAAGAGTCGTTGGCCTTTAACTCCAATATAAAAACCAATGCATGCCATTAACTATAACAAAAAAAAATTAAAATTGCATAAAAACTGGAGCATGCACCAAAAAATGGATTTCAGATTTGGAATCAGTGATACAGAGATATATAAAAACAGTTCTAAAACCTCATGCTACATAAAATGAAAAAAAAAATTTGTTCTCCAAAGTTATCATTAAAACAATAGAAAATGAAAATGTGCTTTTCATTTTCGAAATAAGGGAGTAGTATTTGTTCAGGCCTGTCTACATAAGTTTTGGAACAAAGTGAAAATTTAAAATGTGAGACTCCGTGTTTACAAATTAAAAATTTCAAGAGAGCGACAGCAGAACATTAAATAAACCATAGCCTTGCTTAGCATAAGGCCTTATAGCTCACATGCCTATCAAGCCTACTATAATAAACCTTTAAAATAGCAATTTTCAACCACTGTGCTGCAAAAGGCACACTGGTATGCTGCAAGATTTTTTAATTTTTTTTTTCTACAGAGACAGAGAGTCAGAGAGAAGGATAGACAGGGACAGACAGACAGGAATGGAGAGATGAGAAGCATCAATCATTAGTTTTTCATTGCATGTTACAACACCTTAGTTGTTCATTGATTGCCTTCTCATACGTGCCTTGACCATGGGCCTTCAGCAGACCTAGTAACCCCCTGCTCGAGCCAGCGACCTTTGGCTCAAGCTGGTGAGCTTTTGTTCAAACCAGATGAGCCCTCACTCAAGCTGGTGACCTTGGGGTCTCAAACCTGGGTCTTCTGCATCCCATTCCAATGCACTATCCACTGTGCCACCACCCGGTCAGGCTGCAAGATTTTTTAAAACATTCAATACCTGACTATTTAGTCAGGGGCACTAATCTCTTCTCTTTTAAGAGTAAATAAAGAAATAAAATAGCCAACATGAAAGCTGTCCAATGTGAATGCCCTGTCTTGAACCATAAATATATAGGTCATATAATAGAGTTGCATCTTGCTGGTCACATTGTATAAATGTGTCTGGTTGGCTCATGCTTGGTACTGGAAATCCTTATATACAAGAATACTTATCTGATTTCTTAAAAAGTCACTTCAGAGCAAAAAGGCTGGGTAGTTACTATGATTACTTTTTTGTAAGTCAATCAAAATTATACTTATTTTTTTTGTCAGATTAACCAAAAAGATATTTTTTGGTATGCCACAGAATGTTAGTAATTAGTTTATGTGTGCCATGAGATGAAAAAGGTTTAAAATTGCTGTTTTAGAAGATTAGCCTTTCAGTATGCAGTTCGGATACAGAGAGACTATCGAATGAACAATTAAAATACTCTTTGTATAAAATAGTGGGGAGAAGCTGAGTGGTGGCGGTGGAAATGACAAGAAGGGGACCGATGGAAAAACTATGGCAGAAACAGACTAACTAAATAGCGATATAGGTTGGATACCATGGGTATAGTTAGAAAAGAAAAATTCTAAGGCAGTGAAGTATTGAACCAGAGTGACCATGGGGAATGAGAATTACTATTGTTAAGCTGTATACTGTATGCCAAAATCTTGGTAGATCGTTTACTAAAATTTAATGCTCAAATCAATACATTTATATTAATTATAATTTTTGTGATTTTAAGAAATAATGGTTTAAGAGTCTAAGTGAGAATCCTCAGGTCATAGATCTAACAAGTGGAATTTATATCTTGATTTCCATTTTAAGCCTGATTCTACAGCCTGTGCTCTTTCCCACTGGGTTACACGAACCCCTTCCACCAAGGAGATAGACTAGTAGTGTTCCTAGTGTGAGAGACAGCAATTAAGTGGGTGTTCTCTGGATCTCTTCTTTATTACTCATTTATTCAACATATACTTGTGTCAACAACATGCCTATGTTCTGTGTACGGTGCTAGCAATAAAAGGAGTTTATTTATCAGCGGTTTCTTTGTATTGAAGAACTCAATAGTGGTGCCCCACAAAAATATAATTCTTTTAAAACTTCCTGTCTTTAGTATGATTTTACTTATGAACCATATTGCTGACAGATATATGCCACTATTAGAATTGCTAATCTTAATGTATTTTATTACTTTATATAGTATATACATATAGCAGCAGCATGGTAGAGTAGTTACTATTATCTAGCCAAACTCTTTATTACTTATTAGCTACATGACCATGGCAAATTGACTAACTTTTCCACACCTCAGGTTCCTGAAAATTAGGATGTCTACTTTGAGGGACTGTTGATAGGATTAGTTAGTAAAAGCATAAACTACTGTAAACAGTGTATACAGTCAATACTCAACAAGTGTTAACTCTTACCGTTACTTGTGGCCCAGAACCTTATTTTGTGTAAGTCTTAGACTTAAAGTTGGTAAATTTTTATGGCCAATATAAAGAAAAGAGTAGATGAAAAGACACAACAATAACACAAGTTTGGGATATTCACCTGTATTGGAACTAATAAAATGTAAGACATTTTTAAGGGAGCTGTGGTAAGAAAAAAAAGTTATTTTCAAAACAGTAAATCCTAAATAAGCAGTGTCTAGTTTGTTAGTAGTTATTTTGCTAGACATTAACATGCTTTACCAGTTAGTGAAATGATATTATACATGTATATTTTATGTGCTCATGCAGACATATCTATATGTAAGTGCAGGAATAGATTGGATGCTAAGTTAATGTAATAAGTGGTGATAATGATTATCCATGTAGTATTCTCAAGGGATTTCCATAAGATAAAATTTGTGAAATATTAAAAATTAAGCCGTGAACTTTTGCTTATAAACTTTATTGGAATCATATATAGGTACTTGGTAGGTTTACATTTCTTCTGCATTATCCTTAATCTTATTTGTCTAGTCAAAATCAGACACAAATGAGTGTAGTATTTATTATATGGCTCCTATGCAGTAGTTTTCATTTTCAAGCCCCTGTAGTTGAAAAAGTGTAGCTCATTTGCACTAAGAATTCGTTTTATTGATTTTTACCACAAAGAAAAGAAATAATTGATTAGATCTTTTAACAGCATTGCCAGGGAATCATTTTTAAAAAGAATATTCAGGATCCATAGACTATTTCTTGACTAATTTTATTTTAGCTCTAATACTTTACTTTCTGATCTTTAATTCATGAAGAAAGCCACTACACTGATGTTTCTTCCTCCGTTTTCTTCTCACAGGGTCCCCTTTTCCAGGAGTTTCTTGCCCTTCTTTCTCTGTAACTTTAAATATTTCCTTAATTACTTTATTCTGAAACAGTTTCTTCTTTTTCTGTATTTCTAAAATATTTACCTGCATTTCCCTTGCAGCACTTACTACTTTATATCATGTAAATATTTTTTTGTGGCAAAGGCCAAATACTACACATATGTTGTAGAGACTATCAGCTTTCCCTAATTGAGAGCCTACTCTGTAACTCATGGGTATTCTTTGCAGCCTGAAAAGCAAATCTAAGGCATGAATTGTTAATATAAATGAGTCAGGGTCTTCTATTTAACTCTTGTGCATTAGGGGATGAATAAAGGATAACAAAATGCTAAATTTGTTTCACATGACACATATAAAAATTAAAAATAAACCTGATTTTAGACAGCAACTATGGATTCCAAAAATGTTCCCTTTCTAGTATTAAAAAAATGATCTCACTGGGAAAGATACAAATTGATCTAATAAAAATTAGTGTTCTGCTTCATATGAGAAAGTAAATCAGCTAGTAGGAGGTAGACCACTTCTGGTGTCATCCTGTAGGTGAGCCTTTGGCAAGGAGGCATAGGCAGTGTGCTTGAGACAACAGTGGCAATGAGGGGCAACAATGTGTGCAAGAAAAATGGGCTGTGACTACAGGACAGTGATGTCCACAATCAGCACCATGCTCTTGCTTCTGCCTTTTATAAACAAATTTGGCCCAAGAGGACACAAATTCTGGGTCAAAGGAAATCATTAAGAGCACGCATATTATCAACTCAAGTGAGTGGACACCCAGCCCTAGAGACCTCATGTAGGCCCAATCCTGAAGGCTAGGGGAAGAACAACTAGGATTACCACTTTCCCTTTTGTTTATTGCTCAAAGTGAAGTGGAGCTTTCTTTATTCTCTGCTGAGAGCATGATGTACTAAAAGAGTTTGTTAAGAGTAGCTTTAGCCTGACCAGGTGGTGGTGCAGTGGATAGAGTGTCGGAGGGATGTGTAGAGTGGGATGCGGAGGACCCAGGTTTGAGACCTCGAGGTTGCCAGCTTGAGCGCAGGCTCATCTGGCTTGAGCAAAGCTCACCAGCTTAAACCCAAGGTTGCTGGCTCAAACAAAGGATTACTCAGTCTGCTGAAGGCCTGTGGTCAAGGCACATATGAGAAAGCAATCAATGAACAAATAAGGTGTCGCAACGCGCAATGAAAAACTAATGATTGATGCTTCTCATCTCTCTGATTTTGTCTGTTTCTGTTTATCCCTCTCTCTGACTCTCTCTGTCTCTGTAAAAAAAAAAAAAGAGTAGCTTTAGTCCATGTGGATTAGTTATAGAGGACTAGAATAAACTATTTATCCCATTCTTCAAATCCTGTAACTCAGAAGTGGTACAAGATGGCAGAGACATAAAATGATGCTAAACTTGCCCCCTGCCATGAACAAAATCAAATATGCCTGTGTATGCATTGCAGTTACTTCAATGAGACAATCAAGCACTGAATGAACAGCTCCTGACAGCAAACAAGAGAATGAGATTAAACAGAGGAAGCTGGGAAGTCAAGGAACCCCTCTAGGATCTCTCTGGGGCTGGAGGAGTTGGTGAGTGCCATTGTTTACATTCTCCTCTAAATTGATTGGGTGAGTGGGAGCTCTGGATTAGTGCTTTGGCCTGCTGGAAAGATCACCTCAGTGCCTGTTCACAGTTACATTTCCTGGAACCATTCATCTCTGAAAAAAGGGTGCAGGCATGAACAGCAGGGCATCATCTTACCCACCTGGCCTCCCTGCTGAGAGCTGCTGAGGCAGCAGGCTTGTGACTTGGGCACCATTAGTGCCTGCTGGACTCCAAGCAGCTTTCCCCAAAACTATCTGGTACACAAAGCCTATACAGAGGCCTCTTCTATACCAGGCCACTTTTGGTGCAACAAACAAGAGAGAGACTGTATAGAGAAGACTAAAGAACTGTGGGAATTTTTGAAGACTATGGAAATTCTCCACAGTCAGAGAAGTTGGTGAGTATCAAGTTTATGTCCCCCTTCCAACTCTATAGGGTGAGGGGTGGGTCTCTCTTTAGGTGCTCTAGCTTGTTGGTAAGGTCTCTGCAGTGTATTCCCAGACACTTTACCCAAGCCAGTTTTAGCCTGAAGAAAGGGAGCAAGCAGGACCAAGAAGATATTACCACACACACTTGGCCTTTCCCACTGGAGCTACTCTGACTCTGTAGATCAATGACCAGGAGCCTTGAGTACCCACTCAGCTTCTATCAAAACCACCCTGCACACACAGTCCACTCAGAGACAAAACTATTTAAAACCACTTTCTCAAGATTGGAAGAGAAAGCTATTTTGTCTTATTCATAGAATAAGACATAGAAACATAGAAAGTCAAACAAAATAAAAAGACAGATGAATATCTCTCAAATGAAGCACAACAAACGTCCCCAAGAAAAAAAAAACCTTAAAAAAAACCAGAAATAAGTAATTTGCCCAATAAAGAATTAAAAGAAACCATCTTAAGGATGCTCATGAAACTTGACAGTGAAATAGAGGAACTTAGGGAGAATTTTCAACAAAAAAAAAGTGTAATAAAACCAAGCAGACCTAAAAAACACAATAACTGAAATAAAAAACACCTTAGAAGAAATCAACAGCAGGTTATTTACCACAGAAGAATGGATTAACAATGTGGGAGACAGAGTAGTGGAAATCAATTAATCAGAATAGCAGAAATAGAAAAGAATGGAAAAACTGAGAATTGTTTAAGGGAACTCTGGGATAACATCAAGTATTCAAATATTTGTATTATAGGGATACTAGAAGAAGAAGAAAGAAAATAATAAGAACTTTAAAAGAAATAATGGCTAAAAACTATCCTAATAGTTGCACACCAAGACACTTTAGTTAAAATGGCAAAAGTTAAAGAGACAATCCTTTTTCTTTTTCCTTCTTTTCCAAGTTGACAGGTGGAGAGATAGAGGGACAAACTCCTGCATATGACCTGATTGGGATTCACCAGACAACCCCAGTCTTGGGATGATGCTCTCCTTATCTGGGTCTATCCTTGTAATCAAGCAATTTTTAACACCTGAGGCAGAGGCTCCATGGGGCCATCCTCAGAAACTGGGGTCAATGCACTCAAATCAATTGAGCTGTGGTTGTGGGAGGGAAAGAGAGAGAGAGAGAGAGAGAGAGAGAGAGAAGGGGAAAGGGAAGGGTAGAGAAGCAGATTGTTGCTTTTTCTGTGTGCCTTGACTGGGAATCAAATCCAAGACATCCACATGCCAGGCTGGCCCACCAGCACTAAGCCAACCAGCTAGGGCTGAGACAGTCTTTTTTTTTTTTTTTTTTTTTAAAAAAAGACAACCAGACTTGTGGTGGCACAGTCGATAAGGTGTTGACCTGTAATCTGGAGGTTGCTGGTTTGAAACCCCAGGCTTGCCCAATCAAGGCACATACGAGAAGTAACAATTATGAGTTGATGTGTCATGATCCTCACTCCCCCTTTCTCTCTCTCTTTCTATCCACTCTCAAATCAATAAATAAAATCTTTAGGAAAAGAAAAGTAAAGAAACACTTTTGAAGGAAGCAAGAGAAAAACAAATTACATATAAAGAAACCTCTATGAAGTGATCAGCTGATTTCTATTTTTTTTTAATAAATTTTTATTAACGATAATGGGATGACATTAATAAATCAGGGTACATATATTCAAAGAAAACATGTCTAGGTTATTTTGTCATTAAATTATGTTGCATACCCCTCGCCCAAAGTCAGATTGTCCTCCGCCTCCCTCTATCTAGTTCTCTGTGCCCCTCCCGCTCCCCCTAACTCTCTCCCTCCCTCCCTCCCATGTCCTCCCTCTGCCCACCCTTGGTAACCACCACACTCTTGTCCATGTCTCTTAGTCTCATTTTTATGTTCCACCAATGTATGGAATCATGTAGTTCTTGGTTTTTTCTGATTTACTTATTTCACTCCGTATAATGTTATCAAGATCCCACCATTTTGCTGTAAATGATCTGATGTCATCATTTCTTATGGCTGAGTAGTATTCCATAGTGTATATGTGCCACATCTTCTTTATCCAGTCTTCTATTGAAGGGTTTTTTGGGTGTTTCCATGTCTTGGCCACTGTGAACAGTGCTGCAATGAACATGGGGCTACATGTGTCTTTACGTATCAATGTTTCTGAGGTTTTGGGGTATATACCCAGTAGAGGAATTGCTGGGTCATAAGGTAGTTCTATTTGCAGTTTTTTGAGGAACCACCATACTTTCCTCCATAATGGTTGTACTACTTTACAGTCCCACCAACAGTGGATGAGAGTTCCCTTTTCTCCACAGCCTCTCCAACATTTGCTATTACCCGTCTTGTTGATAATAGCTAATCTAACAGGGGTGAGGTGGTATCTCATTGTAGTTTTGATTTGCATTTCTCTAATAACTAATGAAGCTGAGCATCTTTTCATATATCTGTTGGCCATTTGTATTTATTCCTGGGAGAAGTGTCTGTTCATGTCCTCTTCCCATTTTTTTATTGGATTGTTTGTTTGTTTGTTGTTGAGTTTTATGAGTTCTTTGTAAATTTTGGATATTAGGCCCTTATCTGAGCTGTTGTTTGAAAATATCATTTCCCATTTAGTTGGCTGTCTGTTTATTTTGATATCAGTTTCTCTTGCTGAGCAAAAACTTTTTATTCTGATGTAGTCCCATTCATTTATCTTTGCCTTCACTTCTCTTGCCATTGGAGTCAAGTTCATAAAATGTTCTTTAAAACCCAGGTCCATGATTTTAGTACCTATGTCTTCTTCTATGTACTTTATTGTTTCAGGTCTTATATTTAGGTCTTTGATCCATTTTGAATTAATTTTAGTACACGGGGACAGGCTGTAGTCGAGTTTCATTCTTTTGCATGTGGCTTTCCAGTTTTCCCAACACCATTTGTTGAAGAGGCTTTCTTTTCTCCATTGTGTGTTGTTGGCCCCTTTATCAAAGATTATTTGACCATATATATGTGGTTTTATTTCTGGGCTTTCTATTCTGTTCCATTGGTCTGAGTGTCTATTTTTCTGCCAATACCATGCTGTTTTGATTATCGTGGCCCTATAATATAGTTTAAAGTCAGGTATTGTAATGCCCCCAGCTTCATTCTTTTTCCTTAGGATTGTTTTGGCTATTCGGGGTTTTTTATAGTTCCATATAAATCTGATGATTTTTTGTTCCATTTCTTTAAAAAATCTCATAGGAATTTTGATGGGAATTGCATTAAATTTATATATTGCTTTGGGTAATATGGCCATTTTAATTATATTTATTCTTCCTATCCAAGAACAAGGAATATTTTTCCATCTAATTGTGTCTTTTTCTATTTCTCTTAATAATGCCTTGTAGTTTTCGTTATATAGGTCCTTTACATTCTTTGTTATGTTTATTCCTAGGTATTTTATTTTTTTTGTTGCAATCATGAAGGGGATTATTTTTTTGAGTTTGTTTTCTAATATTTCATTGTTGGCATATAGAAAGGCTATGGACTTTTGTATGTTAATTTTGTATCCTGCGACCTTACTGTATTGGTTTATTGTTTCTAATAATCTTTTTGTGGAGTCCTTCGGGTTTTCGATGTATAGGATCATATCATCAGCAAAAAGTGATACCTTTACTTCTTCTTTTCCGATATGGATGCCTTTTATTTCTTTGTCTTGTCTGATTGCTCTGGCCAGAACTTCTAGCACCACGTTAAATAAGAGTGGAGAGAGTGGACAACCCTGTCTTGTTCCTGATTTAAGGTAGAAAGTCCTCAGTTTTATGCCATTTAATATGATGTTAGCTGATGGTTTATCATATATGGCCTTTATCATGTTGAGATATTTTCCTTCTATACCCATTTTGTTGAGAGTCTTAAACATAAAATTGTGTTGTATTTTATCAAAAGCCTTTTCTGCATCTATTGATAAGATCATGTGGTTTTTGTTCTTTGTTTTGTTGATATGGTGTATTACGTTAACCGTTTTGCGTATGTTGAACCATCCTTGAGATTCTGGGAAGAATCCCACTTGATCATGATGTATTATTTTTTTAATATGTTGTTGTATTCGGTTTGCCAGTATTTTGTTTAGAATTTTAGCATCTGTATTCATTAGAGATATTGGTCTGTAGTTTTCTTTCTTTGTGCCATCCTTGCCAGGTTTTGGTATGAGGGTTATGTTGGCCTCATAAAATGTGTTTGGAAGTATTGCTTCTTCTTCAATTTTTTGGAAGACTTTGAGTAGAATAGGAACCAAGTCTTCTTTGAATGTTTGATAGAATTCACTAGTATAACCGTCTGGGCCTGGACTTTTATTTTTGGGGAGGTTTTTAATAGTTTTTTCTATTTCCTCCCTGCTGATTGGTCTGTTTAGGCTTTCCGCTTCTTCATGACTCAGTCTAGGAAGGTTGTATTGTTCTAGGAACTTCTCCATTTCTTCTAGATTGTTGTATTTGGTGGCATATAATTTTTCATAGTATTCTACAATAATTCTTTGTATATCTATGATGTCTGTGGTGATCTCTCCTCTTTCATTTTGGATTTTATTTATTTGAGTCCTGTGCCTTTTTTCCTTGGTGAGTCTTGCCAAGGGTTTGTCAATTTTGTTGATCTTTTCAAAGAACCAGCTCCTTGTTTTATTGATTTTTTCTATAGTTTTTCTGTTCTCTATTTCATTTATTTCTGCTCTGATTTTTATTATCTCCTTTCTTTGGCTGGTTTTGGGTTGTCTTTGTTCTTCTTTTTCTAGTTCCTTAAGGTGTGAAGTTAAGTGGTTTACTTGGGCTCTCTCTTGTTTGTTCATATAGGCCTGAAGTGATATGAACTTTCCTCTTATTACTGCTTTTGCTGCATCCCAGAGATTCTGATATGTCGTATTTTCATTTTCATTTGTCTGTATATATCTTTTGATCTCTGCGCTTATTTCTTCTTTGACCCATTCATTTTTTAAAAGTATATTGTTTAGTTTCCACATTTTTGTGGGTTTTTCCCCCTCTTTTTTTGCAGTTGAATTCTAGTTTCAAGGCTTTATGATCAGAAAATATGCTTGGTACAATTTCAATTTTTCTAAATTTGCTGATATTGTCTTTGTGGCCCAACATATGGTCAATTCTTGAGAATGTTCCATGTACACTAGAGAAAAATGTATACTCTGTCGCTTTGGGATGAAGTGTCCTATAGATGTCTATCATATCCAGGTGTTCTAGTATTTCTTTTAAGGCCACTATATCTTTATTGATTCTCTGTTTGGATGACCGATCTAGAGCCGTCAGCGGTGTATTGAGGTCTCCAAGTATGATTGTATTTTTGTTAGTTTTTGTTTTAAGGTCAATAAGTAGCTGTCTTATATATTTTGGTGCTCCTTGGTTTGGTGCATATATATTAAGGATTGTTATGTCTTTTTGATTCAACTTCCCCTTAATCATTATGAAATGACCATTTTTGTCTCTGAGTACTTTTTCTGTCTTGTAGTCAGCATTATTAGATATGAGTATTGCTACACCTGCTTTTTTTTGGGTGTTGTTTTGGAGTATTGTTTTCCAGCCTTTCACTTTGAATTTGTTTTTATCCTTGTTGCTTAGATGTGTTTCTTGTAGGCAGCATATAGTTGGATTTTCTTTTTTAATCCATTCTGCTACTCTGTGTCTTTTTATTGGTAAGTTTAATCCATTTACATTTAGTGTAATTATTGACACTTGTGGGTTCCCTACTGCCATTTTATAAATTGCTTTCTGTTAGTTTTGTATCTTGTTTGATTCTTCTCTTTTGTTTTTCTATCATTGGTTTTTGTTTGTTTGTGTTCCATACTTCTTTCCTCTGTTGCTACCTTTTTTAAGTCAAGTGTTTTTGTGGTGGTTTTTTCAAGGGTGGTTACCATTAAGTAATGAAAAGGGTACCTACCATATTCATTGTAGTACCCTATCTTATGAGTATTTCTGCACTTCATCGTCCTTTGCTACTGTTAATCTCCATCCTCTCCCCCCTTTTTTTCCTTTGTTGTCACAGTTTAAGTTTGGTTTTATTGTGTTCTTGGTGGAGCTGTTACTTGTGGTGTTGTTTACTTTTGTTCTTTGAATCTGGTTTGAAAACCCCCTTTAGTATTTCCTGGAGTGGGGGCTTTCTGCTGATAAATTCTCTCATCTTTTCTGTATTTGTGAATGTTTTTATATCTCCTTCGTACTTGAAGGATAGCTTTGATGGGTATAGTATTCTTGGCTGAAAGTTCCTCTCTTTCAGGGCTTTAAATATTGGGGTCCACTCTCTTCTAGCTTGTAGAGTTTCTGCTGAGAAATCTGATGATAATCTAATAGACCTTCCTTTATATGTTGTACTCTTCTTTTCCCTGGCTGCCTTGAGAATTTTTTCCTTGTCATTGGTTTGTGTCATCTTTATTATGATGTGCCTTGGAGTGGGTTTGTTGGGGTTAAGAAAACTTGGTGTTCTGTTTGCTTCTTGAATTTGAGGTTTTAGTTCTTTCCACAGGCTTGGGAAGTTCTCGTCTATTATTTGTTTGAGTATATTCTCCATTCCATTTTCTTTCTCTTCTCCCTCTGATATACCTATTATTCTTATGTTATGCTTTCTGATGGAGTCAGACAATTCCTGTAGGGATTTCTCGTTTTTTATTATTTTTGAGTCTCTTTCTTCTTCTCTCTGTTGTGCCTCAAGTTGTTTGTCTTCTATTTCACTAATCCTATCTTCTATCTGGGCTGTTCTGTTAGCTAAGCTTGTTACCTCGTTTTTCAGCTCGTGAATTGAGTTTTTCATTTCTGTTTGATTTGTTTTTATAGTTTCAATTTCCTTGGTAATATATTCTTTGTGTTCATTGAGTTGTTTTCTGATCTCCCTAAATTGCCTTTCTGTGTTTTCTTGTATATCTCTGAGTATTTTTAAGATTTCTATTTTAAATTCTCTGTCATTTAGCTCCAAGGCTTCCAATATGTTAAGTCTTTTCTCCATAGATTTTTCCACATCTATTTGTGTTACCTCTCTTTCTTTTGTATCCATAATATTCGATTTCCTCTTTCTTATTGGCATCTGAGGGTGGTCTTGTTGATAGCACTAATTAGAATTAATAAAGAGTAAAAAGAAAAAAAAAAAGGTAAAACACCCCACAAAAAAAACCAGTAATAATTTATTATTTCCCCCTTTTTTCTTTCTTCTCTTTCCCTCCTCTCCCCTCCTCAGGGAAATATCGTGATGACCTGTGAATTATATTATGCTAAATGGAACAAAAACTGCCTATAATGGAGGGCCTGATTTGGGGTGAAGAGTTCAAGGGGCAAAAAAAGGGAGTAGGGACCTACGAAATGCAAAAAAAAAAAAAAAAAGGAAGAAAATCTTAGACAAGCATAAGATGATTTGCTTGTAAGTGATGGTCGACTAAGAGATATAATGAGAGGGATAAGAGGGAACCAGAGAAATGGAGAAAAAAAAAAAGAATAATAAAGAAAAAAATAAAAATAATAAGTAAAAATCTGTTGTATTAAGTGGAGCGAAGACTAAATACGATGGAGACCTTGGGTTGGGAGGAATGCTAGTGAGTTAAAAAGTAATGTAAAAAGTACCCAAAATGCCACAAAAATAAACAAACAAACAACAAAAAAAAACAAAAACAAAAGCGAAAAAGAAAAATAAAACCAAAAAAAACCCTTGAGTCCCAAATTAACTAATTTGTTCGTGATTGAGGATTAAATGGGAAGAAAAGTAAAATGAGAAAAGAAAAAACGAATAGAAAGGAAAAAATAAGAAAAAGAGAAAAATGAAGGAAGAAAAATAGAGGAAGAGAAAAAAACAAAATAAAGCAAAACGAAAAAAAACAAAGGAGGAGAGAGTGAGAGTTAAGTGTTTTGAAGTATAACCTTAAAGGAGGGTGAGGATGAAAATAAGAAATAAAATGTAACACTCATGGGTAGTGTAGTTCAAGAAAAGGGAATCATAAGATGGGCAGAGAATAGAAGGACCAAGGTGGAGGTAATAGAAATAATAATAATAAAGGCAATAAGATAGAAGAAACAAACAACAGCAAAAAAAAAAATTAGTGGAACAAGTTGTAAAGTCTCTGGATTTTTCTTGATTTTGAGAGGTTAACTTCTTCCTTTTTCTTTTCTCTCCCTCTTCCTGGTTGGTGACTCTGTACCCCAGGCTCTGCCCCTGTGTCACACTTAGGTAGGGATTTGCAGTTGATGGGGTTCTATGGCAATGTCATATAATTGGCTTTAGTCTTGCCTGGTAGTCAAGGCTTGTTGGCGTTTGCAGGGTCCAACGATGAGAGAGTTTGCTTTCCTGGAGTCTCTCTCCTAGTCCCCCCTTCCTGAATTAGCAGCCTGGTGATCCAGCTATAAGGCTGCTACTGCTTCTGCCTGGGGAGTAAGAGGCTCAAAGAGCTAGGAAATCCCCACTCTATCACCACTCAGCGCAAGGCTTTGGGAAAGGCTCTGGCAGTCAGAGCCTCCAGTGTAATCAGGCGGGGGTGGGAGTCAATTGTTGTCAAGGTGTCTGTTCAGCGCCTAGCATTCAGTTGGACCACTCAACCCAGGCTTTCCACACTTTGTAGCCTGTTTTGGCTGGGAAGAAGAGGCACTAGTCTCTGCTTGCGACTAGTGTAGTAAAGATCTTATTATCTGCCAAGTCCCTCTTGTTAGCGTTTATCCCTGAATATGGAGGCTCTATCAGTCAGAAGTTGCCCACGCCCCTTTAGCGAGAGGCACTAAGAAATATCATGCCTCTTATCTTGGATCGCTGAACTGAGAGAGATCTTATCAATTAGAGCCTGTGGGTGCGCAGATTTCATGGGTTAAGCTAATTTCAGTGATTGGGTCCGCAGCTGTGCTCCCGAAGGTATTTCAGGCTGCCTGCGTGCCCCTCCCCCAATGCTTGATTGTTAGCTTGAATGGCTGGGTGAGGTGCCCTGCCCACGGAGAGAATCTCCCAAGTAGGGAAGACCGCCCTGGCGCCTCTCCCACTCGCCCCGCCGCTGGCGGCTGGAGCGCACCGGGCGCAGGATAATGGGGCACCCTGGGTGTGTGGGCCAGTAGGGCGCACCGGACGCAGGATAATGGGGCACCCTAGGTGTGCGGGCCAGTAGGGCACGCGCGCGAATGGGGTGCTCCAGGCACCGGTGGCTGGGGACTCTCACTCGCAGTGCACGGGCCGTTGGGAACGTTAGCGGTGCTTGCTCTGCAACCGGACCGGGCGCGCGCCGGCGGCTGCTCGCCGCTCCCGAGTGTGGGCTGACTCACCACAGGCGCACTCCCTCCGCGGCTTGAATGAACGTCCCTGTGGTAGTTAGCTTCCTCCACACGCTCATCTCTCAGATTCAAGTGATAACAGTCCTTTCTCTTTCAGTTTGTGTGGAACTCCGAAATGCTCCGAGGATAAATTTTTCTGTTTCTAGTTGATAAATTTGTTGTGATTTTGGGGAGATCTGTCGGACGTGCTGCTCACGGCGCCATTTCCGTGATGTCACTCGATCAGCTGATTTCTTATCAGTTGCTTTCAGGCCAGACGGGAGTGGGCAAGACACTTTTAAAGTGCTAAAAGAAAGAAACCTTCAATCTAGAATAATTTATCCAGCAAAGTTATCATTCAGAACTTAAGGAGAGATAAAGAGTTTCCTGGAAAAGCAAAATCTAAAGGACTTCATCACCATTACACAGCTTACAAAAAATGTTAAAGGATCTTCTTTAAGTAGAAAAATAAATGCCAAAACCAGAAATAAGAAAATATGAGAAAGGGAAAAATTTGACAGGTAAGTAAGATATTTAATAAATACAGCAAATAATCTACTAAAGTGATTAAAAGAAAAGAGTATCAAACTCAACTCACACTATAATAAGTAAAAGATAGACAACACAGAAGATCTAAAATATACCATCAATAACAAAGAATGGGTGGGGCAATTAAAAAATGTAGTCCTTATAAGATATATTTGAACTTAAATGCCTACCAGCTTAAAATAGATCATTATAAATAAAGAACAACATACACAAACCTCATGGTAACTTCAAACTAAAAGCACATAAAAAATATAAAAAGAACAAAGAGAAAAGAGCCTAAAGAATGACAGCAAACCACAAGTGATCAAGAGAGGAAGAAAGGAACAGAAGACAACTATAAAAATTACTAAAAGATAGTTAATAAAATGGCAATAAGTACACACTTTTCAATAATTACTTTAAATGTAAATGAATTATATGCTCCAATATAAAGACATATGTGGCTAAAAGAATGGAAAAACTTGACCCATCTATGTGCTGCCTGCCAGAGACTAACTTCAGTTTGAAAGACACATATGGACTGAAAGTAAAGGAATGGAGAAAGATATTCCATACAAACAAATTAAAATAAAGCTGGAGTGGCAAAATTATATCAAAGAAAATAGATTGTGAAACAAACAAAAAATGTAAAAAAAAAGAGGCAAAAAAGGACATTATATAATTATAAAGGGGTCAAGCCAAGAAGAGGATATAAAAATCAAAAACATCTATGCACTGAACAGAGGAGTACTAAAAAAATATAAAGCAATTATTAATGGTCATAAAGGGACAAATCCACAGTAATACAGTAAGAGCAGTGTATTTTAATACTCCACTCACATCAATGTATAGGTCATCCAGACAGAAAATCAAAAAGGAAATAAGGGCTTTAAGCATTATATTAATGAGATTGACTTAACAGGCATTTCTAGACCATTTTATCCCCAAACACATTTTTTTCCCCACAATGCACATGGAACATTCTCTAGAATAGATCAAAATTAGGCCACAAAATAAACCTCAATAAATTCAAGGAGATTGTAATTACATCAAACATTTTTTCCAACCACAATGGTGTGAAACTCGAAATCAACTTTAGAAAGAAAACTGAAAAAAATAAACAGTATGTGAGACTAAGCAACATGCCATTACACAAACAATGAATCAAAGAATAAATCAAACAAGAAATCAAAATCTATCTTGAAACAAATGAAAATGAAAACACAACTTTTCAAATTTTATGGGATTTAGCAAAAGCAGTTCTAAGAGGGAAGTTCTTAGCTATACTGGCCTATTTCAAGAAAGAAGAAAATCTCAAATAAACAGTCTGACTCTCTACCTAAAGAAACTGGAAAAAGAGCAAACAAACCCAAAGTAAATAGAAGGAAGGAAAGATGAGAATAAAAATAAAATAGAAATAAAAGAAATAATAGAAAAGATCAATATAACTAAGGGTTGGTCTTTGCAGAGAAAAATAAAATAAATAAACTTTGGCTATAATCATAAAAAAGGAGGAGGAGGAGGAGGAGGAGGAGGAGGAGAAGAAGAAGAAGAAGGAGGAGGAGGAGGAGGAGGAGGAGGAGACAGAGCCATATTATTACTATCATAAATGAAAGGGAAGTTACAACTGATACCACAGAAATACAAAGATTTGCCAACAAATTTGACAATCTAAAAAAACCCCAAAAAACAACTGGATAAATTTCTAGAAGTATATAAGCTTCCAAGACTGAACCAGGAAGATATAAAATCTAAACAGACCAATTACTAGTAATGAAATTGAAGTGGTAATCAAAAATCTTTGAAAAAATGAAAGTCCAGGACCAGATCACTTCATAGGTGAAATCTACCAAACATTCAAAGAAAAACTAATACATATACTTCTTAAAATATTTCAAAAATTGAAGAAGAAGAAGAGACACCTGCAAACTCATTTTATGAAACAAGCATTACCCTGATACCGAAACCAGATAAAAACATTACAAAAACAAAATTTACAGGATGATATCCTTGATGAATTTAGATGCGAAAATTTTAAACAAAATATTAGCAAACAAGGTTTAACAATAGTTTAAAATAATTATATACCAGGACCAACTCGGATTCAAGTGGGATTCATCTGGAGAAGCAAGGATGGTTCATCATCTATCAATCAAATAATTCAACATAGCACATTAACAAAATAAAGGATAAAAACTATATGAGCATTTGAATAGGTGCAGAAAAACTTGACAAATTGGGTATAGAAGGAATATGTCTCCATGTAATAAAGATCATATATGATAAATACAGCTAATATTACTCAGTGGTGAAAAGCTGAAAGCCTTTCATTAATATCAGGAATGAGACAAGGATGTCCATTATCACCACTTCTATTTAGTATAATATTGGAAGTTTTAGCCACAGCAGTCAGACAAGAAAAGAAATAACAGGTATCCAAATTGGAAAAGAAGTAAAATTCTCACTATTTGCAGATGATATACCAAATATATAGAAAACCCCAAAGACTCCACCAACTCCCTCCCAAAAAAATTGTAGAACTAATAAATGACTTTAGTAAAGCAGCAGGAAAGATAATCAATATTCAGAAAGTTGTTGCATTTCTATATACCAATAGCAAATGACCAGAAGAAGAAATTGAGAAAACAGTCTTACTTATAATTGCATAAGAAACTATGAAATACTTAGGGATAAATTTACCAAAGAGGTGAAACACATGTACTCTAAAACTAAAAGACATTGAAGAAAGAAATGGAAATATTGCAAATAAATGGAAGCATATACTGTGCTCATGTATAGGAAGAATCAACATTGTTAAAATGTCCATACTACCCAAAGTAATCTATAGATTAAATGCAGTCACTATCAAAATACCAGAGGTGTTTTTCATAAAACTAGTACAAATAATTCTAAGATTTATATGGAGCCACAAAAGACCCTGAATAGCCAAAGAAATCTTGAGAAAGAACAAAGAGGCACCATGATATCAAACTACAGTGATACGAATTTAATTTGTTCTGTAATCGAGCTCGTAAGTCAGTCAACTCATATATCAAATTGCCAATACTGGACCCATGTGCCAATGCGCCAACTAGTGGCAGCTTCCTGAATCACGACTCAAATCTCGTATCTTGGAATTTCACTCGGATCTCAAACAAAAATACGGACTGAGTCATAGCTCGTATCTTAAAAATTCATATGTTGGTCTGTTCGTCTCAAGGTACCACTGTATACTAGAAAGCTACAATAATCAAAACAGTATGGTACTGGCATAGACACACACATGAAATAGAAAGCTCAAAGCCAAATCTTTGTTTATATGGTCAGTCTATGATAAAGGAGGCAAGGATATACGACTGAGTAAAGACAATCTCCTCAGTAAGTGGTGTTGATAAAACTAGGCAGATACATAGAACAAAACCTAATTGGACCACCTTCTTGCACCGTATACAAAAATAAACTCACAGTGGATTCAAGACTTTAATGTTAAGCAAGAAACCATAAAACTCCTAGAAGAAAACATAGGCAATAAACTCTTTGACATCATTCTTAGAAATACTGTGTGTGTGTGTGTGTGTGTGTGTGTGTGTGTGACAGAGACAGAAAAGAAAGAGAGGGACAGACAGAAAGATAAGCATCAATTCTTTGTTGCAGCTCCTTAGTCTCCTTAATTATTCATTAATCGCTTTCTCATATGTGCCTTGACAGGTGGGGAGGGGCTACAGCAAAGTGAGTGACCCCTTGCTCAAGCCAGCAACCTTTGGCTTCAAGCCAGAGACTTTTGGGCTCAATCTAGCAACCGTGGGGTCATGTCTATGATCCCACGCTCAAGCCAGTGATCTCGCACTCAACCTGGTGAGCCCACACTCAAGCCAGATAAACCGCACGCTCAAGCTGGTAACTTTGAGGTTTTGAACCTGGGTCCTCTGTGTCCCTGTTCGACGTTCTATCCACTGTGCCACCGCCTGGTCAGGCAGAAATACTGTTCTTGGTATATCTTCTCAAACAAGGGAAACAAAGGAGAATATAAACAAATGGTACTACATCAAACTAAAGAGTTTTTGCACAGTGTAGGAAACCATCAACAAGATGATATGACAGTCTACTAAATGGGAGAAGATATTTATAAATGATACATTCAGTTAATATCTAAAATATGTAAAGAATTCATACAACTTAACACCAAAAACCCAAACAATCCAAGTTAAAAATGGGCAGATGACCTGAATTGATATTTCTCCTAAAAGGACATACAGATGATTAACAGACATATTAAAAGATGCTCAACATCACTAATCATAAGAGAAAAGTAAATTAAAACCACAATGAGATATCACTTCACATCTCTCAGAATGGCTATCATCAACAAGTTACAAATAACAAGTTCTGGTGAGGAGGTGGAGAAAACAGAAACCTTGTACACTGTTGGTGGGATTGTAAATTAGTACAACTACTATGGAAAACAGTATAGAGATTCCACAAAAAATTAAAAATAGAGCTGCTATATGATCCAGCAGTTCCACTTCTAGATCTTTTTCTGAAGAAAACAATAAGCAAAAAACCAATTAAAAAAGATATATGTGCTATGTTCATTATAGCATTACTAGTAATAGCCAAGATATGGAAGCAACCTAGATGTCTAGTAATAGATGAATAAAGAAGATGTGATGCACATACACATATGCATACACACATATAAAATATAATGTAAAAGAATAAAATCTTCCTATTTGCAACAAAATGGATGGACCTAGAAGGTATTATGTTAAGTGAAATAAGTCAGAGAAAGACATACTATGTGATTGCACTTATAAGTGGAATCTAAGAAATCAAAATAAATAAATAATTAAAACAAAACAGAAAGAGACCCAACAGTATAGAGAACAGGCTGATAGTTGCAAAAGGGTAAGGTTAGGGGCATATGAATTTAAATAAAAAGAGGAACTAAAAAAAGGCAACTTTGTTTTGCAGATGATGTAAATATATCTGAAAAACAATGAAATCCTTTAAAATTGGTACAAAACATGGAGTTTAGTGAGGTCAGTAATAAATATCACATATACAAGGGGTCCTTGGGTTACGATCATCTCAACATATGATGTTTTGTGTTTATGATGCTCACTCCCATAAAAACTTAGAATGAGACATGAGTGTTTCAGTTTACACTGTTAGCATCGTACTTATGGACTACATGGGCAAACTAGTTTTGTTGTGTATGGTGGAAGAATATGCAGTACAGTGTACAGTACAGTATATTTATGTCCTTTTCCTTTTTCTGTGGCTTAGTTGTGTTTTTATGTTCTAGATTATGATTTTACAACTGTGTTAGGGTAGGTAAATGACTTAGGCTAGGGTGTATTTCAACTTACACTGAAATTCAGGTACCTCACTGTCGTAGGAGCAGAACTGTGTCATAACCTGAGGACCCCCTTTGTAGAGCTTCCCAGGTGTTTCTTTTGCCCAGCCAGGTGTGGGAGCCATTGTCTTAGTGCACAGAAGTGATAAAGAACTTGGATAGCTCCAAATTCCCTTATGGGTTAACAAGGGTTGGTCAATACAAAGATGAAATATCATGAACAATCAACGACTACAACCCTGGTCCCTGAGAGGTGCTTTCCTGAAACTAAAGTTGAAAATCTCACCTTTTTAGCCACTGTAAATACCCTCCCTTTCCAAATCAGGCTTGTGTTGAACTAGCCATAGCTAGAGTCACAGTAGGCAAAAATGGGAATCAAGAATCAGAATCAGAGCTATATGTGAAGACTGTCACATGGAGGTGGGAGCAATTTCATTTTTTGGCTCCCCAAGGTAGAGCCATGATCACTGGGTAAAGTTTAAGGGCAAAGAGATATTTGGCTCAATGCAAGAAAAAATTTTCTGTCAGACATAGCTATGTCTCACCAAAGATGTACTTGTGGAGATTGGATGTGCACTTGTAGAGGTATTCAGTCATCGGGTGGAATGAGGAGAAGACCATAAGGACATCAGACTATAGGACAAAGAATGGATGGTTTTGAAGTCACACAGATTGGGGTAGAATCCCATTTTGTTTCTTGAATGTGTGACCTTGGAAGTGACTTAGCCTCTGTAAGGCTCAGTTTCCTCATCTACAAAAGAGGGTAGTAATAAGGAGCTTCTGGATTTGAGATACTGTATGTGATTATGTATTTCCTAACACCCTAGTCCTCAGATAATAAATAAAAACAAATCTTGTAGCTCAAGGGGCAAATTGAACAAGTAGGAGAAGAAGGTACAGACGGTTATGAGGTGGAGAGTCTCTAAAAACCAAGCCAGAAAAGAAATAGCTGAAAACACTGGTTGTTTAATCTGGAAAGGAGGATTTAGAGGGGTGTACTGATAACTTTTCAAATAATTATAGACCCGTCATATAGGACAGCTATATTGTTTTTGTGTGTCAACAGTGCAGGCAGACTTAAGGTTAATGAAAATCCTATATTGAGAGGTATATTTTAGCCTAGTGCAAGGGAAAAACCAATCAATCACCAACCAACCAACAAACATAAGCTTACCACAAGAGAAAAAAAATTGCTTTTTTCATGAAGTAATGAGTTCTGGGTCATTGGAGGTGTTCAGGTAGAGATTGAATGACCACTTTTAGGGAATAGAGCAGAAAAAGAGTCTAACATTTCATAATGGTTGGGTTAAATGACCTGTAAGCTTCCTCTGAAACCTAACATTTTATGTTTCTAAGAATGTATCTACCAAATTTTATGCCTTAGATATAAGTTCAGGAAGCCATATTATTTCTGAGCCATTTCTCATGTCTCATTTAGTAAAAAAATAAAGAAACAAACTAGTTCCTGAATGAGAAAGGAATAGTACTGGGGCTTTATATTTTTCTGGTATGATGAGGCTTTCTGTATCTTTCATCTTATAGACTCTAAAATAATAGTGCACTAAATTCTAACTAACACTTTCATTTTTAATATTATATTTTATAAAAATTAGTTTAATTCTCACCTTGTAAAAAAGGTTTCAGCTGTCAGGTTATCATCTTTTATGATTCTCTTTATTTCCGAGAGCAGGGCACTATTTATTTCAGACTAACTTGGGCTGCTTATTTAAAATGTAGATTCCTGGCCCCAAGTCAGGCACAATGAATTAGAGAGTCTTTGGGGTGGTGCCCTTTGAATACTAACATTTAAAAAATAGCTTCAGAAAATTCATTTGTATATTAACGTTCAAGAATGTATGCAATAGTTCTTCATGACTGAGGGTTCGATGTGTAACTACCATTTATGTTCATTATCATAAATCCAAAAACCTGCTCCTTCTTATGCAAACCTGGGGCAGAAACCTTGACACAAATTGTTATCTTCTAAGAATGCTTTTCTTGATGTAGGTTTCTCACTTCCTTGCTTTCATTTATCAAACTTAATAAGAACAATAATAATATATTTGCTTTTGCACATACTTTTGATCTAATAGAATTTCAGATAGAAGAAGAAACAATTTTTTTACCTTTTATTTGTACTTGTAAAAATAGTTGGTGGTGGGTTAGCTTATTATTTGCAGCAGCATGATACTGGATTCAAAGATTATAAATTGTATACCTATGTGGTAAATAATAGTGTTGTTTCATCCCATGGTTTTAAAAATTTATGTCCTTGTTCGAAGGAGAATGTGCTTTTCCAGGACTTATTTTTATTGTCAGTGACAGAAATGACACTCAAACTAGCTTAAAAAAAACAAACAAACACAGAAAAACTTCATGTAACTGGAAATGATAGAAATGAACTCCAGGCATGTCTGGATCTGAGGCTAAAGTGATGTCAGTAGAATTTGGTCTTGAGCCATCACTTAGCTCTAACTTTACTCCCTATGTGGCAGCAAAGATGGCTAACATCAACTAGGATTAGCTTCCCTTCACACCTAGTGGTCCAAAAGCAAAGAATGTACATCTCTGCAAATTCCCCTGCAAAAGTTTCAAGGATGACACTTCTTGGCCCAGACTGAGTCACATGCCTATTCTTGACTTAATTATAGTGACCAGTGGGATGAAGTACTTTGAGTTCTCTGATTGTCCATTCCTGGGCCACACATCCATCTTTGAAACCACAGGTTGTATCACCCCATGGGTATCTGAGGATATGTGAGATTCTGGGCATGGTTCTCCTAATGAAAGAGATGCTAAACAAAAGAAAGTAGTTGATGGCCTCCACTGGAACTACTTACTAAGCACACTTATCAAAAGACACTTATTGATCATAAAATATTGGAGATATAGAGAGGAACCCCACACTGACTTCCACTCCTTAGGCTCAGTCCAGTGGTGGGACTGGTCTTTAACAAGTGCCATGTATAGTGGTAAGAGCTATAAGGAGGTAGAAATAAAGTTCTGAGAGAGCCAGGAAGAATGTGTAACTAAGTGGGGTGCAGTAATTTGAAAAGGATATACCAGAGGTGACACTGAGCTGGATCTGGAGAATGAGTGGGAACTATACAAGGCAGATGCAATGGGAAGGGAAGCCCAGAAAGAGGGAACTGCAGGTACAAGGACATTTTTGAAAGGGAAGTAAGAGTATCATCTTCTTATATATTAGCTAGCATGTATATTATAATCAAAATAGACATTACAAGGAGGCAGATTGAAAAAAATCCTGACTCAGGGTAAAATCTGAGTTTGTCTATTTTGGCTGGAAGCCAGTGCAACTTATCCTAGATAACTCAATTTCCACTTGTAAGAATATCCTATAGTGAAAATGACAATTTTTTTAGATCAAGTTAAGATAAAATGTTAGAAAGCTTTTAAAGGCCATTGCAGTGAAGTTTAACATTTTTACTTACTGAAGGAAAAAATAATATGGCAGCAATTCAAGAAAGGCATGCTTAAAATTCAGTGAAATGTAGAAGCAGTAGAAGTTAAAATTGTAACAGTTTTTTTTGGTAGATTTCAGTTGTTTTTAAAGGAGCCTGACCTGTGGTGGCTCAGTGGAAGATGACAAGGACATCTATTGCTTTTATATGTCATCAGTGATGATTCAAATGTGAGATATTCTAAATATGATATTGGTTCAAAATGTAAAAATAAAAATGTTTTTAAGTATTTTGAGGTAAAATGCCAGAGAGAAGTGCCAGAGAAGAGACTAGAATAAGATGGCACAACAATAAAATAATGTTTGGATCTAGCTTTTTGCAGTGACCTTGTAGGCAATAGGTTCAATAATATAGTCTGCTTCAGAGAGGCCAAACAATGATATAATGATTCAGGTGATGATGACAAGAGTATTATTTTAAATCTTATATCTATATTGTTGCATTTAATCCTCAAAATGACCCTTTAATGTAGGCACAATACCATCTCCATTTTGGAGACGAGGGAGCATACACTGAGAGGTTGAGCAGAATGGCTAATGTTAGGGAACTGGTATTGGACCCAGGGTCTTGACTCACACAAGTGATACTGGATTCTGACTTTGGATTACAATAGCTAATATTTATTCAGCATATACTCTGAGTCCAGGACTAGATTACTGCGGCTTCATCTATTCTTCACAGATATCCTGTATTATTTTAAACCCATTTTACAGATGAAGAATGACTTGAGATACTGAAAAAATTGCTTAAGTAAAGTTAATATATGCCCAAACCTGAACTTTAAGCATTTTAGATTTATCTGCTGTATCACTATATATCATTACTTTTCTGTGCTAGATACAATGATCATCATGAACAGGGGAATATAGATTTTTATGCTGTTTTATGAGTTCATAGCACATGTCCATTTAATGACAAGATGCTACTCTGCTGGGAACTTAATCATAAATAATTACTAGAGAACTTAAATATGCTGGTCATAAAATAGTTGATTTTAAAGTCATCAATACTTATGCTATGAACAACTATGTACAGTACCTCTTTGAATTTTGATACTGAGTTTAGATATAACACTGCTAGATTTCTAGTTAAGTATACCAGGTAACACTTAAGAGGTTAAAATTTTTAGTACAGGATTATGTTTTAATATGGTAGGTTGAGCATATGCTGACATCTACTATTGTGTTCCCAAATTCATTGTAATAGGAATAAAAATGTAGAAATAGGAAGTGAATGGAGGACCAATAGTGTGTGAAAGATGTTATCAAATCTAATGGGAGGTATCGAATGCAGATGAAGTGGTAGAGACTGGTTCAAAAGCATAGAGCAAACCACAGCTTAGAAAATGCCAAGGGGGACACAAATTAGAAGAATTTTACCTTATAAATCTTAGGGGTCATCTGTGGCTTGGTATGTCTTCAGATTAGAATAGTCAAAAGCAAGGGGGTATAGGATAACAAATAATGTTAACTTCCCACATAGCTTCTTTTCCTTCAGACACAAAACTGAAAGCCAAAAATGCTTTCAGACAAAAAGTAAAAGTTAATTGAAAATGATCACAGAAAGTAGAACAATGGTTAACAGAGGCTGGGGATCTGGGGGAGTGGGAAGTTATTGTTTAATGGGTACGGGATAATGAAAAAGTTCTGGATGGATAATGGCAATGGTTACATTGTGTGAATGTACTTAATATTACTGAACTATACATTTAAATTGGATAAAGTGATAATTTGTTTTTAAGTGAGAGAGAGAGAGAGAGAGAGAGAGAGAGAGAGAGGAACAGGCAAGGCAGACAGGAAGGGAAAGAGATGAGAAGCATCAACTCATGGCTGTGGCACCTTAGCTGTTCACTGATGGCTTTCGCATACATGCCTTGACTGGGGACTCCAGTAGAGCCAGCAACTCCTTACTCAAGACAGTGACCTTTAGGCTCAAGCCGGAGACCGTGAGATCATGTTGATGATCCCATGCTCAAGCTGGTGACCCAGTCTCAAGTTGGTGAGCCCACACTCAACTGGTGAACCTGTTCTTAAGCCAGCAACCTCAGGATTTCAATCCTGGGTCCTCAGTGTCCCAAGCTGATACTCTATTCACTGTGCCACTGCCTGGTCAGGCTAAAATGGTAAATTTTATGTATATTTATCACAATGAAATAAATGAAAGGACACTTCTTATTTATAGAAATGAAAACAGCTGTCTGGTGAAATATGGATGGTTAATGTGAGACTTGGCATTTTAGAATGGAGCCTTCAATATTTCAGCCAACCACGATGGTTGACTTGTTCCTGACTCAACCAGGATGAAACCTGCAATTGGTAAACTCTTGCCCATCAATACAAAGACCTCAGCTAATTATTCTGTCACCTGAACCTTAAATTCAAATAGGCAATTAAGGATGACCAGACAAATGAGAAATGTCAAAAGGAAAGATCAAGATTAATAATGCAACAGTGGCCAAAGATGGAATAGTTAATCAAGGAAATAAGAAGAGAATTTTAAAATTGTCTCTATACCTACTATCTTTAGAGATATCTTAGAGAGATATTATATTTATTAAATAAGAATGATATGCTATAAAAACATTATAATGTAACTGATGGCAAAAATCAGTGGAAGAAAAAGGGAAAATATTAAATAAATATCCTAGAAATAGAATAAAAAGGACAAGGAAAATAAGGATTAGATACAAGGCAGTAAATCACCAAAGAATTAATGATATTGAGTGGGACACTTGAAACCATGCCTATACAATAAATTGAAAATTAAAATTAAAAAATAAAGAAATAAGGAAAAAGGCAATCCTGAGCTAGAGTATAAGCCTTATGTTATCAAATTCTACCATATGCTTAGCAAACTGAAGCAAAAACATTCACCTAGACAAGTTATTGTCAACATTCAGAATACCAAAGGTAAAGAGAAGATACTAAATTTTCTAGAATGAAAATAATAAAGTTAAAAAATAAGTCACCTTAACTCAACAATAAAATGACAAATAATCCAATTTAAAAATTCACAGAGGATTTGAGCAATCAATTCTCCCAACAAGATAAACAAATGACCAAAAAGCACATGGAAAGATGCCATCAGGGAAATCCAAAATCAAAACCTCGGTGGGATACCACTAAACACCCACGAGGATGTCTATGCTCAAAAAGACAGATCATAACACATGTTGCTGAGAATGTAGAGAAATGGAAACTTTATATATTGCTGGTGGGAATGTGAAATAGTTTACCAGTTTGAAAAACAGTCTAATAGTTTTTCTAAAGGTTAAACTTAGTTACTATATACATGACCCCAAAATTCCACTCCTAGATATATAGCCCAGAGAAATTAAGAGCATATATCTGCACAAAAAGTTGTGCATAAATGTTCATAGTATTATTATTCATAATAGCTTCCAAAGTGAAAACAACCCAACTGATGAATGAATAAACAAAATGTAGTATATCATACAATGGAATATTAACTGGCTATGAAAAAGAATGAAATACTGATAAAAACTACACATGAATGAACCTTGGAAATATAATAAATGAAAGAAGTCAGTCACAAAAGATCATGTATTTAAGATTTCTCTTATAGTATTGGTCCAGAATAGGCAAACCTATACAGACAGAAAGTAGATTAGTGGTTGCCAAGGATGTAGGGGGGAAATGGGAGAATGATGATGTAATGGGTATAGGTTTCTTTTTGGGAGATGAAAATATTCTAAAATTTTGTAGGGTTGGTTACACAGCTCTGTGACTATACTAAAAACCATTGAATTATACACTTTACATGGGTGAATTGTATGTATGTTCAAATTATATGCCAACAACTCTATTATTATTTTTTTAAAGTTACACTGTTATCAGTCTTCTTAGTAGCCTTGGATTATTTTCTATATAATATTTAAAGAAACAAAGACCACCCAGATGAGACTAAGCAAAAGCTACTTATTTAGAGCTTTCTATAGCAAGGGAGTCAGCCACCATCACTTGGTGTTGGCAAAGAAACATCATTTGTTTTGGCAAGAAACTCAGAAACCCAAAGACAGGCAGAGGAGTGGGAAAGCTTCAAGTTTTCTCTGATTGGGTCCTGGCCGGTTGGCTCAGCGGTAGAGCGTCGGCCTGGCGTGCAGAGGACCCTGGTTCGATTCCCGGCCAGGGCACATAGGAGAAGTGTCCATTTGCTTCTCCAACCCCCCCCCCCCCTTCCTCTCTGTCTCTCTCTTCCCCTCCCGCAGCCAAGGCTCCATTGGAGCAAAGATGGCCCGGGCTCTGGGGATGGCTCCTTGGCTTCTGCCCCAGGCACTAGAATGGCTCTGGTCGCGGCAGAGCGACGCCCCTGAGGGGCAGAGCATCGCCCCGTGGTGGGCAGAGCATCGCCCCTGGTGGGCGTGCCGGGTGGATCCCGGTCGAGCACATGTGGGAGTCTGTCTGACTGTCTCTCCCCGTTTCCAGCTTCAGAAAAATTAAAAAAAAAAAAAAAAAGTTTTCTCTGATTGGATGCTGCTGGCATCTGGAAGCTATAGGTAGGCTAACTAGAAGCCAGGCATTCTATGATTGGTAAGGGATGCATATTTGGCTTTCTCTATTTGGTATTAAATTGAGAGTGGGAACAAAAATTAGAGAAGCTTTCAGGTATTAATCAATTTCTGGCCATTTTGAGCCAAATTTGTCAGGTTTGTTTGATCTTCCTGGATTGTCTGTTGGAGATACTTATCTGATTTCTTACATGTCTGACTTGTATGTAGCAGGATTGGCTTCCTGGGCTGGTTATTGTAGGTAATGGGTTGATTTCCTAGACTGGTTGCTACAGATTGTTGGTCAGAGTTCTACTTTTATATACAGTATGGATATTGTCCTTTGTATATTGTCTCTCAATAGATATGCTTTCAAAATTTTGAAGGTATAAAAAATACAATAAAAATACCCAAGAATAAATAAAATTTGAAAGCTGAATAAAAACATGAACATTAATGATTCATAAACTTTACTTTTAAGCACTTTCTTTAGAAAGTTAATTAAAAACATATTTAAAAAAAAAGGAAGAGAGGGAAAGACTTGCCAAGCAGAAAGAGGTAATGCAATCGGGAAGAGCAGAGACCGGAAGTTTCGGAAGCGTAGTTTCCCATCCAGAGGGCAGCCGTCAGGGTGGAGTGCAAGGAGCGAAGACTCCAGCAGGAAAGTCTGTGTGGAGAGAGAAGGGGGGGAGTTGCTAAAAAGTTGGTGTCAAAGACTATTTCCAAAAAAAACAGTTGTTGATAAGGGTGCAAGAAAAAAAAGGAGGCAATTTAAAAAGCCATTAGACATTCCAGAAAAAGCAATAATATATATTATAATGTTTGCAGTTTTATGATTTTGAATTATTGTTCACAGCAGAGCCTATAATTATAAAGGCATAATGATACAAGCACTATTGTTTTTTAATAAAGACAAAATGTGAAATAATTGGTTGTAGTTACAAAACAGAACGTAAGTATTGTTTTCCCTGATAAAGTAAAAGTGAACATACAGGTAGGGAGGTGACAAGTGGGGAAAAGGGAAAATGAAGTCAGAGGTGCAGATTCATCATTGTAAGATAGGAAGCCAAGACATACTGTGTGTAGTTGGTGGAACCATAAATAAATGTGCCTGTTTATTACTGAGAGAAATAATGGTATTTACATGCGTTCACTCACCAGGATAGATATACAAATTTTAACCTGAAAATTTTCTTAACAATGTGTTGTAGACATTTCTCTATGGTCATAAATAAATGATTTACATTATCATTTGTAACTGTTTTGTGGTATAGAATTTATTATACCTAACCTCTATTGCTAAATTTTTGGGATATTTCTTATTGTAAAAAAGTGCTAAAAATTTCCTAGCTTGTGTATATTTATGCAATTTACCTATTATTTTATTTATAACAGTTTTCTAAAACATGAAATTCTACATGCAAGGTTATCAATATTTGAAATTTTGAATCAGTGCTCAGATTGGTCTCCAGAAATTTTTGGTTTGTACTCTTAGAAATAATGTATGATGGCCCTGGCTGGTTGGCTCAGTGGTAGAGCATTGGCCCAGCATGTGGATGTCCCAGATTGGATTTCCAGTCAGCTCACACAGGAGAGTCACCTGTCTGCCTCTCCACTCCTCCTCCTCTCATTTCTGTCTGTCTGTGTCTCTCCTTCTTCTGCAGACATGGCTCAACTGGAGCAAGTTGGCCCCAGGCACTGAGGGTGGTTCCATGGCCTCTGTCTCAGGTGCTAAGAAGAGCTCAGTTGCTAAGCAATGGAGCAATGCCCCAGATGGGCAGAGCATCACCCCTTAGTGAGCTTGCCAGGTTGATCCCAGTCAGGGTACATGTGGGAGTCTGTCTCTGCCTCCCTTCCTCTCACTGAGTAAAAAAAAAAAAAAAATGTATGATGGTCCCTGTTTCTAGATATGTTTACCAGCACCACTATAATCAACATTTTTGACATGTCATGTCATTCATTGATATTTAAATTAGCATTGTTTGATTACTAGTAAAGTTGTACATATTTTTGTATTTATTGCTTTTTATATTTCACCTTTTCTTACTCTGTGTAGACATGGAAATGTTTGTCTTTTATTAATTTATAATTATGATTATATATATAAGAATTTTAAAAATTGATCTAAAGCATTTGTTACAAATGTTTCTTATCATTTTCTGGACTTTAACTTTGTTCATGCTGTTTAAAAAACTTTTAAAATTAAAGTTGTTGGGGTAATGTTGGTTAATATTATTAAATAAATTTCAGGTGTACACTTTTTAAAATTACATCTGTATACTCGATTGTGTGCTCAGCACCCAAAGTCTAGTCTTTTTTCGTCACCATGTAGTCAGCACCCCTTTACCCTTTTATCCTCCCGTTTTCCTCTGGTAACCACCATTGTATTGTCTGAATTAATTAGTTTGTTTTTTGGGGCTTGTACATTCATTTTGTTTGCTCCTTTGTTACTTTTTCTTTTATATCCTAATATGAGTGGAATTGTATGGTTCTTGTTCTCTTCCACCTGATTTATTTCACTTAGCATCATACATTCAAGATCTCTCTATGCTGTCACAAATGACAATATTTTAATCTTTTTTTATGGCTGCATAGTGTTTCCATATCTCCACTGCTATGAATAATGCTGCAATGCACATATGGGAACATATATCTTTACAAATAGTGTTTTGTAATTTTTCCGGTAGATACTCAGAAGAGGGATTGCTGGGTCATATTATAGCTCTATTTTTAATTTTTAAAGGAATCTACATACTGTTTTCGATAGTGGCCGCACCAATTTACATTCCCATCAGCAGTGTGTAAGGGTTCTCTTCTTTACACATCCTCTCCAACACTTGTTATTTCTTGTCTTAATGATAACAATAGTTCTAACAAGTGTAAGGTAGTATCTCAAAGTGGGGTTTTTGGGTTTTTTTTGCCTCTCCCTAACAGCAAATCTTTTTTTTTTTTTTAATAATTTTATTTTTTTAATGGGGCGACATCAGTAAATCAGGATACATATATTCAAAGATAACATGTCCAGGTTATCTTGTCATTCAATTATGTTGCATACCCATCACCCGAAGTCAGATTGTCCTCTGTCACCTTCTATCTAGTTTTCTTTGTGCCCCTTCCCCTCCCCCTTTCCCTCTCCCTCTCCCCCCTCCCCGCATAACCACCACACTCTTATCAATGACAGAAAAATCTTTAATAAAAAAAATAATAACGTGGCCCTGGCCGGTTGGCTCAGCGGTAGAGCGTTGGCCTGGCGTGCAGAAGTCCCGGGTTCGATTCCCGGCCAGGGCACACAGGAGAAGCACCCATCTGCTTCTCCACCCCTCCCCCTCTCCTTCCTCTCTGTCTCTCTCTTCCCCTCCCGCAGCCGAGGCTCCAATGGAGCAAAGATGGCCCGGGCACTGAGGATGGCTCTGTGGCCTCTGCCTCAGGTGCTAGAATGGCTCTGGTTGCAACAGAGCGATGCCCCAGATGGTGGGCGTGCCGAGTAGATCCTGGTCGGGCGCATGCGGGGGGGTCTGTCTGACTGACTCCCCATTTCCAGCTTTGAAAAAATGAAAAAAAAAAATAACGTTAAAAATATAAAACATTCTCATGTATTACAATCCATTCATTTCCTACCGCTCATGTTCATGGTTGCGGGTGGCTGGAGCCAATCACAACTGTCATCTGGGACAACACCAAATTTTTATTGGATAATGCGTAATGTACATGGGTCATTGTATGGCTCTCATGGAATTACATTTTAAAATATGTGGCATTCATGGCTCTCTCAGCCAAAAAGGTTCCCAACTCCTGGTCTAGTGCCTATGTTTTCTTTTATGTGTTTTATTGTTGTAGATCTTATATTCAAGTCTTTCATTCATTTTGAGTTAATTTTTTTGCATGGTGTCATATAGAAGTCTAGTTTCACTCATTTGCCTTTTGCTTTCCAGTATTCCTAGCACCATTTATTGATGAGACGTCCCTTTCTGCATTGTATGTTTTTGGCTGTTTGTTGAATATTAGTTGCCCATGTGTGCATGGGTTTATTTCGATACTCTCAATTTTTTTCTTTTTGATTATTTATTTAGTTATTTATTTTGTGACAAAGGCAGAGAGAGAGACAGAGAGAGGGACAGACAGAAAGGAAGGAAGAGAGATGAGAAGCATCAATTCTTTGTTGCGGCACCTTAGTTGTTCATTGATTGCTTTCTCATATGTGCCTTGACTGGGGGGCTACAGCAGACTGACTGACCCCTTGGGTTCAAGTTGGTGAGCTATGCTTCAACCAGATGAGACCGCACTCAATCTGGTGACCTTGGGGTTTTGAACCTGCATCCTCTGCGTCCTAGTTTGATATTCTGCCACCGCCTGGTCAGATGGTTCTCTCAATTTCTTTCCATTAGTCAGTATGTCTGTTTTTCAGCCAACAACAATCTGTTTTGATTATTGTAGCTTTGTATCATAGTTTGAAGCCAGGCAGCATGACACCTCAGGCTTTCTTTGTTTTCCTCATAATTGCTTTGCTATTCAGAATCTTCTGGATTTCATAAAAATGTGATAATTTTTTTGTCATATATCAGTGAAAAATGCTGTAGGGATTTTGATGGAAATGTCTTTAAGTCTGTAAATTACTTCTGGTAATGTGCCATTTTAACATTGTTACTTTTCCATTTCTTTGTGTCTTCTAATTTTTTAACAATGTTTTATAGTTTTCAATGTAGAGGTTCTTCACTTCCTTTTTAAAGATAATTTCCAGATATTTTATCCTTTTTGTGGCAACAGTAAGTGGGATTCTCATTCTAATTTCTCTTTCTGATATTTCATTGTTTGTATATAAGAACACAATTGATTTTTGTATATTAATTTTGTATTCTGCAACATTACTGTATTTGTTTACTGTTTCTAACAGTGTTTTGGTGGCATATTCAAGATTTTCTACATGTGGAATAATGTCATCTCCAAACAGTTAAAGTTTTAGTTCTTCATTCCCAATTTGGATGCCTTTTATTCTTTATTCTTGTCTAAGTGCTTTGGCTTATACTTCCAGTACTGTGTTGAATAATAGCTGCAATAGTGGGCATCCTTGTCTTATTCCTGGTCTTAGAGGAAACCTTTCTGTTTTTTTACCTTTGAGTATAATATTAGCTTAGGGTTTGCCATATATGGCCTTTATTATATTGAGGTACTTTTCTTCTATACTCATTTTATTTAGTTTTTTTTTTTTTTTTTTTTTTTTTTTTTTTTTTGTCACAGATGGATGCGTATCTTGTCAAATGTTTTTTTCTGTACCTCTCTATTTCTGATTCTCTCAATGTATTCTCCATCTCATTTACTGAGCTCTTCAGCTCCAGAAGCTGTTTGGTTCAGTTTTTGCAGTTTCAATACTTTTGGTAAAATACTCCTTTTGTTCATGAGTTTGTTTCCTGAGTTCAATGATCTGCCTTTCTAAGTTTTCTTATATATTGTTGAGTTTATCTTATTTCTTTTATCACTGTAATATTGAATTCTCTTGTCATAAATCCTAGCCTTCCATGACTTTGAGTTGGTTTTTGGAGACTTTTCATGTTCTTTCTATGCTCCCAAGCTACCTTGGTTATTAATGGTATTTGATTAATTATTTCTTTGTCTATACATTTGAGGTAGTAATCTCTTGTGTAAATACTATTTTGCTCTCAACAATTCAGCAGATTGATTGGTAAGGTACTTTCTTTTGTTTTCTAGTAGATGTTGCTTTAGAGCAAGTTTTTATTTACTCTGACCTGCCTATTTGTGCCTCTGGGATCACAGTGGAGCAGCCTGTTTTCAGCCAAGGAGAGTTCTTGTACTTACTGGGTGGTGGGTGTCCTCTCTGTGACCAATTCAATTCAGCTATAGTGTACAACTGCTGTGGTAGGGGAATGTGGTGGGTAGTGGAGAATCATTTTTGCAAGCTCCCAGTACTACCTCCTTTTTCTACTGTTTTTGTGGATCCTCCCCAGCTATAGGGCTTGCTGGAATAGTATTGGTTGCTGAACTGCATCTGTGGCCATTGTCTCTGTCTTTCGTCTCTTCTCCCCTGCCTATTCTACTTATTTCAGTACACTCACCTTTAGATACCCAATGTGTGGGTCTTTCACTGATGTTTGTTGGTTGAGCAGGTTGATTCTCTGTTGACTATAGTTGTCCAACTTGTGAATTTAAGGGGAGAAACAGCAGAGTCTTCTCATGTTGTCATGATTTCAATGTCATGCTATTTAAAATTTTAAAGTAAGCAATTCTATATGTATATATATTTAAAAGCAACATATGTATTATATTTATTATGTTTGAATTTAGGTTGATCCTCAGAAAGTCCTCCCTATTCCAGAATTATAAAAACATATACCTAAATATTATTATAGTATTGCCTTTCCTTTTTCACATTTAATTATTTTCTTCATTTCTTATTTATTTAGATGTCAGATGATATAATCTTTTCAACCAACTTTTCTCTTAAATGGCTAGTTAGTTCTCCTAACACTGCTTATATTATTTCACTATTGAACATCACTGAATTCTACTATGTGTGTGTATTTTCCTGGTATCTATTTTATGTTCTTTGATCTGTATTCACTAGTACAATAGTATTTTAATTCCTATTATTTTATTATCCCCTATTTTTGTTGGGAAAATTGTCACTGTTACAGTCTTTTCTTATTGTTTGTGCTTATTACATAATGATTCAGATAAAACTGAAAATTATTTAGTTAAAAATTTAAAATGTCTTATAAAGTTTTGATTAGTAATGTATAGAAATTAAGGACAGATAATGACTTTATAGTACTAGTTTTTCATATTAGTCAATGGTGATATATATACCTTAACTTATAAGACTTGCAGGTTTATTATGTATGCATTGTATTTGTGCATATATATGCACATATTGTATGTATGAGTACTTTTTTCTCTTATACATTTTTTCTTCTTCCAAGAGGCAACCATCATTAAATCATTTAGTTAATCTTTTTGATATTTTTCCTCCATATCTCTCAATGCCTTACTGTAATCCTGTCAGGGCTAGTATCTGCGGTAGGACACTTTGTGCATGCACCATGTTGTCCTGCCAACTAGTCGTTTGCTGTTAGTTTTTCTCTGTCCAAAATTATAGTTGTCATTTGGCAATACACCTTCAACTTCTTTCTGTATCTTTCCTATTTTTTTTTATTTTTATCACCTGTTTTCTATACACCATGACTTTCTCTTCCTTGTGTAAATCCTTACTTTAGTGAAGCTCACTATCTCTCTACAACTCTCCAGCCAGTGCTGGAGCCATAGAATGCTTCAACTCCATTTACCGTTTCCTGTCTTTTATGTTATCTATGACTTACGTTTGATGTCCTTATGTATATTAAACTTAAAACATTATAATTAATGTCTATATTCATGTTATATAATTAAATATGTTAGAAGTACAATCTAATATTTATATTAGATTATGTTACTTATGTTACTTATGTTACTTTTGTTTCCTCTGTACAACTCTGTTTTTTTTTTTTCTGGAATCATGTTCTTTCTGCTTAAAAAATTTCTTTTAGAATAATTTTAGAGAAAGTTTATTGTCAGTGAATTCTCTTAGTTTCTGTTTGTTTGAAAATGTTTCTATTTCACTTAATATTTTGAAGAATATTTTTAGGGTGTACAGAATTTAAGATCTCAGCACTTTAAAAGATGCAATTCTTTTTGGCCTCTATTATTTCTATTGAGAAGTCAGCTGTGAGTAATATTGTTGCATCATTAGAAGCAGTACTTTTTTTATGAGAATTTTTAATATTTTTCCTTTGCCTTTGCTTCTCTGCAGTTTTATTATGATGCCTCTATGTATGTTTTTTGCTATATATATCTTGATTTACATTTTCTGAATTTCTAGAATCTACAAGTTAATAGCTTGCATCAGTTTGGAAAATTGTCAGTTGCCATTTTTAAATATTTCTTTTTCCTCATTTTACTTTTCTTCCCTTTTGTGGTTCTAATTTAAATATAGTTTAGTTGACCCTAATTCCAATTCAATAATTCTCTCTTCTTCTTTGCATAATCTGTAATTGAGGCGATTTGTTATTGAGTTTCAAAGTCAAGTAATTGCTAGTTCTATAATTTTGATGAGGTTTCTGAATATATTTCAGTTATTTAGTAAAATTCTCATTTAAATTCTTACTTTAGAATATATTCTATGTCTTGAACATATTAATCACAGTTTTAAAGACTATCAAATAACTTCAATATTTACATTAATTTAGGGGAGCTTTAATGGATAATTCTGAACCCAAATTTAATTTTTCAGTACTATTAAAAAGCCAAAATCTTTGTTGTGGTTTGTAGGGCCTTTCTTTTCTTTTCTTTTCTTTTTTTTTTTTTTTTTTTTTTTAGCTTCTTAGCCTTTATTTTATGCTGCTTCAATGACTGGAAAATGAATTGAGGGGAATGTCGCTCAGTAGTAAATGACTTTTCCTGCACCTCTATAACCTGTACGATCTTGGCACTTGAGATCTCAGGTGCCTTGGTATCACAGATCCCAGTTTTTGTCTCCACAGTTCCTGAGGCTTCTTTAGATCCTATTGGCTTTCATGCTTCTTAGTGTCCCTCAGCCTATAACCCAGTCACAAAAACTGATAATATTCCAGAGGGAAAAAACAGCCTGTGGAATACTTTCTAAACATTTTGTTTTTTTCTTTTCTTTTCTTTTTTTCTTTTTTTAAAATGCATTTGACCCCTTAAGTCTTTGCTCCCCAGGGAAACTCTCCACTGCCATAAAATAGATATTGTTTTTATTTTACTCAGTATTTCCCCATAATTATTATCAGTGCAAGCATTCTTGTTCTATTCTGCTATAGCCAGATGTGAAAATTCTTCAATAATTTTTGTTTAAAAAAGCAAGGGGGCTAAATATAAATGTTTTACTACTGAATAGGTATAATAAGAAATGTCTATATATTCTTTTTTGTTGTTGTTATTTAAATGAGAGGAGAGGAAATAGATTCCCGCATGTACCTTGACAAGGATGCACCAAGCAACCCTCATGTGGGGCCGATGCTCTGCCCACCTGAGGCCATGCTTACAACCAAACTATTTTTAGTGCCTAAGGCAGAGGCTCTGTGGAGCCATCTTCATTGCCCTGGGCCAGCACACTCGAATTAATTGAGCCATTGCTG
This sequence comes from Saccopteryx leptura, assembly GCF_036850995.1. Lineage (NCBI taxonomy): Eukaryota > Metazoa > Chordata > Mammalia > Chiroptera > Emballonuridae > Saccopteryx > Saccopteryx leptura. The sequence continues at coordinate 362,898,694 of NC_089503.1, read as the reverse complement.
TGGGGAGGGGAAAAGAGAAAGATATATATATATCTTTATATATATTATATATATATATCTTTATATATATATATAATATATATATTATATATATATATATATATATATATATATATATATAGAGAGAGAGAGAGAGAGAGAGAGAAAGAGAGGGAGAGAAGGGAAAGGTGGAGGGGAGGAGAAGCAAGTGGTCGCTTCTCCTGTGTGTCCTTACTGGGAAGCGGATCTGGGACTTCCACACCGCTGGCCAGTGCTCTACCACTGAGCCAACCAGCCAGGGCCAAAATGTCTATATATTCTAACATGGCATATGATTGATAATTCAGTTGAATATAGAAATCTAGAAATTAAATTATTTTCCTTCACAATTTTAGGGGAGTCATAATATCAATAGTTTATCTTTCATGGCTCTTGCTGAGACAGCTGAAAAAATTTTGACTCCTGTGCTTTTGTACATAATCTGTTTCTTCTCCCTGTAGGCTTCTCAAATATTTTTCTTCATCTCAGTGTTCTAAAATTTTATAAGGAAGTGCCTTTATGTGGGTCTATTTTTATTTATTTTGAATACATTTATGATTTTTATCTCTCTCTTTTTAACTGTTCTCTTTGGGGAAGTTTCAGTTATTTGGAGCTTGTGTTCTAGAAGAAATAAACATAAAATAATTTGTTCAATATGCTATCTTTACCAGGAATTCTCTCATATTTCTTAAAGTTTCCTTCTGAATATTTTATGGCTTTGTAATTATTTATAGCTATTTTATCATAATTAATAGCTATTTATTTTTAGTTTATAAGAAAGCTACTTAGGCCTGTGTTACTTTATTTCCATCTTTTTATATTTCTGTATCTGTATCCTTTCTTTAGTTGATCCTCTTGAATTTTTTATGCATGTAGTTTGTTAATTCATTTCATTATTTATATTTGTTATTCTGTTTTCTTGGTGACTTGCATTAATTACATTTTGAGTACCAGGTTAAATAATGATAGTAAGCATATTTGTCATATTCCTATTAGTGAAAATAATTAAAAGATTTTGTTATTAAACATGATGGATTATATTTTCCAAGGAGTTTATTTTCAAGAATGAGTGTTCAGTTTTATAAATCCATTTTTAATATTTATGGGAACTATCTATTTTTTCTTTAGCCATTATTATGGGTGATTATATAATATGTTTTTTTTCTTTTTTTTTTCTTTTTTTGCATTTTTCCGAAACTGGAAACCGGGAGGCAGGCAGACAGACTCCCACATGCGTCCTACCGGGATCCACCCGGCATGCCCACCAGGGGATGATGCTCTGCCTATCTGGGGCATCACTGTGTTGCATCCAGAGCCATTCTAGCGCCTGAGGCAGAGGCCACAGAGCCATCCTCAGCGCCCGGGCCATCTTTGCTCCAATGGTGCCGTGGCTGTGGGAGGGGAAGAGAGAGACAGAGAGGAAGGAGAGGGGGAGGGGTGGAGAAGCAGATGGGTGCTTCTCCTGTGTGCCCTGGCCAAGAATCAAACCCGGGACTCCTGCACGCCAGGCCGATGCTCTACCACTGAGCCAACCGGCCAGGGTAATATGTTTTCTAATGTTGAAATATCTTGGAGACAATTTTTGGTTATAGTTGCATTATTTATTTGAAATAGTCCTCATTCTGTTGATAAATGCTTTAATATTTTTACATTTATAATTTTAAGTGATTTGGTCTATAGTATTTATCTTTGAGGATTACCTATGCCAGATTTTGGTATTTAGGTAGTATTCCCTTACAAATAAGTGGAACCTTTATTTTTTTGTCTTTGCTCTTGAGAAGTAGATCTTTATTTCTTAATTAGTCAGCTTAAGATACTGGTTCACTAGGTAAAATGAAGAATTTTCATTTTCTTTTTTGGCTTTATCTTTTCCTTCTCCCCTCTATCTCTCAGCTGCTGGGATGTATATTTATATTGAGAGGAATAATAATATTCTGCTTTATACTTTTGTATGGCTTAAATTTAAAAATTGAGACCCAGTATGTAGCTTTTTATAACATTGGGGCAGAACCAGAGTGAAATTAATGTCAACATGCTGATTTTTCCTTCCAAGCTCATTGGCCTTAAGGTATAGTTACTATTTAAAAAAAAAATTTTTTTTTTTTTTTACTTAGATATTTTCTTTGCCTAAAATGCTTTCTTTAAGTCTTGGCTTAAATGCTTGAAGTCAGTCTTCCTACCCTGGGATCAAGTTTTTCTATACGCTGTCTTGTAGCACCTAGCTCAATTTTAGTTTTTGTTGTTGTTTTTAATGCATCTCCCATCTCAATATAAGCTCCATAAGAAAAAGGGCGATATATTTCTTAGTGACTACTGTTCACCCAGCACCTGATTCTGTGTCTTGTTCAGAATAAGTGCTTAACAAATGTTTGATTTTCCACTAGGGGGTTGCAGGTCACACTGTAGAAATAGCTTGTGTTTATTCTTATTTATATATATTACCCAGATCTGTTACTCTGTGAAATATACCATATTGCTTTCTAAGAAGATATTAATATGAGCAGTATACTGAAGAAAACTGGAAGGATGCTTTATCAGAAGCTGCCTTCATATTCTTGTCTCTGCCAGTTAATATTCCACTCAGACCGTCTCCTGTCTTTCTGAAACATGACTTTAGTGACCTTATTGCTATATTTCTTAGACCTCACCATCACCTCCCCTCCAGTGATCCCTCTGTACTCTCTAGGTTCATCAACTACTCCTTTTTTGTTCTTATTCCAGTTAGATTGCATGGCTCACTATGGTAATCACTCCTTGAAAATAATTTCAACCTTCTTGCCCTTCTCTTCCTCCTTTTTGCTCATGTGATAAAACCCTGCCCTGGGATAGGTCCAAACAGCCTCTGTCTTCATGTCTGCTCCTTTTAGATGAATACTGCTTTAGAAAACTGACATGACTGTTGATTGGTTTCACTTTGAATTCACAGACACAAAAGTCAGATGAATACTGTACAATGCCCAGCAACTGAATCAGGTTGTCTTTAACTATGCTGGTGAAGCAGTAATTTTATATGAATATACGTATCATTTTATCGATAACTTTTCAGAAATTCTGCTCATCTTGAATTCTCTGCATGTAACTTTTACTACCTAATGCTTATAATGTTGTTATGATTATTTCTATCACGTTGTACACTTTTTTCTTCCCAGTATGTTATCTTTCAGTGCAGCTTTTGTATTTCTTTTTAAATTTACTTGAGAATGTAAAAAAATCGTTGTGTTCTTTTATTGAACACAACATTGTGAGTGTCTTTTTATTTGTAGAGATAAATTCTTAAATGCACAATGGACAAAAAAAGGTTCTACAAAATGTAACCTCACATGGTGATCTGATCACAAATTCCTAACTAGACAGGTCATGATGGGTAGTCACACCCAGGGCATATCCCTACTTAGTAAAAGGTTTATCTTTGTCTTAATCAGCCCTGTCCATTGTTTCTGTTTCACCAGGGTTAATATATATTTGAAATAAGCCTTAACCACCCTCAAGAGACCACATAATCTTATTATCCTGTAATCCAATTGCCACCTTGATTTCTCCCACCTTCACGTCATCTTCCTTACATCCCCTTCTCAATTTAAAATTCATAGAAGAAACTGAAAAATGGTCATTCTCTAGAGCATTTGAGGTCTTGTTTTCTGGCAATTGTCATTAGTTTTGGTTCAAATAAACTCTTGTAAAACTTTTCCATAAGTTTGGACATTTCTTATGTCAACAGTATATCCTTCATTTGTGTGTGTGTGTTTGCTGCTGCTGTTTTTGCTATAGTTTTAGTATTTCCATTTGATTTTAAAAAATTTAAATAGTCTCTGTGTTGTTTTTATTTAATTGACTGGGGACGATGGGAGGAGTTGCCCCAAAATAAAAGAGAAAATTTACCTTTGCATCATACCTGTTTACGTGAGCACTATTCGAAGTGTTTCTTGGAACTAAAGAATGAAGGTTTGTGTACTTAGTTAGGCAGAACCACTGCAGATGGTTGAGCTGCTCATGCATTGCAGAAAGATACCCAACTGAGGTCACAAGTGCAGGTGCAAATGCAGACTACACTCTGCTCAACAAGCCCTGTGCCGCAGTGCAAGGGGTGAATTCCTAAGCTCTTTCGTCTACTGACCATGACAGAGGCCACTACCCAGCTCTCTGTCTGCAGAAATTAGAGGAGACCTTCCCCGTGCTCCCACAAACACAAATCATCTCTGTGCATGAATCTGCCTTCTCTCTGAGCCACATAAGCTGGGCTCCTAAGGCCAGCTCTTTCAACACCATCCAGCAATTTCCTCCTGTCTCCCGCATAATAAATTGTCCCCTACTAGCAGAACAATCCCAGTAGTATTCAAACATCTAGTAATTTCTTCCATCTAACCCAAAGGCTCTCTTGTCCCTATATACTGCTCCATCCACTGCCCTGCATCTCTGCCCACCTTCAGAGCAAGGTTCAGCAGGGTAGAACATCTCCTCTCATACACCAGTTGGGAGGGCTCCCTCATGTTCTTCAGACTTTGTTCAAATTTACTTTCACAATAAGAACTCCCCTGACAACCATCCTTTTTTTTTTTTTTTAATTTTATTTGTTCCCGACCACAGTTTTTTAAATTGCTATCTTCTCTTTGGCATTCTCTCTCTCTCTCTCTCTCTCTCTCTCCCTTCTGTAAATTAATTTTCCTTATGATACCATAACCATATTATATATTATAAATATTGTTTAGTTCCAACTCTCTAAGGCATGGAGCTAGATAAAACTTTTTATATCCTGGCTTTTCGGGAGCATGCCCCTGAAACCATGATTTCAGTAAGTTTAAAAGGGTTGCCTTGTCACAGAGTTAAGTTTACAACTAAGGTAATGAAGCTTAGACTTCAGGTTTCCTCACTGTACACACCAGTGAGAATACTGGAAATTGCTGAGTTGTCGAGTGTTCCAGTTGCGGGGTGAAGAGAGGTTACCACGACGAACATTTATTTCTAAGCAAGCATCTGGAGTGTTGCCCACAGAAAGCTCAGAAGAAAAGAGGTACAAATCTCTAAGAACTTTAAAGTGATGTCTAAATATGATAAATGTATACTATATCCTTTAATTTATTTTTTCATTTGTATTTTTTTTTTATAAATTGGAGTCCCAACCTCTAAAAGTTTCAGGAGCCACAAACCCTGGATTTAGTACTTACCAAATAAGTTTGGTAAATACAGAATTAAACAAAATAAAACAGTTTCTTTCTTGCAGAATTTAGGAGGTATTTACCGTGCATATTTGTAATGTAAATCTCTTAGATAAAGTTGGGATATGCAGTATTTCCCAAATATGCACATCCGTTTTTCATAAAGCAGCTTAAAGCAATCAGTACCCTGTGAAAAATATTTTGGGAAGCTCTGTTCTGGATACTTCCTCAGTGACTCTGTTTTCTATCCCATTTCCATCCAAAAGGGGGAGCACTTTTTTTTTTTTTTTTTTAACAAGTCCAGGTTATCTTGTCGTTCAATTATGTTGCATACCCACCACCCAAAGTCAGATTGTCCTCTGTCACCTTCTATCTTGTTTTCTTTGTGCCCCTCCCCACCCCCTATCCCTCTCCCATTCCCAACTCCCCCCCATAACCACCACACTCTTATAAATGTCTCTTAGTTTCACTATTATGTCCCACCTACGTATGGAATAATACAGTTCCTGTTTTTTTCTGATTTACTTATTTCGCTTCGTATCATGTTATCAAGATCCCACCATTTTGCTGTAAATGTTCCGATGTCATCATTTCTTATGGCTGAGTAGTATTCCATAGTGTATATGTGCCACATCTTCTTTATCCAGTCATCTATTGATGGGCTTTTTGGTTGTTTCCATGTCCTGGCCACTGTGAACAATGCTGCAATAAACATGGGGCTGCATGTGTCTTTACGTATCAATGTTTCTGAGTTTTTGGGATATATACCCAGTAGAGGGATTGCTGGGTCATAAGGTAGTTCTATTTTCAGTTTTTTGAGGAACCACCATACTTTCTTCCATAATGGTTGTACTACTTTACATTCCCACCAACAGTGTATGAGGGTTCCTTTTTCTCCACAGCCTCTCCAACATTTGCTGTTACCTGACTTGCTAATAACAGCTAATCGAACAGGTGTGAGGTGGTATCTCATTGCCGTTTTGATTTGCATTTCTCTAATAGCTAAAGAAGATGAGCATCTTTTCATATATCTGTTGGCCATTTGTATTTCTTCCTGGGAGAAGTGTCTGTTCATGTCCTCTTCTCATTTTTTTATTGGATTGTTTGTTTGTTTGTTGTTGAGTTTTATGAGTTCTTTGTATATTTTGGATATTAGGCCCTTATCTGAGCTGTCGTTTGAAAAAATCATTTCCCATTTAGTTGGCTTTCTGTTTATTTTGTTATCAGTTTCTCTTGCTGAGCAAAAACTTCTTAGTCTGATGTAGTCCCATTCATTAATTTTTGCCTTCACTTCTCTTGCCATTGGAGTCAAATTCATAAAATGCTCTTTAAAACCCAGGTCCCTGAGTTGAGTACCTATGTCTTCTTCTATGTACTTAATTGTTTCAGGTCTTATGTTTAGATCTTTGATCCATTTTGAGTTAATTTTTGTACAGGGGGAGAGACTGTAGTCCAGTTTCATTCTTTTGCATGTGGCTTTCCAGTTTTCCCAGCACCATTTATTGAAGAGGCTTTCTTTTCTCCATTGTGTGTTGTTGGCCCCTTTATCAAAAATTATTTGACTATATATATGTGGTTTTATTTCTGGACTTTCTATTCTGTTCCATTGTTCTGAGTGTCTATTTTTCTGCCAATACCATGCTGTTTTGATTGTCGTGGCCCTATAATAGAGTTTGAAGTCAGGTATTGAAATGCCCCCAGCTTCATTCTTTTTCTTTAGGATTGCTTTGGCTATTCGGGGTTTTTTATAGTTCCATATAAATCTGATGATTTTTTGCTCTATTTCTTTAAAAAACGTCATTGGAAGTTTGATGGGAATTGCATTAAATTTGTATATTGCTTTGGGTAATATAGCCATCTTGATTATATTTATACTTCCTAGCCAAGAACAAGGTATATTCTTCCATCTCATTATATCTTTTTCGATTTCCCTTAACAATGGTTTATAGTTTTCATTATATAAGTCCTTTACATTCTTTGTTATGTTTATTCCTAAGTATTTTATTTTTTTTGTTGCAATCGTGAAGGGGATTATTCTTTTGAGTTCCTTCTCAGTTGTTTCATTGTTGGCATATAGAAAGGCTATTGACTTCTGTATGTTAATTTTGTATCCTGCGACCTTACTGTATTGGCTTATTGTTTCTAGTAGTCTTTTTGTGGATTCTTTGGGGTTTTCAATGTATAGTATCATATCATCTGCAAAAAGTGATACCTTTACTTCTTCTTTTCCGATATGGATGCCTTTTATTTCTTTGTCTTTTCTGATTGCTCTGGCTAGAACCTCTAGTAGCACATTAAATAAGAGTGGAGAGAGTGGACAACCCTGTCTTGTTCCTGATTTAAGGGGGAAAGCCTTCAGTTTAGTGCCATTTAATATGATGTTAGCTGATGGTTTATCATATATGGCCTTTATCATGTTGAGATATTTTCCTTCTATACCCATTTTGTTGAGAGTTTTTTTTTTTTTTTTAAATAAATTTTTATTAATGGTAATGGGATGACATTAATAAATCAGGGTACATATATTCAAAGAAAACATGTCTAGGTTATTTTGTCATTAAATTATGTTGCATACCCCTCGCCCAAAGTCAGATTGTCCTTCGCCACCCTCTATCTAGTTCTCTGTGCCCCTCCCCCTCCCCCTAACTCTCCCCCTGTCCTCCCTCCCCCCACCCCTGGTAACCACCACACTCTTGTCCATGTCTCTTAGTCTCATTTTTATGTTCCACCAATGTATGGAATCATGTAGTTCTTGTTTTTTTCTGATTTACTTATTTCACTCCTTATAATGTTATCAAGATCCCACCATTTTGCTGTAAATGATCTGATGTCATCGTTTCTTATGGCTGAGTAGTATTCCATAGTGTATATGTGCCACATCTTCTTTATCCAGTCTTCTATTGAAGGGCTTTTTGGTTGTTTCCATGTCTTGGCCACTGTGAACAGTGCTGCAATGAACATGGGGCTACATGTGTCTTCACGTATCAATGTTTCTGAGGTTTTGGGGTATATACCCAGTAGAGGGATTGCTGGGTCATAAGGTAGTTCTATTTGCAGTTTTTTGAGGAACCACCATACTTTCCTCCATAATGGTTGTACTACTTTACAGTCCCACCAACAGTGAATGAGGGTTCCTTTTTCTCCACAGCCTCTCCAACATTTGCTATTACCCGTCTTGTTGATCATAGCTAATCTAACAGGGGTGAGGTGGTATCTCATTGTAGTTTTGATTTGCATTTCCCTAATAACTAATGAAGCTGAGCATTTTTTCATATATCTGTTGGCCATTTGTATCTCTTCCTGGGAGAAGTGTCTATTCATGTCTTCTTCCCATTTTTTTATTGGATTGTTTGTTTGTTTGTTGTTGAGTTTTATGAGTTCTTTGTAAATTTTGGAAATTAGGCCCTTATCTGAGCTGTTGTTTGAAAATATCATTTCCCATTTAGTTGGCTGTCTGTTTATTTTTATATCAGTTTCTCTTGCTGAGCAAAAACTTTTTATTCTGATGTAGTCCCATTCATTTATCTTTGCCTTCACTTCTCTTGCCATTGGAGTCAAGTTCATAAAATGTTCTTTAAAACCCAGGTCCATGAGTTTAGTACCTATGTCTTCTTCTATGTACTTTATTGTTTCAGGTCTTATATTTAGGTCTTTGATCCATTTTGAATTAATTTTAGTACACGGGGACAGGCTGTAGTCGAGTTTCATTCTTTTGCATGTGGCTTTCCAGTTTTCCCAACACCATTTGTTGAAGAGGCTTTCTTTTCTCCATTGTGTGTTGTTGGCCCCTTTATCAAAGATTATTTGACCATATATATGTGGTTTTATTTCTGGGCTTTCTATTCTGTTCCATTGGTCTGAGTGTCTATTTTTCTGCCAATACCATGCTGTTTTGATTATTGTGGCCCTATAATATAGTTTAAAGTCAGGTATTGTAATGCCCCCAGCTTCATTCTTTTTCCTTAGGATTGTTTTGGCTATTCGGGGTTTTTTATAGTTCCATATAAATCTGATGATTTTTTGTTCCATTTCTTTAAAAAATCTCATAGGGATTTTGATGGGAATTGCATTAAATTTGTATATTGCTTTGGGTAATATGGCCATTTTGATTATATTTATTCTTCCTATCCAAGAACAAGGAATATTTTTCCATCTCATTGTATCTTTTTCGATTTCTCTTAACAATGCTTTGTAATTTTCATTATATAGGTCCTTTACATTCTTTGTTATGTTTATTCCTAGGTATTTTATTTTTTTTTGTTGCAATCGTGAAGGGGATTATTTTTTTGAGTTCGTTTTCTAATATTTCATTGTTGGCATAGAGAAAGGCTATGGACTTCTGTATGTTAATTTTGTATCCTGCGACCTTACTGTATTGGTTTATTGTTTCTAATAATCTTTTTGTGGAGTCCTTCGGGTTTTCGATGTATAGGATCATATCATCAGCAAAAAGTGATACCTTTACTTCTTCTTTTCCAATATGGATGCCTTTTATTTCTTTGTCTTGTCTGATTGCTCTGGCCAGAACTTCTAGCACCACATTAAATAAGAGTGGAGAGAGTGGACAACCCTGTCTTGTTCCTGATTTAAGGTAGAAAGTCCTCAGTTTTATGCCATTTAAAATGATGTTGGCTGATGGTTTATCATATATGGCCTTTATCATGTTGAGATATTTTCCTTCTATACCCATTTTGTTGAGAGTCTTAAACATAAAATTGTGTTGTATTTTATCAAAAGCCTTTTCTGCATCTATTGATAAGATCATGTGGTTTTTGTTCTTTGTTTTGTTGATATGGTGTATTACGTTAACCGTTTTGCGTATGTTGAACCATCCTTGAGATTCTGGGATGAATCCCACTTGATCATGATGTATTATTTTTTTAATATGTTGTTGTATTCGGTTTGCCAGTATTTTGTTTAGAATTTTAGCATCTGTATTCATTAGAGATATTGGTCTGTAGTTTTCTTTCTTTGTGCCATCCTTGCCAGGTTTTGGTATGAGGGTTATGTTGGCCTCATAAAATGTGTTTGGAAGTATTGCTTCTTCTTCAATTTTTTGGAAGACTTTGAGTAGAATAGGAACCAAGTCTTCTTTGAATGTTTGATAGAATTCACTAGTATAACCGTCTGGGCCTGGACTTTTATTTTTGGGGAGGTTTTTAATAGTTTTTTCTATTTCCTCCCTGCCGATTGGTCTGTTCAGGCTTTCTGCTTCTTCATGACTCAGTATTCGAAGGTTGTATTATTCTAGGAATTTATCCATTTCTTCTAGATTGTTGTATTTGGTGGCATATAGTTCTTCATAGTATTCTACAATAATTCTTTGTATATCTACGGTGTCCGTGGTGATCTCTCCTTTTTCATTTTGGATTTTATTTATTTGAGTCCTGTGCCTTTTTTCCTTGGTGAGTCTTGCCAAGGGTTTGTCAAGTTTGTTGATCTTTTCAAAGAACCAGCTCCTTGTTCTATTGATTTTTTCTATAGTTTTTCTGTTCTCTATTTCATTTATTTCTGCTCTGATTTTTATTATCTCCTTTCTTCGGCTGGTTTTGGGTTGTCTTTGTTCTTCTTTTTCTAGTTCCTTAAGGTGGGAATTTAAGTGGTTCACTTGGGCTCTCTCTTGTTTGTTCATATATGCCTGAAGTGATATGAACTTCCCTCTTATCACTGCTTTTGCTGCATCCCATAGATTCTGATATGTCGTATTGTCATTTTCATTAGTCTGTATATATCTTTTGATCTCTGCACTTATTTCTTCTTTGACCCATTCATTTTTTAAAAGTATGTTGTTTAGTTTCCACATTTTTGTGGGATTTTTTTCCTCTTTTTTGCAGTTGAATTCTAGTTTCAAGGCTTTATGATCAGAAAATATGCTTGGTACAACTTCAATTTTTCTGAATTTGCTGATGTTGTTTTTGTGGCCCAACATATGGTCAATTCTTGAGAATGATCCATGTACACTGGAGAAAAATGTATACTCAGTCACTTTGGGATGAAATGTCCTGTAGATGTCTATCATATCCAGGTGCTCTAGTGTTTTGTTTAAGGCCACTATGTCTTTGTTGATTCTCTGTTTGGATGACCGATCTAGAGCCGTCAGCGGTGTATTGAGGTCTCCAAGTATGATTGTATTTTTGTCAGTTTTTGTTTTAAGATCAATAAGTAGCTGTCTTATATATTTTGGTGCTCCTTGGTTTGGTGCATATATATTAAGAATTGTTATGTCTTCTTGATTCAGTGTCCCCTTAGCCATTATGAAATGGCCATTTTTGTCTCTGAGTACTTTTCCTGTCTTGTAGTCAGCATTATCTGATATGAGTATTGCTACACCTGCTTTTTTTTGGATGTTATTTGCTTGGAGTATTGTTTTCCAGCCTTTCACTTTGAATTTGTTTTTATCCTTGTTACTTAGATGAGTTTTCTGTAGGCAGCATACAGTTGGATTTTCTTTTTTAATTTATTCTGCTACTCTGTGCCTTTTTATTGGTGAGTTTAATCCCTTTACATTTAGTGTAATTATTGATACTTGTGAGTTCCCTATTGCCATTTTATATCTTGCTTTCTGTTAGTTTTGTGTCTTGTTTGATCCTTCTCTTTTGTTTTTCTATCTTTTGTTTTTATTTGGTTGTATTCCATACATCTTTCCACTGTTGCTATCTTTTTTATCTCATGTGCTTCTGTGGTGGTTTTTTCAATGGTGGTTACCTTTGAATAATGAAAAGGGTCCCTACCCTGTTCATTGTAGCGAACTATTTTGTGAGTACTTTTGCACTCCATCGTCCTTTGCTACTGTTAATCTCCATCTTCTCCCCCTCTTTCTTTTTGTTGTTGTCACAGTTTAAATTTGGTTTTATTGTGTTCTTCTTGGAGCTTTTACTTGTGGCTCTGTTTTTTTTTGTTCTTTGTATCTGATTGGAGAACCCCCTTTAGTAATTCCTGGAGTGGGGGTTTTCTGATGATAAATTCCCTCATCTTTTCTGTATCTGTGAATGTTTTTATTTCTCCTTCATATTTGAAGGATAGCTTTGATGGGTATAGTATTCGTGGCTGAAAGTTCCTCTCTTTCAGGACTTTAAATATTGGGGTCCACTCTCTTCTAGCTTGTAGAGTTTCTGCTGAGAAATCTGATGATAATCTAATGGGCCTTCCTTTATATGTTGTATTCTTCTTTTCCCTGGCTGCCTTGGGAATTTTTTCTTTGTTGTTGGTTTGTGTCAATTTCATTATGATATGCCTTGGAGTAGGTTTGTTGGGTTTAAGAAAACTTGGAGTTCTGTTTGCTTCTTGAACTTGAGGCTTTAGTTCTTTCCACAGGCTTGGGAAGTTCTCATCTATTATTTGTTTGAGTATGTTCTCCACTCCATTTTCTCTCTCTTCTCCCTCTGATATACCTATTATTCTTATGTTATTCTTTTTGATGGAGTCAGATAATTCTTGTAGGGCTATCTCATTTTTTTTTTCATGTTTGAGTCTCTTTCTTTTTCTCTCTGTTGTGCCTCAAGTTGCTTGTCTTCTATTTCACTAATCCTCTCTTCTATCTGACCTGTTCTATTAGCTAAGCTTGTTACTTCATTTTTCAGCTCGTGAATTGAGTTTTTCATCTCTGTTTGATTTGTTTTTATAGTTTCAATTTCCTTGGACATATATTCTTTGTGTTCATTGAGTTGTTTTCTGAGCTCCCTAAATTGCCTTTCTGTGTTTTCTTGTATATCTCGGAGGATTTTTAGAATTTCTATCTTGAATTCTCTGTCATTTAGCTCCAAGGTTTCCAATATATTAAATTTTTTCTCCATAGATTTTTCCTCATCTAGCTGTGTTACCTCTCTTTCTTTTGTATCCATGATATTCGATTTTCTCTTCCTTAATGGCATCTGAGGGTGGTTTTGTTGATAGTATTAATGAGATTTAATAAAGAATAAAAAGTTTAAAAAAATAATAAAAAAAATCGAAAAGAGTTGTTTTTTTTTAAAAAAAATTAATAATGAAATAAAGAAAAATAAAATAAAATAAAAATTTAAAAAAAAAAAAAAGGAAATTATTCCCCCCCCTCCTTTTTTCCTCTCCTCTCCTCTCCCCTCTTTCTTGATAAAATCTTGTGGTGGACTGTGAATTATAACAAACAATGCCTGTGATGGAGGGCCTGAATTGGAGAAAAGTAATAAAGGGGCAAAAAAAAAAAAAAAAAAAAGAAAGAAAAAAGAAAAAAAAAAGAGCGTATGGACCCACAAAAAGCAAATAAGGAAAAAATTTGGGTCAAGAATAAAATGATTTGCTTTTAGGTGTTGGTTGTCTAAGAGTTATGATGAGAGGATTAAGAGGAAAACGGAAAATGGGGGGACAAATTAAAAAATTACTATTGTATTTAGTGTAACAAGAACTAGATAATATGGAGAGCCAGGGATGGGAGCACTGCTAGTGAGTTAAAAAGGTGAAGTAAAAACCTCCCAAAATGCCACAAACATAAGTTTGAGTCCAAGATAAGATAATTTGTTTGTTATTGAGGTTTGAATGAGAGGAGATGTAAAGGAGAAAGGAAGAAACTAATATAGAGGGAGAAAAGAAAGAGAGAGAGAGAGAAAAAAAAAAAGGGAACCACTAAAAGAAGAAAAAAGAAAGGAGAGAGAGAGAGAGAGTTAAGGGTTTTGGAGTGCAACCCTCATAGAGAGAAAGGAAGAGAAGAGAAAAGATAATGGGAGATGTAACACTTATGGGTAGTGTAGTTCAAGGAGAGGAGAGAGTAAGACCGGTAGAGAGTTAATCGGCCAAATTGGAGGAGGAAAAAAAAAGTATCAAGAATGAAGATAAGAGAAACAAACGAACAAATATAATAAAATGGGATAGGTTATAAAGTCTGCAGATTATTCTTGATTTTGAGAGGTTATCTTCTTGCTTTTTCTTTTCTCTCCCTCTTCCTGGTCGGTGACTCTGTACCCCGGGTTTTGCCCCTTTGCCACGCTCAGGTGGAGGTTTGCAGTTGATAAGTCTCTATGGCAATGTCATGTATTGTGCTTTAGTCTCATTGGCAGTCGAGGCTATTAGCATTTATAGGCTCCGACAGTGAGAGAGTCCGTGTTCCTGGAGCCTTTCTCCTCGTCTTTCCTTCCTCAATTAGTAGCCTGATAATCCAGCTATGGGGTTGCTGCTGCCTCTGCCTGGATAGTAAGAGGCTCAAAGAGCTGGCAACTCCCCACTCTATTTCCACTCAGCACAGGGCTCTGGGTAAGGCTCAGTCAGTCAGAGCTGCTAGCATAATCAGGCGGGCTTTCTGGCCATTCAAAGACCTCTGGCTCTGCCACTCTGTCCGGTAACACAGGCGGGCGTCCACTTCCGGGGTGCTTGGAGGAAACTCTCACTCACTGGCTGTGCACGTAGACCAGGATATCCGGCCAGCAGTCTCACGCTCTGAGTGAAACCCCCAACCGCAGGGAAAAGTTGCAGCGTTGGAATTGAGTCTCGCTCCGTCCCCGTGCGCGGCTTTTGCAAGGCGCTGGGGCGGCCCGAGATTCCGCTTTGGCCCACACAAAGGCCCCTGACTCTGCCCCTCTGTGCGATAACACGGGCACGCACTGCCGAGGCACTCGGAGGAATCGCTCACTCCTTATCTGCGTGCGCAAACCAGGATATGAGGCTGGCCGCGTTTCCCTCTGAGTGAAACACCCTCCAGTACGGAAAATCTCCACCGTTGGAATTAGTTCTCACTCCCTCCCGTGCGTGGCTTTCCCAGGGCGCTGGAGCTGCCCAGAGACTCTGCCCTCGGCCCACAGAAAGGCCTCTGACCCTGCCTCTCCGTGGGGCAACACGGGCACCCACTTCCGGGGCTTAGGAAGAAATCTCTCGCCCACTAACTGCGCACCAACCAGGAGACCGGGTAAAATGTCCGCGCCGCTTGTCTTTGTTTGGGTTTGGCGCGAGTGTTAGCTTGTATTGCCCGGGTTGCCACAGGATCAGATTTTCCTTGGCTTGGATCTTCGTGCCACAGCCTGGTTCGGCCGTTTGTGTCGCGGCCTGGATGTATTCACCCCCTTTGCCCGCCTCAGTTTCTATATTCACAGTTACCAGAGAAAGCCGCCCTGTTTAGGTTAGTGAGGAAGGCGGAGCATTTCTTACTCCCTATTTTCTTCGGGGTTTGGTTATATATTTAGCCAATTTTTCACTCAATCATACCTTTGGGTGTATTGCGAAGCATCTGGAAGCTCCAAGTATAGGTTTTTCTGTTTCTGGTTGAAGATCTTGTTGAGTTTTGGGGGAGATTTATCGGTATCGCTTCCTACCCCGCCATTACTCTGACGTCATCTCGGGAGCACTTTTTTAACAGCTTCAGTGAGCCACTCAAAGTGACTGGAATGACACTTCATAATGAATTTTATTATTTTATTTTTTCCATTTCATTATGAATTTTATTTTATTTTATTATTTTTTTATTTTATTTTTATTTATTTTATTTTATTTATTCATTTTAGAAAGGAGAGAGAGAGAGAGAGAGGGAGAGTGAGAGAGAAACAGAGAGAAGGGGGAGGAGCAGGAAGCATCATCTCCCATATGTGCCTTGACCAGGCAAACCCAGGGTTTCAAACCGGCAACCTCAGCATTTCCAGGTCAACGCTTTATCCACTGCGCCACCACAGGTCAGGCATGAATTTTATTTTTGAAGGAAATATGAAGTAGATTTTTTCTGAGATTGACTGAACTCCCTGTGTTTAGCACGAGTCTGGATGAAATATAAAAAATAAAAACCTTGTACGCAATGTAACCTGCCCCAAATAGTTACTGTTTTAATTAACCCTTATCAATCTCTCATCGATGAAGGCAATTAAAGTTACTTTCCTGAAATGAAGTGTATCTATGCCATAATATTTTCAGATTTAATCTGCATTTTTTTTTTTTTTTTCATTTTTCTGAAGCTGGAAACAGGAAGAGACAGTCAGACAGACTCCCGCATGCGCCCAACAGGGATCCACCCGGCACGCCCACCATGGGGCGACGCTCTGCCCACCAGGGGGCGATGCTCTGCCCATCCTGGGCGTCGCCATATTGCGACCAGAGCCACTCTAGCACCTGAGGCAGAGGCCACAGAGCCATCCCCAGCGCCCGGGCCATCTTTGCTCCAATGGAGCCTCGGCTGCGGAGAGACAGAGAGGAAGGCGCGGCGGAGGGGTGGAGAAGCAAATGGGCGCTTCTCCTATGTGCCCTGGCCGGGAATCGAACCCGGGTCCTCCGCACGCTAGGCCGATGCTCTACCGCTGAGCCAACCGGCCAGGGCTAATCTGCATTTTTAAATCTCACTGCCCTATTGGGAGCTGGCAGTAATCTAAGATAGTAACCTGAATGATAATTAAAAGAAATTTCAATGCGATTGTTAAATAGAAGTTATCATAACCATCCAAGAGTAGTTTTTAAACAGTTTCAAAATGATTTAAGTTGTTAAATCTAAAAAACAAAAACAAAAAACAAATGAACAACAATAAAAAAAAAACTAAGGCTTTTCATGATAGAATTAAACTAGGTAAGACTCACCTGAAATAATGGGCAATAGATTAATTTAGCAGTTTAAAACTCTAAGTTAGAAGAAAAGTGTCTCAGATAGTGGAGGTGAAATTGCACCTTAGCCACACCAAGTGGCATTTTAAACAATATTTTCCATGAAAAACTCAGTGATGAGTGTGTGTGTGTTTATTGATCAGAATCTGTCTTTGAATTTGGCTTTATCTTGATGTACCATCCATTCTTTAAAATTTACATCTGAGCTCCACTGCCTTTACAGCATCTGCATTTGCAAGATCACTCACCAACCAAGCTCAGGTTTGATGGCATTTAACAACTATAATTATACTTCTCAAGTGCTGCACCAATCTCCAGTACTACATTCTCTGGCAGGGATATTAGCTTTCAAAAATGCCGAAAAGCTCGTAGAAGTAGCATTTGTAAAGATGGGTTGTACTTAATTTTGATGACAGTTATCTTGTTCATACCAGACTAAAAAGATCAATCTCATTAAAAGTGTATTACAATGGGAAAATCTAAATGTAACAGACTAAATTCTATCATCAAATTTGTAGAAATGGTCCTAGATGTGAGTTACCTGGAATTTTAAGATGAGAGATGATAAAAATAAAGTTTTCTTACTTTTTGGGTAAATGTTGTTCAAGATTCAAAGATAGGGTGACGATCTGTCCTGGTTTGCACAGCCCAGTCCCAGTTTATGCCTATTGATTCAGCTTGTTACTATCATCTCCTTAACTCTCAAGAGTTTCTTGGGATTGATGGCAAATTATAGTACATAGTCACTCTATTTATAGATTATCTACTAAATATGGACAATCTGGTTTAAGTCATTCAATTCTTTCTTTCTACCACTTTCTTCCAATACCAGCTATGGGAAAAGTTGAATACATTTGTAATAATAGTTAAATGAGAAAAGTATGTTTGTTTACTAAAGACAATTGAAATTTAAATCATGCAACTATCCAGGTTTTTGTCATCATTGTCATAAATTTGACCTAATGATACTATCTCAGCACTAGCAGAACTAGTGCGATAAAGACCAGTAACTAATTTACAATTTTTCTCCTTGTAAAATAACTTCCTTGATCAATAGTGATGAAATTCTTAGAGTTACGTATCACAGCTTTTTTTTCCCATTTAACTTGTTATGTAGTTTTAACACATCGAAATATAAAATGTAACATTTAAAAGGTTCATATTTCCACTAACCAGCTATTCTTTAAATATTAAAAGAACCCTGCACATAAAATTTTATTTTTATGCATGGCGTATTATATATTATTGTGTAACAAATTACTGAATAGTACATTAGTGGCTTAACACACAGACTTTTATCATTTCTTAGTTTCTGTGGATCAGGTGTTTCAGGCTGGGGAGCCTAGTGTGGAGCTGAGACCCCTCACACCTCACGGAAGAATCTGCATCTGAGATACGCCTCTGGATTTTCCACTGCCCGGTGGGTGTGAGGCCAACCCATTTCTTGTCTCTGCCCCTTCTACCAGTCTCCGCATGACTTCTTTATATCCTTAGTTATAGGACTTCTGTTCAGCTAGTCTGCAGATGGTTATCCATGTTGATTGCTCTATAATCTAGTTGTCATTTTGGTGTTGCCATGGGAGGAAGTATAATGTCTAACTACTCCATCATAACCAGAATCTGTATCAATAAGTTTTGTTCCTAGTTTTTTATTTAATGCTTGTGGGATAATTCATTAAATCGTCTATCTTCAAAAAGTGCTTTATATGTACTTATGATGTGCTGAGAGGAGCTTGCATATTTTATTTTCAACTAAAATATCAGTGACTTTATCACCTGCCAATCCTGTTGCATCAGTTGATACTTACTTTTTTTTTTTTTAATTTTATTTATTCATTTTTAGAGAGGAAAGAGACAGAGGACAGAGAGAGAGAAGGGGGGAGGAGCTGGAAGCATCAACTCCCATATGTGCCTTGACCAGGCAAGCCCAGGGTTTCGAACCAGCGACCTCAGCATTTCCAGGTCAACGCTTTATCCACTGCACCACCACAGGTCAGGCCGATACTTACTTTATTAATACTATTTCTTTTACTCAACTTTATGCCAGGTAACAAGTAATACAATGAGATATCATCAATTTAAGTGATGATATTTATAAAATTATTATTATGAACCCAATGAAAATATAATTTGTTTTCTTGAAACTTCTTTTTTCTGATTTCTGCTGAAGGGATATGCTGATAAAGGAAATTCAAAGCACTCAAGTAAGTAATACATCATTATTGTTTTTAGAGAATTTTGAATATTATAATTTTGTATGTAATGACTATCCCTGAGGAGGTTATTTGGGTCTATATGAAAGCACTGTTCTCAGAATGTCTGCTGTGGGTGGATCTGTATCATGCAAATATAATAATATGTTTAGTAACATTGATAGTCAGTTACAAAGCCAGGATTGGGAAAATGAACTGCAGGGTAGCTCAGAATGGCAACAACAAACATTTTGAAACAAATTGTAGAAATAGTAAGTGGTACCAGTTTTGTACTATAAGTCATATTTTCATACCTGGGATGTGTATCATGCAAATATAATAATATGTTTAGTAACATTGATAGTCAGTTACAAGGCCAGGATTGGGTAAATGAACTGCAGGGTAGCTCAGAATGGCAAAAACAAACATTTTGAAACAAATTATAGAAGTAGTAAGTGGTACCAGTTTTGTACTATAAGTCATATTTTCATACCTGTTCAGATATTTTATTCAAAGCACTGGAGCATAATTTCTTATTCTGACTTAGAGCGGAGTCATCATCTTCTCTGTCAGGGTCTGAACTCCTGGAGGGCAGGAGAATGGCTCATCAGTCTTACTTGTGTCATACACACACCACCATTCTGTACATTCAAATGATTGATTTCCTTAAGATGGTGACAGCTCAGAGGTAGAGAGCAAAAGCGTAAGGAAAACTGTATATATAACAGTTATATATTATATGTATATAACTGAATATTCAGACTCTGTGATTAGCAATGAAAAGGGAACCTCCAGGTGAGAAGGGATAGCTGGACTGATGCCACTGACTCCTTCCATGGCGATTCTTACCTCTTGCTACATCCTCCACTATCCTGATCCCAGGGGACAAGAGTTAAGGATTTGTTGGCCAGCTATGCTTTACCAGGAAGCTCTTCTGGATTTGTTTGTTTGTTGTTTTTGGTCAACTTTGGAAGACTAGGGTTTAATTTATCGAGGGAATCAGTTGGTCTTCCTTTCAGGAGTCTGCTGTTTCTGTCCCATTACAGCACTGGATTCACCCTCTTCTAGGTTTTTCAACCCTGGTCTCTAAAATCACTGCCCCCGAGTTACAATTTAGAATCCTACCCTAGCTTTACAGAGGAGGGAGCACTGACACTCAGAGAGATTTAATGACTTGGCTGAGGTTAAAAAATGGGTCATCTTGAATGTGAGATAGAAACTGATTCTTCTCATCATATTTCATGGGTTTCTTTCCATGTGACTGCCATCTGTTCTCAGCTGATTCAACCCTGCTTGTTTTCTTCAGATTCTTTTGCAGGAGTGTGCCATAGATCAGCTTTCAGTGACAAGAATTCCATTTGTTTTTACCTGTAATGCTCTTTTAGTTCAGTACATCTTTAGAGGTATCATATGTTTGGTGGCTTTATTTTATTATTATTTTTTGGCTACTACTTCTGTTTTTTTTTATGCTGTATTCTCAATTTTTATCTAACTATTCTACTCTTACTAGTCTCTCTATTTTATTTTTTAAAATTTGGTTGGCTCTGTAATTGAGTTATCTTTTGCCTTTATTGACCTTCATTATGAAATTTGATTCTTCTTTTAAAATTCTTTTTATATTTTCCTGTCTTACCGTTTCTATCCTCATTAGTGCCTAAATCACTACAGACCTCATCAATTTCAGTCCATCCTGCACATTACCAACCGAATCTTTTGAAACACACATTTTATCACTTTACTCTTCTGTTCAAAGCCTACAATTCAGAATGATAGTCCTAAAGGATGAACAGATATGTACAATATTTTCAAACACAGTTCTGGCAACATTTATAGAAGAAATAGTGATGGTAATTAAAAAGCTGAGGAGCCTTTCACACAGAAGTTTAAACTTCTGGAGTGGAATATGGTCCAGGTGAGTAACAGGGGAGATGACAGGACCAAGGGGAAACAGCGGATGATAAATGGAAATGACTCCACATAGCTTCAAGGAGCCTAGGATCCTTTCCCAAGGCAACCATCACAAATGAGAACACTCTTTCCAAAATGCCCAGCGGGTCCTCCTGGTTAGTCTTCTCAATGTCCAATAATGTCTCTTGAATGACATACAATGAAGTGTTGCATCTCTATAGTACTCCTAAACCATGTGTTCAGAAATTGAAATCCTAAAAAGCCACCTAGGGATGAAGGAAATGAGAGACGTGAATGAGGAACACTGCATCTCAGCTCATAAAATTCTTATAAGTTGAGCACTGTGAGATAGCAGGGACAGTTGCTAATGCTTGTGGATCCTGTGTGTATCTCCTTAGCATATTAGAGAGCAGGACACTGGATTAGGAGGGGACCCATCACTTTATAGCATTATTACACTGAAAGAAAGCCTATTGATCACTGGGATCTGAGCTAATAGCAAGAAACAGCATCCTGCTGTTTAGCTGTAGACTTGAGAAGAGGTTTGAATAAACAGTATGTGAACACAAATTATCTGAGAATTATGGGTTTGGAAAATTCAAAGTGAGGAGAACTCTTTCCCTCTGTGAGAAGGAATAAACAAAACAGAATCGGCCCTGGCTGGTTGGCTCAGTGGTAGAGCGTTGGCCTGGCGTGCGGAAGTCCTGGGTTCGATTCCCGGCCAGGGCACACAGGAGAAGCACCCATCTGCTTCTCCATTTCTCCCCCTCTCCTTCCTCTCTGTCTCTCTCTTCCCCTCCTGCAGCCAAGGCTCCACTGGAGCAAAGATGGCCCGGGCGCTGAGGATGGCTCCATGGCCTCTGCCTCAGGCGCTAGAGTGGCTCTGGTTGCCAGAGGGGCAGAGCATCGTCTCCTGGTGGGCATGCCGAGTGGACCTCAGTCAAACGCAGGCAGTCTGTCTGACTGCCTCCCCATTTCCAGCTTCAGAAAAATACAAAAAACAATAAAAGCAAAAAAAACCCCCCAAAACAAACAAACAAAAAACACAGAATCAACAAAGAGACTCTGGAAAAAGTTCTGTAAGACTCAGGAAAGAGAACATCATCTTGTAGATACAGAGGAAGAGGGAATCTCAACAATGGATTTATTTCAGAATCCATAGAATCCTTGATGATCTCTATTGGACGCAAGAAGAATGTTTTCTATGAAACAGAGAAACATGTGAAAAAAGAAAACAAGGTGAAAAGAAGACTAGATGAAAATGTAGACTGATAAAGTAAGAAATGATTTCAAAAAACCTAAACTGCTCTGGCTGTGAAGTAATAAAATAAAAGCAGAAATGACACGATGGATAATTACATTAAATCAATTATTGATTTGAAGGATGGACTTGAATGGCTCTCCCAAAGAAACAGAATAAGACAAACACAAGATAAAGAAAGAGAAGGTAAATTGGATGAGGAGATATAGCTAAAGGTGATATCCCATATTTCTAAAAATATAATAAATATAATAAATATAAAATTACATAGATGTTTCCTGTATTAACTATATGTCTGAAAAAGCAAACAGAAAACAAATTGGATGTTTTAGGAGAAATCTATTAAAGAAAAAAACATAATAAAAAAATCTCGGCAACTTTTTTGAGATGCCAGAAGTGTTCCTGCTAACATCCAACAAATTCCTTGAAAAGGTATAATCATCATACTTCTTCTCTGTAAAACCATCAGAAGATAGTGAAATAACACCTAAAGAATTTACCAAAGATATTATTACAACCACACAAGTGATAGACACTGTTCAGCACCTTGCAAGCATTCTTTGATTTCTTCCTTATGGCTTTAGCATCCTCTGAGGGATGATACCTAAAGAAAGCACGAAGCTCAAGGTGGCACGGTTCTTGTTCACATGTGAGGGTATATGTAAAATGACCTTGGCATTGTCCTTGACTACCTCCCTTCTTTGGAACCTCACATCCAATCCCTCCACAAGTTATTTGGCTCCACCTTAAAATATATATCTAGAATCCATCTCTTGCTCACCACATCCATTGCTATCAGTCTGGCCCAAACTATAACTATTTTTACTTATTTTACTGAAAGAGTCTTTGACCAAGATGGCCTTAATGTTTTCCTCAGTTGAACTTAACTTTAGATGAGATTCTTCTTTATAGTGAGAACTTTAACAGCATAAAAAACAAAACAAAACATGAAAACTACAAGAAAAAAATCAGTCAGAAGTGAAGACTATACTAACTGAAATGAAGAATAATTTACAATAAATCAACAGTGGAGAAAATGAAGCTGAGAATCAAATCATCAATTTGGAATATAAGGAAGCAAAAACACCCAATCAGAGCAGCAGGAAAAAAAATCTGGATAGTACCCTGGCCAGATAACTCGGTTGGTTAGAGCATCATTTTAAAGCACAAATGTTGCCAGTTTGATCCCTGGTCAGGGAACATGCAGAAACAGATCAATGTTTATGTCTTTCTTTCTCTCTTTCTCTCTGAAATCAATTTTAAAAAAATGAAGATAGTGTAAGGATTCTCTTGGGACAACTTAAAGAACGCCAACATTTCCAACATGGGAATACTGAAAGGAGAAGAACAAAGAATTGGAAAAAAAAA
The DNA here is from genome assembly GCF_036850995.1 of Saccopteryx leptura. Taxonomy (NCBI): domain Eukaryota; kingdom Metazoa; phylum Chordata; class Mammalia; order Chiroptera; family Emballonuridae; genus Saccopteryx; species Saccopteryx leptura. The sequence continues at coordinate 362,875,256 of NC_089503.1, read as the reverse complement.
AAAAAAAAAGATTCCCAGCCTCTTTTTTTCCTGAACACTTACTTTAGAAAACTTGTAATTGTAAAAATGCCTCTTTCAGATGTAAGCCATTTTAAAAACCTTTTGCCAGTTTTACAACCAAGGGATGTTTTTCTTAAGGATCTCCAAGCTATATTTTTAAGATGTAATCACCAAGGAAGGTAACACCTCAGAATTCCAGTGGGCACCTTATTCCAAGTTCTAGAACTAGCTCCTATCTTGAAGATACATAGAAGTTTATATTCTTTTAGGTAAAGTCAATTAGCAAACAAAAATGTACTTTAAAAGCTCTTAAACACAACATACTATATACAGATGATATATTTTAGAATTGTGTCCCAGAAACCTATATTGTTTTATTAACCAATGTAACCCCAATAAATTCAATAAAAAACAAATTAAAAAAAATCTCTTAAAACCCCTACTGCTTTTTGTTCTAACAGAGTTGAGCTCAGATTGTTTTTAGATCGCTCTTAAATGCTGTAGTAGTCTTGAAAGAAATCTTCCCTGTCTGTTTAACTTTGTCCATTACAATTTTGATTTTCTCTCCCTACTTCTACCCCCTTTGCCTTATTGAATTCTATTCTCAATTCAGCAGCCAGAGTGATAAGATCATGTCCCTCCTCTAATCGAAACTATCTAATGGCTCCTAATTTCAAAGAGAGAAAAAACAGTCTTATAAAAGTTCCAATGCATGACTCAGAATTGCCCTGCATTATCTTTCTGATGTTATGTCCTACATTTCTCACACTCACTCCACTTCTATCCCATGGTTCTCTGTGCATTTCTGAAACAAAGTAGATGTGTTCCTACTGCAAGGCCTTTCCTGGACCTGCTCTTCTGTCTAAAGAACCACTAGACTAACCCCATCTTCTCCATCAAATTTTGGTTCGATTATTAAAAAAAATTTTTTTTATTAAATTTATTGGGGTTTATGCTTTTTCCCATTTTTTATTTTTCACTTTCTTTCAGTAAGGTTTCCACTGACAACTTTATTTAATGGTGTGATAAACTGAATAATTATCTGCCCCATCCCACCCCACTCCAAGATATCCATATATATTCTCTATAGTCTCTGGAACCTGTAAATAATTATCCTGTTTCCCTATGTATAAGGCACACATATTTTTTTCAAGAAATTTAGGGTCTAAAAACTGGGTGTGTCTTATACAGTGGTTATAGATTTTTTTTACTTGCATCTCTCACTTTCTTTTTGCATGGATGAGGAGTTGTATGAATTTTATGATGAATAAAACTTGAGTTCAATAACTTATATAATACATTTATTTTTCAGATTTCGGGCCCCAAAATTAAACTGCATTTTATACATGGGAGCGTCTTATACATGGGGAAATATGGTTCCTTACATGGTAAAGGGAATTTGCAGAAGTGATTAAATTATGGAATTTTGAGACGGAGAGATTATGCTGGATTATCTGAATGGGTCCAATGTAATCACAAAGACCCTTATAAGAGAGAGGTGGAAGGGTCAGAGTGAGAAAAGATGTGACAATAGAGACAGAGGTATGCGTGATGCAACCATGAGCCAACAAATGCAGGCAGCCTTTAGAGGCTGGAGGAAGAAACACAGTCTCTCCTTAGAGCCTCCAGAAGGAACAAACCCCTGCTTAGACCTCGATCTTAGACCAGTGAGAACCATTTGGATTTCTGACTTCCAAACTGTAAAGCCAGTATCCAGGGCTGTCACCTTTAGAGCAGCCCGGTCCATGTAGGTTCTCATTGGATTCGGACAGTCGGTAAAGAAACAATGGAGCCAAAAACTGGTGGGCCATAATCTTTAATCCTAGCTTGCACCCAGCGGGCAAGCAAAAAACACACACTGGGCTCCAAAACCCACTCACATTCAGTGCTCACAAAGCTACTGACTTTTCCGAGTTTCCTAGAATCAAAGGTTTCTAGCTCACCAGACTTATTCACCTCTGTTCCCCATCTCCTTCCTTCTCCAGCGTCAAACTCTGCACTAACTCACTTCTCACTCAACACTCCGCCATCTTGGCTGCTTCCCCTGGCCTCCTCCATGTGGCCTCTCTTTGCTCTGCTCTCTCCTCTAATGCTAATCCCAGGAACCAAGAGAGCAAGCTCCCGTTCTGCCCCCATTTTATAGTGTAGATTCAAAACCTTTAATCCAATATACAAAATAGGGAAGTCTCTAATACAAAGTCACTTATCTGGGGCATGATGGGATTGTACCACCTCACATCAAAAAGGGTGGGAAAGGCTTAATCCCAAAACCAAGCCCCAGGCTACAAGGATTCTGCCTGCCCACAGCCCACAGAGACACACATTAATATCACCTGGGCAACAGCCTCCATGTGAGCAGCGCCATCTTTAACAAAGTGAGCATAATACATTTTATCCGCCCAACACAAACTCAAAGACTATCAGTTTATCTCTCTTCACTATGTGGGGACACAGCAAGAAGGCAGCCATCTACAGGCCAGAAAGAGAGCTGCACCGGAACCCATCTGTGCTGGCACCCTGATCTTAGACTTTCAACCTCCACAACTGTGAGAAATAAATGTCTGTTGTTTAAATAAAATTTAAAAAATTTCTGCAAACATCATCTTAAAACAACATAAATTCATTATCTGATAGTTTCCATGGGGGTCCAGGCATAGATTATCTGAGTCCTCTGCTCACGGTCTCACCAGACTGGAATCAGGGCGTCGGCTAGGGTTCAGGATTTCTTCCAGTGCAGTGGTTGATAACTGATTTCAATTTCTTGCCCTTCTAGTTTAAGATCCTGTTTTCTTATAAGCTCATGGTCATGAGTGTCTTTCAATTCCTAGAGGGTACCCTCAGGCACTAGCCTTGGGTCATTTCATAACATGGTACTTACTTCTTCAAAGCCAGTAGGAGAATCTCTCCTTGGTCTGCTCAGCTGGGGTCTTATAAAACAAAATCTGATAAGTCAAGGGAGCAACTATCCAATCACAGTCACAGATTTTGCCCAAATTCAAGAAGAAGGGAATTATTAAGGGTGTGTACATCACAGCAGCAAGAATTTTGGGAAGCGTCTAGGATTCTGCCTCCCATATGTGATCACAACTAATAGAATATGTGTAGCAAAAGGCTGGCAAGAACAAAAATATGTTAACTGTTATTAGCCCTGAGTGTTGGAGTTGTGAAGGAAAGAGCATTTCCTCCCACAACTCTGTAGTTTTAAAGGTCTTCTATGACAACATGTGTTAATTTTTTGTATTCATTCAAGTTTAACAAAATTTTTATAGAAGTAATACTGCTGAAGAAAAAATAGTCATAAAGGGTTTAAAGGTAAAAGTCTAATTTAAGCTCTCTCCCTTCCTCTACACTTATCCCTAGATACTCTCTATAATTTAAATTACACTTAAAATTTTGAGGTATTCTTTAATAAGCTTTCTTCAGATTTTCTTTTTTAATAACACTATTCATTGGACATTTTCAGTATGAATACACCCACTGAAGGTCGTAATTTTGGTAATTATATTTTTCAGTTCTAGGAATTCCATAATTTTCTTCTCACAATGTCAATGCTTTACTAAACGTTTTCATCTTATTGTGCATTTAAAGAAATCATCTTCCATGAGTTGATTTTTAACAACAAGGTCTAATGTTTAGCTATAATTTTGTTTCTCCTTTGTTCTCCATTTGACTGTACGATCTTGTCTCCCAGCATGCCTGATAAATTTTAACCTAATGTGTGGAGTATGTGAGGTTTTGCTCTCCAGAAATTGTTATCAAATTTGGCTCAAATAATCTCATAAAAATTCGCTATAGATTTGCATGCTTCTTACATGGATACCAGTATCCTGAGAGTAACAAACACTCTACTTAATTCTTGGCTGTCACTTTCTGCTTGGCTTCCCATCTTCTTGTCTTGCACTGGTTAGGAATTAAAAAATGCCATCAGGGGAAAAGTAAATTGGAAAGTTAGGCTTATTCTTCTCAGTTGGCTTTTCACTGGGATCATAGTCCTTATGTTCTGGATACCTTGGTATCACTGCCCTTCAGTTTCTTTGTCTCCCCAAAAGATTGCTGAAACTTTGAGTCACCAATATTTCTTGATCTTGTACCCCCAAGCCACTTAGGAATTGGCAAATGTCCCCAGGGGAAAACAGTAGGTATGTCAGGCTTCCCCAAGGTAGCCAGTCCCAGCTCTCTGTAACTCCAACAGCTGTTTTGTGTTTTCCCTCCAGATTTTCTCTTTATTTTTTCCTTTCCTCTTTCCTCTTTCCTCTTTCATTTTATTTTTATTTATTTAATTTATTTATTGACCTTTTTAGAGAGAGAGGAGGGGGAGAAAAAGAGAAATATTGATTTGTTGGTTGTTCCATTTAGTTACGCATTCATTGATTGATTCTTGTGGGATTGAACCCATAATCTTGGTGTAGCCAGTCGACGTTCTAAGCAACAGAGCTACCTGCCCAGGGCCACTCTCTAATTTTTAGAAGCAGAAGTTCTCTACTTCTCTTTTATCCCCCATTTTAATCATTATTACCTTTGTTTTAAAGGGTCACTACTTAACTTTATGTACATGCTTTCTTTGCTCACCTTTCTTCTGAAATTGTTTTATTTCTTGCTGAAATACATTGTTTATCATCATTTAAATTTTTCTAGTGAGAGTCTATTAGTATTAAATTTCTCATTTTATCATGTCTGAAAATGTCATTTATTTAAAAAACAACAGCACATAATTAAAAATTTAATTGGTTGCATAGTCTTAGGGGGACAATTATTTTGTCTCAATAATTTGAAGATATTATTATAGCACATGTTTGTTTTGTAATCTTGCTGGGGAGAAATTTGCCTTCATTCTAATCATTGTTTAAGTTGTCAGTCTTTTTTCTTTAGGTACTTTTAGTAACTCTGTTGTAACTTAGTCAAAATATTCATTTTTTATTTATTATGGAAATTTTCAAGCATGTGAAAAATAAAAGAGATTATATACATTATCCCCAATCCTCCCCCTAGTTTAACAGCTTTTAATCATTCTCTTTGTCTCTTTATTTGCATTTGTACAGTTTGAGATTTTTGGTACCTCCTGAACCTGTAAATTTATTTCTTTTTATCTGTCCTGGGCAAATCTCAGCTGTTGTCTCTTTGAATCGCCTTTTTCTTTCACTTTATTCTCTCCAACTGAGATAGCTGCTAGGCCATTCAATCTTATCTGGTTTTCCAGTCTCTTCAATTTGGGGTTCCATTTCCTTATCTTTAATGCAGTCTGATTAATAATTTTAGCTCTGTCTTAAAGGTCTAATTCTCTCTTCACCTGTGTCTAATCTGCAGTGTAAATAACCATTGAGTTTTTACTTGCAATTATTATATTTTCACCCTAGTAGTTCTGTTTTTTAATTTTTAAAATAAGTCAGTTAATTACACTGGGTAACAAAATTTTTGTTGCATCCACAAAAGACTTGTTCTTACCTAATTCAAGTGTGCTGATCTCAAATCTGACATTAGTTTTTCTCTGTAAGCTACAGTTTTTTTGCAATTCAAGATTTTAGGTTTTCATTTTATTGTAAAATTTTCAACATTTAGTTTAACATAATGAAGTAGAATGTCTTCTTGGGCATCATCTTTGTGAAACTATAATAATTTATATAATGCAGTAAATACACTAATACACTAAAAGATATAATTGCATCAGAATTGTCTATAATTTCAAAATAGAACATATTAAGACATTTATTTTAATCATAAAATTTGCACAAAACTTATTTAAATTCTATTCAGGCAAAAATTTGCATTTGTAGCTCTTGTGTTTGTGTACTTGTTGAGGACAATCTCATTTGATGCTCCAGCAGTAGTCTGCTCATCACTAACAGCTCCAAGATTTTCTGGAAACTTATCAAGGTCACTGTTCAGGAAGTGAATCTTAATGCTCATGTTACATACAATGTCGCGGAAAGCCAACAGCATCCTTTGAACCAGAAGTTCATAGTTTTCTGCTTTTTTTTTTTTTGCCAAGGAAGTTCTTTGTAACAGCCACAAAAGACTGCCATGCTGCTTTTTCCTCCTTATTCATCTTCCTTGCAAATTCTTCGTCACCCATGAGGGTTCAAATTTGAGGTTCATCGAATACACCTGCTTTTATCTTCTTGAAAGACAGGGCCGAAAAAGCAGAAATAATATGTTGAAAGCACTCACTTTCTCTATTCAAAGCCTGAACAAACTGCTTCATTAAGCCAGTTTGATGTGAAGTGGGGGAAAATTATCCTGTCTCGATTAACTATAGGTTCATTCACAATATTTTGCATCCCTACTTCCAGAAATTCACGTTTTGGCCACTCCTTCTGTGTCCAGTGTTTCTCCCGAGCTCGGCTGTCCCACAAACACAGAAAGCAAGAATACTTCATGAAACCTCTCTGTTATCCTAGCAGGAAATTTACCATTTTAAGATCCACACAAATGATCCAGTTATGCTCCTCATACTTCAGAAAGTCAAGGACAATTTTTATGTCATTCTTACTAAGTCATTCAATTCGGGTTGGCTAAACTGCTGAGGGGTTAATGACTGCTTGACATCAGAAGAAGACCCTTCAGATTCTACAACCATTTCCTCATGCATCTTATCAAAATATACTTGATCACCATGTTCACTTTCTTCGTCATTAAAAGAAATAAAACCATTGAAAACTGGACTGGGAGTGTCTCAGAGTGTGGGATAGGTCGTACTCGTGAAGGAATATTAGGATATGCAATCATATGCATTTTTTTCTTACCGATGCCCTTTGTGTAGATCAGACAGAAATAACAGTCACTGCTGTGGTCCTTAGGTTCATGCCAAACCATGGCAATACCAATAGGCATTCCTTTGTGTTTTCCTTTTGTCCAGTCATGAAGCATTTCCTCACAATTATGACACACAATATGAGAAGCCCAATTCTTGTCTTGATTGCCAAGGGGAACTTGAAAATAGGCAATATATGCATTGTCACAAATGATGAAATATTGTGCCTTTGATGTTGAAGTGTGTAACAGCCACATATATAACAGAAGGTGTCAGGACTATTCTTACGTTTACGCCTACTTGAAGAAGCCATGATTCAATCTTAAAACAAAATAGGAGGATGTTTTTTCAGATAATAATTTTTTACATTTAAAAACAACTACAATTATGTAAAAGTGATGTTTGTAAAACATTAATTGCCTTGTGGTTATGTTCAATCCAAGAGTCATTGCCCTTTAACTCCAATTTAAAAACCAATGCATGCCATTAACTGTAACAAAAAGAAATTAAATTTGCATAAAAACTAGAGCATGCCCTGAAAAAGAGATTTCAGATTTGGAATCAGTGATGCAGAAATATGTAGAAACATTTCTAAAACCTCATGCAACAGAAAATGAAAAAAAATATTGTTCACTAGTGTTATTAATATATTTTTTATTTTTTATTTATTTATTTTAGTGAGAGGAGAGAGAGACAGAGAGGGAGAAAGGTAGGAAGTAGCAAGAAGCATCAACTCCCATATATGCCTTGACCAGTCAAGCCCAGAATTTCAAACCAGTGACCTCAGCATTTCTGGTCCCTGCTTGATCCACTGCACCACCACAGGTCAGACCATTTCATATATTTTTAATCCTTGCTTACACATAATTTTTAGGAGCACAGATTCTGAGGCTAAACTCCTAGAATTTGGATACTGCCACCACAATTCATGCAGTGTACATTTAAACAAGTTTCTTAGCTTCTCTAAGCTTAACTTCCTTTTTCTGTAAAATGAACGACACTTATTTAAAGAGCTTTTGAGGACTAAATGAGTAAATATATAGATAAAGCATTTAGAACAGTGCCTGCCTGTTAAAAAGGATTATAAAAGTATTTGTTAAATAAGGTATCTTGTTTCCATTTTTATTTCTTTAGATACTTTTAAAAGTTATTTTGCATTCTAATTTGGTTATTCTAAAACCTGCAATCTTTGTGTTGATAATTCTGCTGATTTTATTTCTGCTGGCTTGATCAATGTCATCTTGTGCCACCATGTATTTTGGAAATGTATTTAATTGTACTTGTTTCTGACTAATCTTAGTTTCTAAGAAAACTGAAAGTATGATTTGAAGTTATATTCCTACATTTGTTCTGTGTCTACTGATTTTCCCAGGTGCTCCAATCCCTGTATACTTTAAGTTACTGTTCTTGTTTGGGAAACTTAAACCAATTTGAGGGCAGATCTATGGTTATGGATTCTTTCTGGACATTAACTTTCTTAATGAATGATGCTAAAAAAGAGACATCTACTCATACATTACCTTTGCTGGCAGGAAGCTTTAATTCTAACTTACTCTTACTTTTCAAGATCTCAAATGCTACTGAGAATAACAGTTTTGCAGTGCCTTTTAAAAAAATGTATTATTTATTTATTTTTATCTTATTTTTATTAATTTTAATGCAGTGACATGGATAAATCAGGGTACATATGTTCAGAGAATCAGGGTACATCTCCAGATTATTTTGACATTTGATTATGTTGCATACCCCTCACCCAAAGTCAAACTGTCTTCTGTCACCTTCTATCTGGTTTTCTTTGTGCACCTCTCCACCCCCAACCCCCTTTCTCTTCTTCCTCGCCCCCTCCCCCCAACCCCACCTCCTGTTATCATCACATTCTTGTCCATGTCTTTGAGTCTCATTTTTATGTCCCATCTATATATGGATTCATATAGTTCTTAGTTTTTTCTGATTTACTTATTTCACTCCGTATAATGTTATCAAGTTCCATCCATGTTACTGTAAATGATCCAATGTCATCATTTCTTATGGCTGAGTAGTATTCCATAGTATATATGTACCAAAGCTTTTTAATCCACTCGTCCATTGACAGACACTTGGGCTGTTTCTAGATCTTTGCTATTGTGAACAATGCTGCAATTAACATGGGGGTGCATTTCTCCTTTTGAAACAGTTCTATGGTGTTCTTAGGGTATATTCCTAAAAGTAGGATGGCTGGTTTAAAAAGCAGTTCAATTTTTAATTTTTAAATTTTATTTATATATTTCAGAGACAGAGCGAGAGTCAGAGAGAGGGATAGACAGGGACAGACAGGAAAGAAAAGAGATGATAAGCATCAATCATCAGTTTTTCGTTGCAACACCTTAGTTGTTCATTGATTGCTTTCTCATATGTGCCTTGACCGCAGGCCTTCAGCAGACCAAGTAACCCCTTGCTCAAGTCAGTGACCTTGGGTCCAAGCTGGTGAGCTTTTTGCTCACACCAGATGAGCCCGCACTCAAGCTGGAGCATGACCTCGGGGTCTTGAACCTGGGTCCTTCTGCATCCCAGTCCGATGCTCTATCCACTGCACCACCACCTGGGTCAGGCCAATTTTTAATTTTTTGAGGAATCTCCATACAGTTTTTTATAGTGGCTGCACCAGTCTGCATTCCCACCAGCAATGCAGGAGGGTTCCCTTTTATCCACATCATGGCCAGCACTTATTCTGAGTTGTTTGGTTGATGAGCACCATTCTGACTGGGTGTGAGGTGATATCTCATTGTGGTTTTAATTTGCATTTCTCTTAATGATTAGTGATGTTGAGCATTTTTTCATATGCCTATTGGCCATCTGTATGTCCTCTTTGGAGAAATGTCTATTCATTTCTTTTGCCCATTTTTGATTGGATTGTTTGTCTTTCTGGTGTTGAGATTTACAAGTTCTTTATAAATTTTGGTTATTAACCTCTTATCAGACGTATTGTCAAATATGTTCTCCCATTGTGTGGTTTGTCTTTTTATTCTGTTCTTGTTGTCTTTGGCTATGCAAAATCTTTTTAGTTTGATATAGTCCCATTTGTTTATCCTGTCTTTTATTTCACTTGCCCATGGAGATAAATCAGCAAATATATCGCTGCGACAGATGTCAGAGAGCTTACTGCCTATGTTTTCTTCTAAGATGCTTATGGTTTCACGCCTTACATTTAAGTCTTTTATCCATTTTGAGTTTATTTTTGTGAATGGTGTAAGTTGGTGGTCTAGTTTCATTTTTTTGTAGATAGATGTCCAATTTCCCCAACACCATTTATTAAAGAGGCTATCTTTACTCCATTGTATGCCCTTACCTTCTTTGTCAAATATCAGTTGTCCATAGATCTGTGGGTTTATTTCTTGGTTCTCTGTTCTGTTTCATTGATCTATATGCCTGTTCTTATGCCAGTACCATGCTGTTTTGAGTACAATGGCCTTGTAGTATAACTTGATATCAGGAAGTGTGATACCTCCTACTTATTTCATCTTTTTTAAAAGATTTCTGAGGCTATTTGTGTTCTTTTTTGGTTTCATATAAATTTTTGGAATATGTGATCTATATCTTTAAAGTATGTCATTGTTATTTTAATTGGTATTGCAATGAATTTTTGTATTGCTTTGGGTAATATAGACATTTTAATGATGCTTATTCTTTCTAACCATGAGCACGGTCTATACTTCCACTTATTTGTATCTTCCTTGATTTCTTTTATCAATGTTTTATAATTTTCCGAGTACAAGTCTTTAGCCTCCTTGGTTAAATGTACTCCTAGGTACTTTATATTTTTGGTTGTAATAGTGAAGGGTATATTGTTTCCTTAATTTCTCTTTCTGACTGTTCATTGTTGGTGTATAAAAATGCCTCTGATTTCTGAGTATTAATTTTATATCCTGCCACCTTGCTAAATTCATTTATCAGGTCCAGTAGTTTTTTGACTTAGACTTTTCTATATACAATATCATATCACCTGCAAATAATGATAGTTTTACTTCTTCTTTTCCAACTTGAATGCCTTTTATTTCTTCTTCTTGTCTGATTGCTGTGGCTAGGACTTCCAGGACTATGTTGTATAAGAGTGGTGAAAGGGGGCACCCCTGCCTTGTTCCTGATCTTAAGGGGATTTCTTTTAATTTTTGCCCATTGAGTATGATGTTGGCTTTGGGTTTCTCATAGATGGCTTTTATCATGTTGAGGTATGTTCCCTGAATTTCCACTTTGTTGAGAGCTTTGATCATGAATGGGTGCTGGATTTTATCAAATGCTTTTTCTGCATCTATTGAAATTATTATGTGGTTTTTCTCATTTTTATTTACACATTGATTGATTTGTGAATATTGTACCAGCCTTGCCTCCCCAGAATAAATTCCAGTTGATCATGGTGTATGAATTTTTGCATATATTGTTGGATCCGGTTTGCTAATATTTTGTTAAGGATTTTAGCATCTATATTTATCAGGGATATTGGCCTATAATTTTCTTTCTTTGTATTGTCTTTGCTTGGTTTTGGAATCAGAATTCTGCTCAACTCTTAAAAGGAGCTTGGAAGTTTTCCTTTCTCTTGAATTTTTTGAAATAGCTTGAGAAGGATAGGAGTTAGTTCTTCTTTGAATATTTGGTAGAATTCATTTGTGAAGCCATCAGGCCCAGGACTTTTCTTTTTTGGGAGTTTTTTTGATAACTGTTTCAATCTCATTTGGTGTAATCCATCTGTTTAGGTTTTCTGATTCTTCCAGATTGATTTTTGGAAGATTGTATGTTTCAAGGAATTTGTCCATTTCATCTAGGTTTTCGAGTTTTTTGGCATACAGTTCTTCATAGTATTTCCTTAAAATATTTTGTATTTCTGTTGTGTCAGTTGTTATTCTCCACTCTCATTTCTAATTTTATTTATTTGAGTCCTCTCTCTTTTTTTCTTGGTGAGTCTAGTTAAAGGTTCATCAATCTTGTTTACCTTTTCAAAGAACCAGCTCCTAGTTTCATTGATCCTCTGTATTGTTTCTTTAGCCTCTATGTCATTTATTTCTGCTCTGATCTTTATTATTTCCTTCCTTCTACTACATTTGGGCCTTACTTGCTCTTCTTTTTCTGGTTCTTTTAGATGCAGGGTTAAGTTGTTTATTTAAGCTTTTTCTAGTTTCTTAAAGTGTGCCTGTAGTGCTATGAACATCCCTCTCAGTACTACTTTTGCTGTGTCCCATAAATTTTGAGTTGTTGTATGTTCATTATCATTCATTTCTAGGAACTTTTTTATTTCTTCTTTGATCTCATTCTTAATCCATTCATTATTTAATAACCTGCTATTTAGTTTCCATGTGTTTGAGAATTCTTGAGTTTTTCTGTTGTGGTTGATTTCTAGTTTCATGCCATTGTGATCAGAGAAAGTGCTTGATATGATTTCAATCTTCTTAAATTTGTTGAGTCCACTTTTGTGCCCTAACATGTGGTCTATCCTAGAGAATGTACCATAAGCACTTGAAAAGAATGTATATTCTGCTGCTTTAGGGTAAAAGGTTCTGAAGATGTCTAATTAATCAAGTTGATTTAGTGTGTCCTTTAAGTCTGCTGTTTCTTTGTTAATTTTCTTTCTTGAAGATCTATCTAGTGATGTTAGGTGTTGAAATCCCCTACTATTATAGTATTGCTATTGATCTCGTTATTTATATCCATCAAAGTCTGCTTTATATATTTAGGTGCTCTTATATTAGGTGTGTAGATATTTATAATAGTTATATCTTCCTGTTGGATTGCTCCCTTTATCATTATGTAGTGGCTTTCTTTATCTCTTACTATATCCTTTGTTTTAAAGTCCATTTTGTCTGATACTCTGGCTTTTTTTCATTTCCATTTGCATGAAATGTTTTTTTCCATCTTTTTACCTTCAGTCTATGTGCATCTTTTGTTCTAAGGCGTGTCTCTTGTAGACAGCATATGTACGGGTTCTGTTTTCTTATCCATGCAGCTACCCTATGTCTTTTGATTGGATCATTTAATCCATTTACATTTAAGGTTATTATTGATATGTAGTTGTTTATTGCCATTTTATTCTTTAAAGCTGTTTTCCTCTTTTGCTATATTCTTTTCCCACTTTGATCTGTTTACAACAGGCCCCTCAATATTCTGCAGCATTGGTCTGGTTGTAATGAATTCCTTGAGTTTTTTTTGTCTGGGAAGCTTTTTATTTCTTCTTCAAGTTTAAATGATAGCCTTAATGGATAAAATAGTCTTGGTTGTAGGTTCTTGTTCTGTATTACTTTGAATATTTCTTGCCATTCTCTTCTGGCCTCAAGTGTTTCTGTTGAGAATTCTGATGTCATCCTTATGGGGGCTCCTTTGTAGATGATAGCCTTTTTTTCTCTAGCAGCTTTTAATATTTTCTATTTATCACTTACCTTTGGTATTTTAATTATGATGTGTCTTGGTGTAGGTTTCTTCGGGTTTCTCTTTAATGGAGTTCTCTGCTTCTTGAACTTGTGAGAGTTTCTCCTGCATTAATTTAGGGAAGTTGTCAGCTATGATATGATTGGTCAAAGTCTCTATCCCTTATTCTTTCTCTTCTTCTTCAGGAACCCCTATAATGCGGATGTTATTTCTCTTCATGTTGTCACAGAGCTCTCTAAGTGTTTCCTCAGACTTTTTAAGTCTCTCTTCTTTTTTCTTCTCTGGTTTCATGCCTTCATTCCACTTGTCCTCCAACTCACTAATTCGATCCTCAGCTTCATGTATCTTGTTTTTATTCCTTCCATTGTGGTCTTCATTTCTGATATTGTATTTGTCATCTCCGACTGATTCGTTTTTAATATTTCAATATCCTTTTTTATTCTTGCTATTTCTTTATTTAGGTGTTTGTAATGACCAACCATTGTTGTTCTAAGATCCCTAAGCATCCTTACAATCATTATTTTGAACTCTGCATCCAGAAGTTTGGTCATTTTCATATCACTCAGTTCATTTCCTGGATGTTTCTCATGTGGTTTCATTTGGATTGCACTTCTCTGTCTTCTCATTTGTTTGTAGAGCTGGTTGAGTCTAGGCTTGGTGTTGTCTGTCTCCAGTTTTCAATTGTGTTATTTTTAATTTTTCTTGGGTTAGCATCAGCTATTATTTGTAATCTACTTTCGGATTTGGGCCGCTTTGAAGTCTTGATTTGTTTGTTTTCTTAACAGGTGATAGATAGTCTTGTTTACTGATCTCAGCAGGGGGCTCATTTGAAACTGTATCCAGGAATGTGGTGGCTGTAACCTGAAACTCCAAAGGCCTCTTCTGCTAGTTACTCTCTCTGGGGGCAGGGTGTTTTCTCAGCTTCAGTAGGGGGAGGTGTATCTCAGATCTCCATGAAGACCTGAGTTACTGCCCCTCCTCCTCACTTCTTGTTTTCAGCTGTGTCTTCTTGCACTGATTGGAGCTGGAGAGATGTCTGGAGATCTGTTACCCAGAAGCACTTCACTCTTTTGCTTTGTGGAAGGATCAGCCCCTCCCCCAGCTATGGCTGCCTCCAGCACTGGATGAGTCATCTTCTCAGGTCGTCCCCTGCATTCCTCTGCCCCTCACCATCTGTCTCTCTCTCTCCCCTTTCTTTTTGGAAGACAAGCCAACCCTTTCAACACACCTCATTCCCTGTTTGCCAGGCAAGTGGCTGTGAACAGTATTTTCTGCTCTTTTCCTTGGAGTGAGAGTCTTTCTGAGCTCTCAGCCCCCCCCCCCCCCCGTTCCTGTAAGCAGGGGAGATTCAGGCGCTCTCTACCAGGTTTGTTGTGACTTCTTCTTTGCTCCTTGGTTTTTAAGAGCTGTTCTTGTAGTCCAGAGTTGGTTTTTCATGCTGGTTGTTCATAAATTAGTTTGTAACCCAGTTCAGTGGTGTGAGCTGGGAGTCTGTGTGTTTGCTTACTCCATCGCCATCTTCAGGTTCCTGCAGTGTCTTTTATGCATTTGAAATTAAGGAGGGAACATAAGTAAGGAAGATTACATGAAGATGAGAGAAAGTAACACAGATATTGAATTAGAGGATAGTTAACAGATTATGTGCTCTGTTGAGGGTGGTTATGGCTTACTTGAAATGTGTATTAAACTAGATGCATAGAAACAGTGAACAGGGCTTGTTTAAGGCAAAGATAAAACTTTTACTAAAGAGGTTCTATGCTTGGGGCATGATGACCCACCTGACCTACTCAGATAGGAAATTGTGATCAGATCTCTTTGTGTGGTTAGTTTACATAGAATCTGTTTTGTCTTCCCACAGTTTCTTGTACAGTTATCCCTCACGATATTGTGGTTCACTTTTCGTGGTCTCATTGTATTGCAGATTTTAAAATTGTATATATCTGATTTTGTATTGCAGATTTTTTTGCTAGATTGTGGGATTTTGCAGTATATAGGTATTTTTAGATATTTATTATTTTAATTTTTTGTGGTAAAATAAGCATAGGAAGTGTTTATAGGTGTGGGAAAGGTTTATAGGAGTGTGGGGAGGGTTTATAAAGCCTTAATATATATATAAATAATAAAATAAATATAAGGTCAATACTTCACAGATTTTTGCCTATCATGGGGGGTTCTGGAACCTAACTCCCTTGATAGATGAGGGACCACTGTAACCAGAACCACCTAGGGAAATCATGGCCCCAGAAGTAATTTAACTGTGTGGTTTTGGCTTCTTTGGAACTACTAAGGTGTTCCCTTACTTTCATATGAACTTAGTTATAATTTAAGAGTAAAATTTGTCACAATTATTTTTGGCATGTGTGAACATTTTACTGATTTTTTCATAATGTATGTGCCATTTAATTGTAGAAAATGGAAAGCTTTTTAAAAATATCTTTTGCTATATGTTAGTGTTTCCTTTGGTGTGTGTATATGTGTTTGTGTAAATATGCTTGCCTCTTTATTTTTCCTTATTATATTTGAAATGCTTATAGGCTATTCTTATTTTTCAATAACTTGTTCAAACTTTAATGTTATTCACTGATTCCCTCCTGTAAAATTTAATAAAAATATAAGCTTGTGCTGCTTTACTTCTTGCCTATCATCCGCTACTTCTGAATTTTTATCATGTTAGTGTTTTCATTACCTTTACCTTTCTCCTAAGCTCCATGGGCCCCATGTTTTGCTTCTGTAATTTCTTTCTTGATTTTACTTCTTCTACTTTGGTGACTTTCTAATGAACTTTCTCTTATAGGTTGAGTATTGGATCTGAATTCTTTCATAGCCAGAACACAAGTACAGTGGTTGTTGACTCCATAAGTCTTATACCTGGTGCCATTTTTGTTCTTGTGGCCATCAACATTACAAGGTTAACCTCAACATGTCAGCCAGTCTGAGCTGTTATCTGGAGGCTCTGGGGGGAAATCCATTTACAAGCCCATTTAAGCTGTTGGCAGAATTGAATTCCTTGTGGTTGTAGGGCTGAGGTCCCAGTTTCTTTGCTGATTGTCAGCTGGGAGCCTCTCTCAGCTCCTTAAGGCTCTGCATACATTTCTCATCATCCTGTCCTTCCATCTTTAACCAAGCAATTGTGTACTGAGTCCTTCTCATGCTTTAAATCGTTCTGATGTCTCCTTTTGCAGCATCTGTCTTCATCCAAGAATGTTTCCTGCTCTTAATAACTCATAGTGTTAAATTGAGGCCAGGTAGATAATCCAGTATAATCTATTTTAAGGACTTTAGCTTTAATTCAATCTGCAAAGTCTCTTTGCCTTTAACAAAACATATAAGTTTCAAGGATTAGTATACAGATATTTTAGGGGGTCATTATACTCCTACCACACATATTAAAGAAGATAGTCGTATTTCTTAACACATTTCAACCCTAAGCCTTCATGTTTACCAGATCTAGGTTGTTACTCTTTTGGGAAAAAATATACCATATTTAGAGTGGTCTCTTTGCCTTTTGGACACCATTATATTATTTTATTACTTAAAATATTGTAGTAGCTTGCTGTTGCACTCAGATAAAAATTTAAACTCTTTTCCATAACTCATGACATAGACCCTAATTACTCCTTTCTAATCTCAGCCCATTCTACTCTCTGTTATTATATGTGTCTAACAACATTTTTCATCCTTTGTTTTTTGAAATTGTCTAAACTTGATCCTACTTCAGGTCCTTTGTATTGATCTTCCTTCTATATCAGATATTCTGCCATGATCTTGCCATTCCTGTCTCTGTCTTGTCATTTAGGCTCACATTAAATATCATTTCCTCATAGATGCCTTCATTGGCTTATTGACATATGAAATGTCAAAACCTGTAGAGAATTTTTATGAGGGTTTATGTGAGCCAAATTGATGAGGTGTGTTAGGGAACAAGATCTCAAATGCTCCCAAGAATAACCAAAAGTAACAGTTCTTTATACATTTGAAATTAAGAAGGAAAGGTAAAGAAGATGCCATGAGGATTGGAGAAAGCAAGGTAGGTATCAGATTACAAAACAGTTAAGATTTAAAGATTATAATACAGAGTTGTAGCTGGCCTCATCAGTGAACGGAAATTCAAAAGTGAATCTAGTAGGTTTATAATTACATGCCACGAGATGGCTTTAGAAAGGACCAGGTTATTGAATAATTTTGTTTGTGATGTTGGAGAGTTGTCTCCACTGAACTACAGGAGTTAAAAGATCACTCAAGCCCTGGCTGGTTGGCTCAGTGGTAGAACTTTGGCCTGGTGTGTGGATGTCCTGGGATAGATTCTTGGTCAGGGCACATGGGAGAAGCAACCATCTGCTTTTCCACCCTCTCTCTCTCTCTCTCTCTCTCTCTTCACCTCCCACAGCCATGGCTTGACCTGTTCAAGCTTGTTGGCCCCAGTGTCGAGGATGGCTCAGTGGCCTCCACCTTGGCCACAAAAAATAGCTCTGTTGCAGAGCAATGGAGCAATGCCCCAGATGGGCAGAATATCACGCTGCAGGGGGCTTGTCAGGTGGATCCTAGTGGTGGCGCATGTGAAAGCCTGTCTCTCTGCCCCCTCTCCTCTCACTTAATTAAAACAAAACAAAACAACAACAAAAAAAAAAACAATCAATGCAATCAGAAATGCTAACTAGATTCTAATATTGGTTGGTGATAAGAAAGTTGTTTCATCTCTTTCTTGACTTTCCATTTCTTCTCATGGAAAAGAAAGGACCTGGATGATATGATCTCTGTTTATCTTCTACTTAAGAGTTAAATGATTTTGAATTCTGAAGTCACTTTGAGATTAACACATTTTAAAAGCTCCTGGGTTGTCTAAGCCAGTAGTTTTCAAGTGTGGTCATCAGATCTCTGGAGGTCTCTGAGACCATTTCCATGGGTCTATAACATCAAAAGCACTTTTTGAAAATACTAATATTTGGTTGTATTTTTCACTGTGTTGACATTTATACTGATGGTACAGAATGGTACAGAAACAAAAACTATCATACCTTTTTTTTTTTTTTGCCTTTTTCCGAAGCTGGAAATGGGGAGGCAGTCAGACAGACTCCCGCATGCGCCCGACCGGGATCCACCCGGCACGCCCACCAGGGGGCGATGCTCTGCCCCTCTGGGGCGTCGCTTTGTTGCATCCAGAACCATCCTAGCACCTGAGGCAGAGGCTACAGAGCCATCCTCAGCACCCGGGCCATCTTTGCTCCAATGGAGCCTTGGCTGCAGGAGGGGAAGAGAGAGACAGAGAGAAGGAGAGGGGGAGGGGTGGAGAAGCAGATGGGCATTTCCCCTGTGTGCCCTGGCCGGGAATCAAACCTGGGACTCCACATGCCAGGCTGACGCTCTACCACTGAGCCAACTGGCCAGGGCTTATCATACCCTTAACACCACTAAAGGCAATGGCACCAAAGTGTATACATAGTTATTTTACTCTTCAAGGCATTACAAAAGAGATTCACATAAAAAAATATTTTTCTTCTAAGAATACTCTTAGTGAAGCAGAAAAAAAATTATTAAATTATTTTGCATGACAAAATGGGAACTAGGTAAAAACACTTCTGTTACATGCCAAGTACCAATGTATGGTGGAAGAACTTGTGCGATTGAGTTGCAAGCTACATCAGCCACTGATTTATATAGAACATCATCTTCTACATGAAAGAATCACAGAAATACCGTGGTTATCAGACTTGGGTCTCTGGCAGACATATTTTCAAATTTGAACAAAGTGAACCTGTCAGTTCAGAGAACATCTGTGATGGTATTTGTTATTAAAGATAAAGTGAGCTTTCAAGTGATATTAGAACTTTGTAAAATTTGTATCAATTTCCCAAATGCTTAAGAACTTTTTGATGAGATCAGTGATGATATATTAATGAATGTCATTTTAAAATATTGAATAACAAAATGTGTCAACATTTTAAAGAGTTCAGAGATAACTCGGTGAATCAATATTTTCTAAATGAAAAATGCATGGTATTACAATGCATGGACAAAAAGTCTTATCAAAGGACAAAATGAACTAATAGACGTAATATAACAGCATAAACAGGTTTATTTGTATGGTTTCAGATATCACACTGCAAGTAACCTTTAGGAAACTACTTCTGGTTTAATTTGAGCATTATATAAAAACATATATTCAAACTTATTTCAAAGGACTTTAAAATTTTTCTTCTAACTATATAACTGTCTAAGACTGTATTTTCTTTATATACTGCTCACAAAAACTAGGGGATATTTCAAAATGAATATGAAGTGATAAAATATCCCATAATTTTTATGAGCAGTGTATAATTTAACCAAAATAACATATTCTAACAAATTGAATATAGAAACAGATATGGAGCTACAATTGCCTACTCTCTAGGTGGATATTAAATTAGAAAAAAAAAGAAAAAGGAAACCAGTTCTACTTTTTCCACTAAATTATTTATATATTGAAAAGTATAGGCCCTGGCCGGTTGGCTCAGTGGTAGAGCGTCGGCCTGGCGTGCGGAAGTCCCGGGTTCAATTCCCGGCCAGGGCACACAGGAGAGGCACCCATATGCTTCTCCACTCCTCCCCCTCTCCTTCCTCTCTGTCTCTCTCTTCCCCTCCTGCAGCCGAGGCTCCATTGGAACAAAAGATGGCCCAGGTGCTGGGGATGGCACCTTGGCCTCTGCCCCAGGCGCTAGAGTGGCTCTGGTCATGACAGAGCGACGCCACAGATGGCCAGAGCATCGCCCCCTGGTGGGCATGCCGGGTGGATCCCGGTCAGGCGCATGCGGGAGTCTGTCTAACTGCCTCCCCGTTTCCAGCTTCAAAAAAATACAAAAAAGAAAAGAAAAGTATAGTTGATTTTTATAAAATGTGTTATGTTTGCAGGCAGTGGGTTTATTATTTAAAATAGTAAATATTTTAATTTTTTCAATTTTAATTTTTAGCATTAATAGATACTATCTATAAAAACAAAATCCTTTGGGATCCTCAATTTTTAGGAGTATAAAGGGTAAGAACTGTTCGTTTAAGCAGAAACAAAAGATGTTTTGCTCAGTAGGATTGACTATTTAAAACGTTTTTAAAATGTGGTAAAATACTCATAAAATTTCCTATCCTAATCATTCTTAAGTGTACAGTTTAGTGATATTAAATACATTCACATTGCTGTACAACCATCTCAACCATTCATCTCTTTTCATCTTGCAAATGGCAACCCTGTACCCATTCAACAGTAACTCCACATTACTTTCTCTCCCTAGTCTCTAGCAATCATCACTTTTATTAGTCAGGATTCTCCAGAGAAACAGCACCCATGAAAAAAAGAGATTTATTATAAGGATTAATTCATATGATTATGGTACAGTTGCAGTGTGAGTCTGAAAGCCTGAGAAACAGGAGAGCCAATGGTTTAAGTTCCATTTCGAGTCTGAGTCCAAAGGCAGGTGAAAACTACTGTCCTAGTTTGAAGACTATCAGGCAAAAAAGTAATTAACTCTCTCTTGACTCTACCTTTTTATTTTAGTCAAGCCTTCAGTGGATTGGATGAAGCCCACTCACATTGGGCTGAATAGTATTGCATTGTATATATGCCACATTTTGTTTATTTATTTATCCATTGATGGACTCTTAAGTTGTTTTTGCATTCTGGTTATTGTGGATAGTGCTGCTATAAACATGGATGTACAAATATATGTTTGAGATCCTACTTTTATTTTTTTGTGCATATATTCAGAAATTAAATTGCAGGATTGAATGTATAGTAATTGAATTTTTAATACTTTGAGGAACCATTGTACTGTTTTTAATAATGGCTGCACCATTTTACATTCCCACTAACATTGCACACGATTCCAGTTTCTCTTTATCCTTCCCAATGCATATTATTTTTTATAAAATAGTTGCCATTCTAATAAATGTGATGTGTATCTTATTGTTTTGATTTTCATTTCCTTAGTAATTAGTGATGTTAAGCATCTTTTCATATGTCTACTGACCTTTTATATATCTTCCTTGGAGGAATGTCTCTTCAAGACCTTTGTTCATTTTTTTTTTTTTTTTTTTTTTTTCATTTTTTTCTGAAGCTGGAAACAGGGAGAGACAGTCAGACAGACTCCCGCATGCGCCCGACCGGGATCCACCCGGCACGCCCACCAGGGGCGACGCTCTGCCCACCAGGGGGCGATGCTCTGCCCATCCTGGGCGTCGCCATGTTGTGACCAGAGCCACTCTAGCGCCTGGGGCAGAGGCCACAGAGCCATCCCCAGCGCCTGGGCCATCTTTGCTCCAATGGAGCCTTGGCTGCGGGAGGGGAAGAGAGAGACAGAGAGGAAAGCGTGGCGGAGGGGTGGAGAAGCAAATGGGAGCTTCTCCTGTGTGCCCTGGCCGGGAATCAAACCCGGGTCCTCCGCACGCTAGGCCGACACTCTACCGCTGAGCCAACCGGCCAGGGCCTTTGTTCATTTTTAACTTGGGTTTTTAATTTTTGATTGTTGAGTTGTAGAATTTCTTTATATATTATGGATATTAATCCTTAATTAGACATATGATTGACAATTATTTTCTCTCATTCTGTGGTTTGCATTTCACTCTGATTTTGTCCTGTGATACACAAAAGTTTTAAATTTTGATGTAGTTCAATTTGTCTATTTTCTATTTGGTTGCCTATGCTTTTGATGTCGTTTTCAAGAGATCATTGAAAAATTCAATGTGATGAAACTTTTCTCTTATGTTTTCTTCTAAAGGTCTTATTTTTTTCTCTTATATTTTCTTCTAAGGGTCTTCTTTTGTTATGTTTAGGTCTTTGATCCATTTTGAGTTAATTTTTTTTTTGTAGTACAATATAAGGTTCCAACTTTATTCATTTGCATTTGGATATCCAATTTTCCCAACACTATTTGTTGAAAAGACTGTTCTTTCCCCATCAGTGGTCTTGGCGCTGCTGTCAAAAATCATTTGACCCTGTATGCAAGGGTTTATTTCTGGGATCTCCTATTCTATTCTATTCTATTCTATTCTATTCTATTCTATTCTATTCTATTCTATTCTATTCTATTCTATTCTATTCTATTCTATTCTTTGTCTGTATGTCAGTTTTTATGCTAGTACTATGAAGTTTCCATTACTGTAGCTTTTTAATGTTTTGTAATCAAGATTGTTTTGGCTATTAGGTTTCCTTAAAATTCCATAAGAATTTTATGATAGATTATTCTGTTTATGGAAAATATGCCATTGGGGTTTTGACAGGAATTATATTGAATCAGTGGTAACTGTGGGTAGTATTGACATGTTAACAATATTGTCTTGCCATTCCTGAACATGAGATATCTTTCTAATTTTTTGTGTCTTCTTTAATTTGTTTCAGCTGCATTTTATAGTTTTCAGTATGCAAGTTTTTTGTCTCCTTGATTAAGTTTATTTCTTAGTAATTTTTTAATGCTCCATTAAGTCTGGCTATTGTTTATCAGCAATATTTATGAACAAAGACACTTTTCTGGGGATTAAAATAGAACAACACATGGATTTTATTCTTACTTTTTGTTAAAGATGTACTATGTACCATAAAAGTAATTTTCACAAGAGTATTATTTGAGAATATAAGACCATTCTTTTCATCCTCATTTGAGATTTTGAGCATTATAATCTTGGTGGTTATATCTCAATGGATCCTTATTCTCAAAGGAAAAGTAGGCTTAAGGAGAAATAAAAAAGAGGGACTAGGAACAAAGTTAGAAGTATAAGGAAGAGCCCCTAAACAAAAAATTGGTGGTATGAAACAGCGTGATGTATACAAAGAAATGCAAACAGCCTGATACTGTCTGAGCAAAGAGTGCACCGGAAGGGGGCATAGGAGATGAACCTGGAAGAGCAGACAGGACCAGCTCTTAACAGATTGACCTAAACTTCTACTGCCCTTAAATTTCAGCTGTTACCAAGTCTAAGAAGCCCTCCTGGACACATCTTCCTCTCTCCAAAACAGGTTAGAAGCTCACTGCTATGCTCTATTAATAGTCTGAGCAAACAATTCTTACTTAATGCACTTAAAGGTTGTGTTATAATTTATATGATATGTATGTTTACCATAGAACTTGGAACATACCAGTGTTTATTGAACTCTGAATTGGGTACACATTTTTGAACAGGTAACTTATATATAAACCCTAATATTTAAGGAAGATAATTTTTGCTGCTTTTTATCTGACAGTAAGGTCTAATTTAGATTGGGAACAAGAAGAATAAACTATGACCAGGGCCAGGTCAGCATAGCAGCTCTGTAAATGGATGCAAACAGCCTAGAATGTACTTTATTTCACATATTGTCCTGGGGAAGCAGGAAAATAAGGTGGGACATGGAGTGAGGGCATATGTAAGTTGAGCTCCAGAGAAGGGCCAATGTACACAAAGATTTTGGGTTGAGCATGAAACAGTCAAGTTCATTATCTCTTAGGTAAAATGCAATAAGAAGTGAGGCAGAGACGATACAATAAAAATAGCTGTTTAAATTTTTAAGAGAAGTTTGAGAATTTGAAGTGCCTAAAAACAAAAGTAGCCTCTCACATACAACCCCCGGCACATGTGTCTTAGATATTAAGTCAAACTAAACATCTGTCTTTTCGACCTCCCCACGCTCTGCCGCTAAGGTCAAGCGTTCCTTTCTTATGCCTGTCCATCTGTACCTGCTGAGTAGTGTGAAGGTTTTTGACTTTTTCTTTGTTGTAGCAAGGCAGAATCACTTTAAAAAATGGATTTCTCAAGAATTTCTGAGTACAGTATTAATCTTTAGTAGAGTAGTGCAAAATAAAGTCTTCGCTATTTTACTTTCTTTTTTTGAAGATAGAAAAGTGTGCAAAATTATTCAAGGTGACAGTAACCACCTTCAACTTTTTGCATGCCAGCAATGCAAATTCTTTATGGAATGACCTTGAATCACAACAGTAAAAAGAATCAGGTGTAATGTATTAGGTCTACTGTAAGACTGCTAAGAAAAAGTAAAGGTAAAAAGAACCTAATAATGTAAATTCTTGTAATTCACTGTTATAAAAATCAGATATTACACTAAAGCGTATTGTTCTTTTTTCTAGGAAGTGTCCAACAATGAGATAAAAAATGTCCCTGTTTCAGCTAGAATTCTAAAATAGTATTAGTTACTGTGTAGAATATAGGAAAAGTAAAGTAATATATAAATCAATACATGGACATATTTATTTTTGTGCTTTATATTCATCAATTTTGGGGTTTTTTTGCATAGGCTTTTGAAAGCTATTTCATTTATTATTCAGGGACCTAACTTTAAGAAAGAAGCAATATATTAGGACTAAGTTGGTGACTTAGCAGAATTTAAGTGTTTTGATTTTGACTTGAGATGTTTCTTAATTTTATTTTAACTTTTTTAGAAAGAATATAATCTTTGAGATAGGTATAGTTAAAGTAATTAACATTAATTTAACTGTAGCATAGCATATCAAAAACATAAATCTGCAGCATATAACCTCAGAACCAGAAAGGAAACAATTGAAAAACAGCCAGAGGTAATGATAAACAATATTAAAACCTTCATATATTGCTATTAGGGGTCTTACAAGTTTTGAAGTGTCATTGCTACAAGTGGGCACACTGAGTGAGGAGAGGAGATAATATGGCAGTTACTCAGGAGACACCTTTTCTCTAATACACACATACACACACTCTCTCTCTCTCTCTCTCTCTCTCTCTCTCTAATTGTTTGGGCTGTTTCACATAGGGCAAACAAGCCTAGTGAGCTTATATCTCCCAAGGACACAAGGGCTTACAGCACAGTATGATCACTGATGCTTGCTATCACAGCTGGAGGTGTCTGGAAAAGATTAAATCATGTGCAGTCTAATAAATGCACATTTAGAAAATAAATTATAAAAATATTTTAGCATTTGACTAAAGAGGCCAAAGTCTTGGCTCTTTAGAATAGTTTCCTAAATGGCCTTGTTTCTTAATGATTCTGAATAACTACAATTTTACAGTAGTTTGAGTTAAGCCAGCATAAACTTGGTAAATCAGGGTTTGTTATGGCACAATAGAATATTTTGTGTGTGACACCTATGTAGAAAATAAAACTATTATGCTTTCTCATAAGCCATTTTATTTTTTTTATTGGGGAAAATTTTAACAAGGACCTCCTACCATAAAAGTCAATTCATTAATTCCTAAGATTGTTACCTGAACTAGACTTGTCATACGCCATACAGTTAGTCAGTAGCAGAAATAAAACTCTGACTTTTGCTCTTTATTACCAGTTCAACATTATTTTGCCATACCTCATTTTTTTACTTTGTTTAATAAAAACTTAAAATTATGCTATCTACATTTGTTTGTATGTGTCTGTTATAAGATTAGCCTGTCTTGAAAAGCCAAATTAAATGGAGAAAGACCACTCATATAATGCAAATTACTGTTCCCTCTAGGAATTTAAAATAATGCATGAAAGTTAGACTGAAATAAAGGATGAAAAAAAGAAGAAAAGAACTAGTTTATCAAGGACCTTTATGTGTCAGACTTTGTGCTTAATATAATTTTAAAAAGTGGTTTTTCAAGAATTCTTGTGTTACAGATGAAAAACAAAAGGTTCAGTCTATATTTAAACCAGTAATAAGCAAAAACAGAATTTTTTTATTGGTTTGAGAGAGAGACAGAGAGAAAGGGGAATGAGGAGTAGGTAGTAGTTGTTTTTCCTATGTGCCTTGACTGAGCAAGCCAGTGGTTTTTAACCAGCGACCTCAGATCCAGGTCAATGCTTTATCTACTGCGCTACCACAGGTCAGTCCAAAATCAGAATTCTAACAGAGGCCCGTCTGCCTTCAAAATCAGTGTACTTTCCACTACACATCCAGGGACACAGCCAGACTCACCACTTGTGGAAAATGCATGATGCAAATGAAGAGCTTAAGAACAGCTAAGGGAGGAGGGCAGTTGGCCTGGAGGGATGAGAAAAAGTATGCTTAGAAAGAAGGTCTTATAGATTTCACAAAAAGAGAATCTTGGTAAGAGAAGGGAGAAGAAAAGTTTATCCAGATTTCAGGCACCAATTATTATAAAAGCTTATGATCATTATATGAAATATTAATATCTTCAGTTTTGGAAAGATGGCCATAATGACAAGAAATATTTTTATTTTAGCAGCATCTATACTGACCAGCCATGTTCAGGGATTCTTCAGAATTTAGCAAATACAAAAATTTCTCAGAAAAAAATTCAAATTTAGGATTTTTATAAAACAATGGAAATTGAATCACTTATAGAAATGCATATATTTATACAAGTGAATATATTTCTCTGCATATTGATGTTAAATAAGTAATGTTAACATTAACAGTGGTAGCTGACATTTACTGAGAACTTCACTTTGACAGCACTGGCATGAGCTAATGGCATGTGCCATCTCAATTAATCCTCAGAATAACGGTATGAAGTATTATTGTCATCCTCACTTCACAGACAGGTAAACTAAGCTTTAGAATATTTAAATGCCCTGGTTGGGTACCTCAGTTGGTGAAAGCATGGTCCTGATACACCAAGGTTGTGGGATTGATCCCTGGTCACAAGACATACAGGAATCAATCAATGAATGCCTAAATAAGTGGAACAACAAATCCATTTGTCTCTCTCTTCCTCTCTCAAAATCAATAAATAAAATAGTTAACTGACCTAATTATGGTAACACAGCATGTGCTACATTTCTTTGTTTGCTCTTCAGGTTCACCCAGAGCCTTCTGCATTCTTCTGTGAATCCTGGGAACGGACAGGCTTTATGAACATGTGATCGATGCCATCCTGCTCAGAAAGCCCCCGCATTAAGATCTAACTGCCTTGAAATTCTTAACAATTTTTTAAAAAGCAGGCCCTGCATTTTAATTTTGCATTAGACCCTGCAAATCATGTCGCCAGTTTTGTCTGAGCAGTGAACCCATTTTCTTGGCATCAGCGGGCTTCCTTCTCCCTGGTTTCAGGTTGTTTTAGCCAAAGGGAGGCACTGGAAAGAGATAAACGAGTGGAAAAAAATTGTGACACTGGGATATTAATTAATCCATGAAACTGCAGCTCATTTGCTTTCTAAATAGTTTCTTTATTAAACTCTCCTGAAATTATCCAGTTTCAATGTGCCATCTGTTTCTTGCAGGAACTCTGACTGACATACAGTTACATAAAAAGAAGGAAAAAAAATCTATGCATGATAATTAGAAAAAAATAAATAGCTTGGAGTTTGGCACATTATGACTTGATGGCAAGACAAACTGAACCCTGCCTACTTCCATTCTACCCCATGTACCTCCTAATCCAGAGACACAGTAAAAATCAGCTCAGGAGAGTGCGAGCTTCTGAGGGAAAGCCAGGAGTGCAAGGGGGACCGTTGTATGTGAATTTAACTTCCTAAAGCTATTAGTTCAGTTTCTGACAAATAACCTACATAATTACTTTCTTAGGCAAGCTCTAGAGGTTTAGAATAAACCTCTAGACAAGAAAGTGCTTGTCAAGGAAAAGAAGTGAGTTATTAACATTTACTCTATATTTCACTTTCAGTTTGTATGTTAAAGGCTTCATTTTTTAAAAAATATTAAGATGTTTAAATCACCATTAGTTTTTCTTCCTTTACAGGAAAGTAAAAGGATATTCTTTAAAATTCAACTTGATTATGTTTTTAGTTTCTTATTATAGGATTTTCCTTTATAGAGAGAGAAGCTAAACTACTAGTCATACTTCGATTGGATATTTATAGCTTTTATGAAATAGAAACCCTAGTTTTGGAAATGTGCCTTTTGTATTTTCACACTTAGAGTGGTACTCATACCTTATCAGCTCATTGGTGTTGACTTGCAGTGGGTAAGAGAGCCGGAGCTTGCAGTTAGCAGGGGCTACATCACTGAACAAGAGCCACTGAAGATTTTTACTCCAAAGGAAAATTAGAAATAATCACATACAGGGCTCCTAGTCGCTAAACTTTCATCTCATTTCATAAAAACAAACAAAGCACTGTCTTGCTTTTAATTTCTATTAAAAGAAGGCAATATGCTTACTATAAATATAATGACAAAAGAGTATTTCTCTTTTTTGTTTACCCTTACTTCCTTCATAAATTCACTGAGGCTCATGGCTTTTTTTTTTAACAGAGACACAGAGAGAGACAGATAGAGGGACAGATAGAGACAGACAGGCAGACAGACAGCAAGGGAGAGACATGAGAAGCATCAATTCTTCGTTGCGGCACCTTAGTTGTTTATTGACTGCTTGCTCATATGTGCCTTATCTGGGGGGCTGCAGCAGAGCAAGTGACCCCTTGCTCAATCAAACCAATGACCTTGGGCTCAAGTCAGAGACCTTGGGCTTCAAGCCAGCTACCTCTGGGCTCAAGCCAGAAAACCATGGGGGTCATGTCTGTGATCCCACGCCCAAGCCAGAGACCCTACGCTCAAGGTGGTGAGCCCATGCTCAAGCAGGTGACCTTGGGTTTCAAACCTGGTCCTCTGCATCCCAGTCCAATGCTCTATCCACTGTGCTACTGCCTGGTTAGGAGAGGCTCATGGCTTTAAATATCATCTATAGGCTGATTAGCTCACAAATGTCTATGTCTGGTCCAATTCTGTCTTCAGAACTCCTGAATTTTATATAGACAGCCCAATTTAATCTCTCCTCTTGGGTGATAAATTTAACCCCCCACGTCAGGCTTTTAGTTTACTCTGCAGAACTGCAGGCACTCATCTCAGCTAATGGCACTCATTCTTCCTGCTGATCAGCCCATGCTCGGGGTCATCCTCCAAAGGTGTGGGGTTTTTTTTCTTTTTTCACATTCCATATTCAATCCACCAAGAAATTCTATTGACATTACTTCAAAATTCAGGTACCTCTTAACACAGGGGTCCCCAAACTACGGCCCGCGGGCCGCATGTGGCCCCCTAAGGCCATTTATCCGGCCCCCCGCTGCACTTCCGGAAGGGGCACCTCTTTCATTGGTGGTCAGTGAGAGGACGCAAAGCGCGGCGTTGCTCACATACAGTACTACTTCCGGTGACGCGGGATGCATGCTTCACGGCTCCAGAAGCACGTCATATCACTTGTTACGGCTAGCAGTGACAAATCTGGAACTGGTCATTGACCATCTCATTAGCCAAAAGCAGGGCCATAGTTTTCATTGAAATACTAGTCAGTTTGTTGATTTAAATTTACTTATTCTTTATTTTAAATATTGTATTTGTTCCTGTTTTGTTTTTTTTACTTTAAAATAAGATGTGTGCAGTGTGCATAGGGATTTGTTCATAGTTTTTTTTATAGTCCGGCCCTCCAACGGTCTGAGGGACAGTGAACTGGCCCCCTGTGTAAAAAGTTTGGGGACCCCTGTCTTAACAACTCTACTGCTACACCCAGACTTAACGCTACTATTACCTGTCTCCTGGATGCTGCAATATAGCCCCTTACCCATTTTTTATTTTCGTGTTCATTTGCTAGTGTTGCTTTTGCTTCCCCTCCATTGATTCTTGACATAATATCAAGAGTAATTATTACAAATGTCAGTCAGGTGATGTCACTCTTCTGCTCAAAGCCCTGAAATGACTTCCTACTTCGTTAACAGTAAAAGCCAAAGCCTCTGAGGCCTATGCCCTCTGCCTCTCCATGCTTCTTCTCTGACCTCGTCTCCTACTCCCTCTCCTTACGGCCTCTGCCCCGAGCACTGGATATCTTATTCCCTTTCCCGGCTACCTCCCGTTCCACTCCAGTCCCTTCCTACCTTGCTCTAGTTTTTCTTATTCCATACCATATCTACCATTTTTGAAAAAACACATGATGTAAATTATTTATTGTGTGTGTTATTTTTGTCTTTCACTGTTAGAATGTTAGCCTTATGAAGGCAGAGAACTGTCTCTGCTTTTCTTACTGATCTATTACCCATTGCCCAAAATAGTGCCTGGCACTTAGTAGCCAACCAGTACCTCTTAAATGACTGAAAGCCTTATTTCCATTCCTCACCACTGAACTACCTATTTGAAGGCTTGTGTAGGGAGGTAGTTTTATGCCTAATCTATTTGCATAAACAAATTTCAGATTGGTACCAGGTCTTTTCTAAGTACAGGGGGTCCTCAGGTTATGACAGTCTTGACATATGATGTATCAAGTTTACGATGCTCACTCCTATAGAAATTTCAAAAAATCGAGACGTGAGTGTTTCGGCTTATGCTGGTTAGCCTTGTACTTATGGACCACATGGGCAAACTAGCTGGGTTGTGCGTGGAGGGAGAATATGCAGTAACACTGTGTATGAGTGAGGGAGTTGGCGTCCCCCAGTACGCTTACCTACGCCATTTTGGACTATTAAAAGGGCAAGTATTCCATTTGTGTTGCTTTGTTTGGCAACTTTTTAGCCCTTATTATAGTCCCTAAATGAAAGTCAGGGTCTTCAGATGGTAGTACTTCAAAGAAGAAGAAAACCATCATGATGGATGTCACAGAGCTACTGGCATCACATGGAGAGGAGCTGTCTGCTGAGGACCTCATTCTGCTGGAGAAGCAGCTGACTGAAGAGAAAGAGATAGAAACCCCAGAACCCAAGAGATTTACTACCAGGGGTTTTTCTATGGTAGAGGATGGGCTGGCAGAATTTCAGGCTGAGGACCTCAGCGATGACAGATTCAGTAAGGTCTACAGAGCTAATATGGATGCTTTGCAATGGTGTAGGCAGATTTTGGAAAAGAAGTCATCAACCTTTCAGACTAGCCTGGAACAATTCTTTAAGAATGTAGAGAGGCCTGCAACAGGTCCTGTACCCTCTACATCAGCTGCTTCTCGAGAGGAAACACCTGTAGTGCAGGTAGAATCATCTCCAGTTTCTCCTGCATGTTCCTTAGGCAACCCTGATTCACCTGACCCAGTATCTCCAGCACCTTCTGCAGGTTCTCCTGCCTCTCCAGCTTCCTGCTCCCAATAGGTCACTCTCTCCCACCTTGCAATGCCCCTTCCAGTGTGCAAATCAACCACAGGAATAAAGGTAAGAAATTTTTTTTTACACTTATTTTTCGTCATTCTTTCTGTTACTACAGTACAGTATACAGTACGGTATATTTATGTCCTTTTCCTGTTTCTGTGGCTTAGTTGTGTTTTTATGTTTTAGATTATAATTTTACAACTGTGTTAGGATAGGTAAGTGACTTAGGCTAGGGTGTGTTTCAACTTACACCAAAATTCATGTCACTGTCGTAGGAAGGGAACAGTGTTGTAACCTGAGGACCCCCTGTATAGAAAGATCTTGAGAATTACTTTAAATGAACCAGAGTTAATATTTCCTGGTAGAAACCTAATAGTGATTATTTCTCATTCCTACTGTGAGAAATGTTCATGTACAAAAATGAAAGTGAGTTTTAAGATTAGTCAGACTTGAGTTTCATGTTTACCTCACAACGTACAAGGTGAAGGGCCTTGCACAAGACCTGGACCTCTCTGAGCTTTAGCGTTGCCATCTGTAATATGATTATAAAAGTGTTAGCTAGTTTGTAGGGTTAAAGTCAGTAAGTTATTATGTTTAATATGCTTAAACCTTGTGTGCCATGGAACAAGAGAATTCCCATCCAGTGCATTTAATTCAGAATGTGGCTAAATGGGTTTCTTTTCTACAAGGACAGAGATAAACTTGATCTTTATTTCTGCTACTATTGGAGACATTTTCAAACACATTGTATTCTAATGAGTAGCTAAAAAAGAGATAAAAACTGTTGCAAAATGGGGGAGATTCATCACTCAGTGAAATTACTGTTACGGTGGGTGAATTGAGCCAAGGGAATGTGGAGATTTGCAGGTGCTGGATAGATCATTGAGTCAGTGATATAGTGGTAAACTGAGACTATCAGGGTCATTGTTAAGTTCTCAGTAAACTAAATCTGAAAACGCGTTTGTCTTTAAAGGGAATTTTATCAATGGAATGAGTTTCCAAGGTGCAAAATGAATTAAAATGATGAAAACAACCCTTTTTAGAAAGGATTTTTTTTTAGTTATGTGTAACTAATGTATATCAGTAATTTGGGAATTTAGTATTATTATACTACTGATGTATTCAAGTAAGTTTACATATACTATACATTTAGTTTATCCAGTATTTTTCAATTGTTATTTATTTTTTTATTCAGTGAGAGGAAGGGAGGCAGAGACAGACTCTCAAATTTGTCCTGACCAGATCCACCTGCAAGCCCACTAAGGGGTGATTCTCTGCTCATCTGGGGTGTTGCTCAGTTGCTCTGCAATCGAGTTCTTCTTAGCACCTGAGGTGGAGGCCATGGAGCTATCCTCAGCACCTGGGGCCAACTCCCTCCAATCGAGCCATGGCTGTAGGAGGGGAAAAAAGAGAGAGAGAGAGAGAGAGAGAGAGAGAGGGAGAGAAAGAGCGAGAGATAAGTGAGAGGTGGAAGAGTGGAGAAGTAGATGGGTGCTTCTACTGTGTGCCCTGACCAGGAATCGAACCCAGGACATCCACATGCTAGGCTGACTTTCTATTACTGAGCCAACAAGCCAGGGCCTCCGTTGTTATCTTAAGATCATTTTCAGAGTCAAGTATGTATTCAACTTCCCTGAATAATACATAGAAATAATTCTTTTTGTTTATTTCAGACATAAAATGTTTTTATAAGGAGAAAGGTTAAATGACTTATCCAGGATCAATCACTCAACCAATAATTAGACTGGAATTAAAATGCAGCTATTTTGATTTTCTTACCAGATCTATGTAATAACTTTATCAAATGCTATTATAATTGTACTTCTTTTAGAAAAATGCTTACACAAGGTAGATTAAATGGAGGAAGAATGGCAGCATATTTTAACAATGATATACTAAATATGAGTGTTCCTAACCTGCTCCTTAACTAGGGGCAGCAGAAGCAAGCACCTTTTCTGTTTACTGACCTCAACTGGGGGAAGATTTCCTTTATTGCAGAATCGTAGAAGAAATATTTATGTTGGTTGACTGTGGGAGAAATGTGAATGACAATATAACTCATCTGGGAAAACATACAGTTCTGTAAAACTCTACACTTCTTTGGATTTTACTCACTTGGGTGATTTCATCTGAAGGTCAGAAAAGAGTTCAAAGATGCAGTTGACAGCATAGAGTGATAAAATTGTCCTTCAATCCTATAACTTGGCTAACTGTAATTTTGTTGAGTCTTGGTGCTGGATGCCAATAACAAGACAAAATGCATGGAATTTTCTTTACAAAGATTTGCAGCAAAAGCACTGTAATCAATATGTACTCACTGCTACTTTTTACAATATAAATAATTGATGATAACACAGCGGATCGAATAACTGTCAACTTTATTGTCATAAGAGTCTTCCCCCCAAGTGACCATACAAATGTTTTTTTGGTAGTTTTGTATTTTAGCATTATGGAAAATTCTATGCTTGAATTCCCTATAAAGTCATATTAGGCCGTCTATTAACTGCAGGGGTTTTGAGTTTGATGTTTGAGAACTTTAATTGTCACTGTAATTGATTTTACCTTTGACTTGGCATGGTGATTTCTTTGTAATTTGTTGATGATTAATGACCATCCTCTGGTTATCGCTGCTCAGCTGGCCGAAAACGAAGCAATTGGTGTTTGTCTTTGCCTCTTCACTTCTCTTAAAAGACTTTGAAAATCAAGGGAGGCTTTGTAAAAAGGTTTTATATCCTCTGTGGTTTAAATATTTGTAGGCAAAGGCCAGAGGCCAAATTAAGTAAATGTGGGTTAATTTTACATTTTTGTCTTTAAGATACATTAATAGTCACAACTTCCTACTTTATAGCATTTTGTTCAATATATATGTTTTAGAAAAGAAGGTGCTTTTGAAGATGACAAGAAATTAGGGTGCTGTAATTACTATAAAAATTTTCCAAAAAGAAGTTTCCAAAAAAAGTGATGCCACAAAATAAAAAGAAAAAAATACAAAAAAAGAACTGATGCTATTATTACTAATGATGTTATTATGACCCAAGAAATATAAAGTATTCATCAGAGCTGCTGCCTTAAGCAGGGATTCTGATCCTGATTTTCAAATATTTTCAGAACTTAAAACACATGTTGAAATTCCTAATGGGTTGTGTTTTAAAATAATTTTTTTAATTAACAAATTTTTCAAAAGGTGGCTCTATTTTTCAATAGATGAAATATTTTACATGGTAGTTGAATTGTCAGGCAAGACAAAAATCTTTTCAACTCAATATTCTATACCTGATTATCTTTCCAAATAGTGTAAGACCTTAATCTCTTTGAATAATGATACTTTAAAAGGAAAATGTGTTTGGAGATCTACCTTGAGACAATAGGAACACACCTTTTCCCTCTCTACGCCAGCCAGGATTCAAGCTACTGGCAGGGGTCCCCAAACTTTTTACACAGAGGGCCAGTTCACTGTCCCTCAGACCGTTGGAGGGCCGCCACATACAGTGCTCCTCTCACTGACCACCAATGAAAGAGGTGCCCCTTCCGGAAGTGCGGTGGGGCGCTGGATAAATGGCCCCAGGGGGCTGCATGCGGCCCACGGTCCGTAGTTTGGGGACGCCAACTGACAGGATTTTAGTCTCTAAGAAGGTGGATGCAGGGAAATGAAAGGTAGGAATTAGGTTCTATGTATCCTCTAGTCACATATATCTTCCTTGATTTTTTTCTTCGCCATTACCTGTTTCCACAGTGAAACATTTTATTCTTTCTTTATTTTTAAATAGAACAGTCCCTTTGCTTTTTCTCTACCATTGCATCTGTTAGACAAGCACACGGTCCATCAACAGTATTGGTGAAAAAGGGGAGGAGACACTAGAGGTTGTGTAGCAGCTGTGAAGTGAAAAGTAGTCTTTGGATTTAAGCAAATTCATCTCTGATTAGCTGAATGGCTTTTGTGTTGCTTATTTAAAGCATCTGACTTTTGTTTCCTCATTTAAAAAAGTGATAATACTGTGTATCTTGAGCAGCTTTGAACAGAAGATTGTCAGTGTAAAGCAAAACCTTAGAATTGAGTTTCACTCACTTAAAACTTGTAGGAAAAGACGAAATGTTGTAGGTGACTGTTTTTTCTATAGATAAGGAATTCAAGTATTATTCACGTACATTTAAAAGGACATTAAGTATATCAAGGGCTTGTAAGTAAGAAGTGTAACTGGGTTTTGGATCAGAAGCTAAGAGAACTGAACCTCTTTGGTGTGCTGGGTGGTGGGATAGTGAGAATGTCTGGAATCCTGATTCTGGGACCCAGCAGAGCTGTGCTTTGATCAAGATGTCTCCTTACCTTTTGTCACTTGTGGTCTTTTGTCACATAGACTATCTATCCAGGATCATGGATAATCCTTGAATAATTTCAAAATCAATAATGAGGGTTCACTCATTAATTCAATCACTATTTATTACTTAAATAACAGGTTACTAGGCACCAATCACAATATTTGAACACTCTCTGTTACAAAAACAAAAAAGACAGTTGGAAAAGAGTGAGGCAAATATAAAAAAGAATTTATTGAGAAAACTCAAGAATAAATATAACTTGTTATAACCTCTTGTGAAACCATGGTTTAGCTGTAGACTTTTAACCTGCTATGTATTCCTTTGAAACTTTTCAAAATGTCTCTGGAATATTTCATTTCCTTCATGTTTTCTTATTGACATGTGGCTATGTAAATCTATTGTTGCTGTTGCTGTTTTGATTAATATTATTGTTACTGTAGACCAGGGATAATCAACCTTTTTATACCTACCACCCACTTTTGTATCTCTGTTAGTAGTAAAATTTTCTAACTGCCCACCAGTTCCACAGTAATGATGATTTATAAAGTAGGGAAGTAACTTTACTTTATAAAATTTATAAAGCAGAGTTACAGCAAGTTAAAGCATATAATAATAATTACTTATCAAGTACTTTATGTCAAATTTTTGCTTAGTTTGGCAGAATAAATCTTTATAAAACAACTTATTATAGTTAAATCTATCTTTTTATTTATACTTTGGTTGCTCCACTACCACCCACCATGAAAGCTGGAACGCCCACTAGTGGGCAGTAGGGACCAGGTTGAGTACCACTGCTGTAGACAGTCAAGGAATGCTGGGGAATCTCTGCCATTGACCAAGGTGGCTGTAGGGGAACATTCTTACAACCAGCGTGCTAAATACTAGAAGCCTGAATGGATAGAATCTCCATCTGCAGCAAAAGCTAGGAAGATAAATGCCTAAGACTGGAGTGCACCAAAAGCTAGAAATGTGAATGGATAGGGTCCCAACCACTGTCAAAAGCTGGAAGGATGAATAAAGAGGGCTCGAGCTGTCAAAAGCTAGCAAGCTAATTGGATACATAAAAGGCCCTCCAATGTAACAACTGCTGGCTTGCCCTGGCCAGATAGCTCAGGTGGTTGGAGCATCGTCTAGGTAAGCCAAGATTATGGGTTTGATCCCCTATCAGAGCACATACAGGATCAGATAGATGTTTCTGTCTCTATTCCAACCTTTCTCTCTAAAATCAATAAATCAATTAAAAATAAAATAAAGAAGAGCCTCTGGCTTGAGTGTCAAGAGATAATCTTTGAGAGGGGTGTCTGCCATTCTTCCAGGTTGGGGCACCTGAATAAAGCTCTTTCCTATCTTGAGAACTTTACCTTTTTTGTGACAGGTGCCTGAACTTGCATTTGTATGTTTAGTTACATTAAGAATAAAAATTGGAAATATTTCTTTATTCAAAAAGAGAGAGAGAGAAAGAGAGAGAGAGAGAGCATGCACACACATGTGGGTCTGTTTCATAATAAAACTTACAGTCCAACAAGCTTACAGATTCAGGTTAAATAACCTCCAAGCACATGTAAAATGACCGCTTTGACTTGCTCAGTGAGGCAAAGGCCCACCCTGTGCATTGACTCACTATGGGAGAATTTGACACAGTCATGAAGGCTGGAGAAGCTTCCTTGAGAAAGTGATCTGAAGGAGTTAAGTTTTGGGTGAAAAGGGAAGAGAAGCACATTATAGCCAGGGAAGGAACTCTGAAAAAACAAACCAAATATATCCATGCAAAGAACTGTTTGGAAAATGTCTTTATCAGGAAGCTTGACAAGGGTTGAGGAGGCCATGTGAGAAAGCCAGGGTAACATGACCTGATCATCAGCCAGTTTGAAAAGAACATAAAATAATGGATTGGAAGGGGATTTAGTAGCTGGTGCACATGAGAGAAACAGACAGATTGAGAATTATTTAGAAGGTAAAATGTATAGGAATGGCTGTAATTTAGAAAAAGATAGGGGATCTCTAATCCCTATTGGGAATGGAACAACTGAAAAACTCTTAGTTCAATATAGCAGAAACGGAAAAGAGTTCCTGTGATGAGCAGGAATTGGAGATAGAAAATGAGAATGCGGTGGAAGAAATCTTCCAGACAGCTGTTCACTTGATATAACTATAGAATGCTATAATTCACGCTGGCTGAAAACTCATTTCATAAAATGCTGATTCATGTCTTCATTTCTTCCGCCTTTCAACCTCTCACTCCTTCATTCAAAAAAAATATAAGAGGGCCCTGGCCGGTTGGCTCAGTGGTAGAACGTCGGCCTGGCATGCAGGAGTCCCAGGTTCGATTCCCGGCCAGGGCACACAGGGGAAGCGCTCATCTGCTTCTCCACCCCTCCCCCTCTCCTTCCTCTCTGTCTCTCTCTTCCCCTCCCGCAGCCGAGGCTCCATTGGACCAAAGATGGCCCGGGCGCTGGGGATGGCTCCTTGGCCTCTTCCCCAGGCACTGGAGTGGCTCTGGTCGCGACAGAGCGACGCCCCGGAGGGGCAGAGCATCACCCCCTGGTGGGAAGAGCGTACCCCCTTGGTGGGCGTGCCGGGTGGATCCTGGTCGGGCGCATACGGAAGTCTGTCTGACTGTCTCTCCCCATTTCTAGCTTCAGAAAAATACAAAAAAAAAAAAAAAAATAGAAATAACTTTTTGTCCATTTGGAGCTAATGAGTAGAAAGAAGAAAGAATTAAATGCTTTTTTTTTATGTCTTTGTTAACAATGTGTATCAAGTCTGAATGATTCATATTCACAATTATTTCTCAAAAAATTGCTACTAATACTGTATGTTTTCTATAAGTATGAATGTTGCATTATTTATAAATACACATGATATGTTTATTCAATGTAGAGCTTTGAACATTGTTTCCTGGTTCAGTTTTCTGTGTTTAGTTGCTTAAGAAAGCCTGGATTGTTAAGTAGGGTAAGGCTATGAAACACCAACTACAAAATTTCTTTTGTATAATCACAAAAGTTATATGTCTTCTTACTGTACTGCTTTATATACATAAGTGGGGGAAGAGGCTC
The DNA here is from genome assembly GCF_036850995.1 of Saccopteryx leptura. Classification (NCBI taxonomy): domain Eukaryota; kingdom Metazoa; phylum Chordata; class Mammalia; order Chiroptera; family Emballonuridae; genus Saccopteryx; species Saccopteryx leptura. The sequence continues at coordinate 362,836,807 of NC_089503.1, read as the reverse complement.
TGTTTTACTTTTTACTCATTTATGGATCTAGTATATACCCATCTAGTAGCCCCTTCATCTCTCTTTTAAAGACTAGATCTTCATCTGATTCTCTGCATCCATTATGAAGACAGTGGAAGACAGAGAGCTTGGAGAATTGTATGGAAAGTTTTAGGCAGCAGGCTGGGAGTGATGTGACTTTATTTCCACCCACTTACCATTGGCCAGAATTCAGTCACTCAGCCAACCTAACCCCAGGGTGGCAGGAAAAGGGATACTGTGTTCACTTTTAAAGTTATTTCTTCTGTTTTGAAAATCAAATTCATCAATGTGTTTAAATAATAATACATCATAAAAAAGTATAATTTATTTCAGCAACTTAAGGATTATTCAGCTCTAGGTAAATTATTATTCCTTTTATTAGTAAAAGAATGATGAGAGATCATGTAAATTTATCAATAGATAGTGATATAATCTAAGTTAAAAGACAATAGTGATTTAAAGTATAAGTAGAAATAAAAGCAGATACTCCAAATATGTCCAGACTTTTAGCATAAAGCTAAAATGAAAGATTATATTAAATAATAAAAATAAATAATAAATAAATATAAATAATAAAAATTGAGACACGACTGTTTTAGCTTACACCGTTAGTATTGTACTTACGGACCACGTGGGCAAACTAGTTTGGTTGCATGCAGTGGAAGAATATGCAGTAACGCAGCATATAAGTGAGGGAGTTGGCATTCCCCAGTATGCTTACGTACGCCATTCTGGACTGTTAAAAGTGCAAGTGTGCCATTTGTGTTAGGCTAGGATGTGTTCTGACTTACACCAAAATTTGGGTTCTGTCACTGTCATAGGAATGGAACTGTATTGTAACCCAAGGACCCCCTGTTCTAATGGTTAGAGTACTAAAGGTTAGAGTAATCTGTATTAGTATTTGAGTTAAAAACATGAAAGAAATCATGTCTCTTATTATTAGTACACAGACACACATAAACATATACACACATATAAGTATGTAAAAGCTTTTGGAAAGGAAAAGAGTCAGAGAAAAGGGGGAAATGTATTTTTATCATCTGACCAGGTAGGTAACTTAGTAGACAGAGTGTTGGCCTGGGACACTGAGGATCCAGGTTCAAAACCCCAATGTCACCAGCATGAGCGTGGGCTCATAAACATGATCCTAAGGATTGCTGGCTTGAAGCCCAAGTTCGCTGGTTTGATCTGAAAGTCGTTAGCTTGCACGAGGGTTCACTGACTCAGCTGTAGCCCCCTGGTCAAGGCACATATGAGAAGCACTATTATAAATCAATCTCATTTATGAAAAAAGGTGTGTAACTAATAAAATATTAGCAAACTGGATTTGGAATTGTATAATAATAATAGAATATTATTATTTATCATAGAAATTCAAGAAGGATTTTAAAAAAGATTTTATTTATTCATTTGAGAGAAGAGGGAGAGAGAGAGAAAGAGAGAGAGAGAAAGAAGGGAGACACAAGGGTGGAGGAGCAGGAAGCATCAACTCCCATTTGTGCCTTGACTGGGTAAGTCTAGGGGTTTGAACCAGGTCGACGCTTTATCCACTGCGCCATCACAGGTCAGACAAAATTCAAGAAGGATTTGACAATAGAAAATGTATCAGTGCTGTCCAGTATATAAAACTAGGTTATTTTAAGTGCAGTCATTATTTTGCTTGTTTGTCTGAATTTCCTTTCCCCACATGGCTTTTTCTTTATTTTTCAGGTTACATCTTAAGAACCAGTCGCATAGTGCTCAGTATTTCTCTATACTTATATATTCATATGAGATGTACATATACTGGACACTGATATATTTTTGTCAATTGTTTGCTTTATAAATATAATATGTTCATTTTCCAGCTTCTCACTTTGTTCATTTATCATATCCTCATGGAAGTCCCTCTAGGAAACCATGGCAACCATTATTTTAATAGCTCAATTATATTCCATGGTGGTGATATATAAATTTTATATGAAAACTTACTCAACGTTATTGTGTTAAAAATCCAACTTATTTCCAGTTTTTACCACTAGAACAATGTTTAACATCCTTAAATAGATGAAGTTGATATGAGGTCCATCAGATATACTGATTAAAGTGATACCACTCAGCCCTGGCCATTGGTTCAGTGGATAGAGCATTGGCCTGGCATATGGACATCTGGTGTTTGATGCCCGGTTAGGGCACACAGGAGAAGTGACCATTTGCTTCTCTCCCCCTTTTCTGCCCCTTCTCTCCCTTTTCTTCTCCCGAAGCCAGTGGCTTAATTGGTTTGAGTGTTGCTCCATGCTCTGAGGATAGCTTGGTTGGTCCGAGCACATCAGCCTCAGGCACTAAAAATTGCGAAGTCTATTCAAGCATCTGCCCAAGACAGGGTTATCAGGTGGATCCCGGTCAGGGCACATGCAGGAATCTGCCTTACTATATCAAAACAAGCAAACAAACATTGCATCAAAAATTGAATTCTAATAGATGTTGCCAATTGCTTTCCAAAAGAACAGTCACAATTTATATTCTTAGCATTAATTATAGTATATCCCTTGTACCATCAATAATGTATGTTATTATGTTTTATGCATACAAAAATTAGGGGGTATTTCAAAATGAAAAAGAAGCAATAAAAAAACATTTGATATATCACTTGCTACTCAATCACAATAATTAAGTTTATATCTCATTTGCATAATTGAGCAACTTTCTTTGACTTGTCATTTGCTTTTCTGATGTTCTTGTTTAATAAAAAAAGTCAAGTGCTTTTTCTTTATCACTTATATTCATTTTAAAATATCCCCTAATTGTTGTAAGCAGTATATAATCATGTGGAACTCACTGGGATAAAAAAAAAAGAATGGCTAATTCTGCACAGTTTGAGGGAGAAATCAGAATTCTGTAGAAGAGGAAAGAAAGCTTAAGGAAGGTCTGGAAAGATAATTTTATATTTTTATATATCTCAACATATAAAATGATGGTACATAATTAATACATACTTATATATATATAGTCCAGAAGGCAAGTAAGAATTCTTTAAGAAAAATGAATAACTAATTTCATAGAGCTTATTTTTCCTAATAATTAATTTGTAGAGAAAAATTTCAAATATAAGAAATGGATTTTTTTCTTAAAGAATTGTCTCTATTGAGATTTTTATTTTAATGTTAATTTATGTTCTATAAACAAACCACACAAATATAGAATTTTATGAAGTAGAGACCTGAATGTATTACTACAGCTTCATGATACCATTTGTTTGCTATTAATATAGCCCATCCCTTTCCTCATAATTTTAATTTTTTCACAGATTTCCTGGTTCCTCTAGAAAAGGACACCAGAGTTAATTCATTAACTTCATAAATAAAGCTAATGAAATTTTAAATGGGATTGAATTTAATTTATAGGTTGACTTAATAGAGAATTGAGAACTTCATGATATTGAGTCTTTCTTTCCAGCAACATGGTATATCATTTTATTTATTAAGTTATTCTTGAGCTTTTAAAACTTATTTGAGCCTCTTTGGAAGGATGAGATGGGGAGTAGTAGAGAGTTTAGGTTAAGCTGATTCTCTTTCAAGTTGTGAAACTTTCTTTATAGTTTATGCCACATAGAGATAAGCTCACAAAATGATATCTCATTTCTCTGTTTGCTAAAACCAAAGGGAGCACTTACCATCTGAAAACATTGTTAAGTCAAGAAGCACATTTGTTATATTCAGTTGCTGAATTTTTTTTTTTTTTCGAAGCTGGAAACGGGAAGGCAGTCAGACAGACTCCCGCATGTGCCCGACCGGGATCCACCCGGCACACCCACCAGGGAGAGATGCTCTGCTCATATTGGGGCATCGCTCTGCCGCAATCAGAGCCATTCTAGCGCCTAAGGCAGAGGCCACAGAGCCATCCTCAGCGCCTGGGCAAACTTTGCTCCAGTGGAGCCTTGGCTGCGGGAGGGGAAGAGAGAGACAGAGAGGAAGGAGAGGGGGAGGGGTGGAGAAGCAGACGGGCGCTTCTCCTGTGTGCCCTGGCCAGGAATCGAACCTGGGACTCCTGCACACCAGGCCGACGTTCTACCACTGAGCCAACCAGCCAGGGCCCAGTTGCTGAAATTTTTTGATTGACTTTACTAAACTATAAAAAATTTTTTTAACTATCAAAAATGTCTTGTGTAAGTTTGAGAAAATGTTGGAAAATGTATAAATTAGTTGATTGTAGTTTTGATAAAAGATATGTAAGTGTTGGTTAGGCTCCTCCGTAACTTTAAAATACCAATCTAACATTTATTATGTTTACTTTTCACTATTTTGTTTATTCAAAAGTGTCTAGATATCTGTTTATATAAATTTTAGTAATGAAGTAATGTTAAAAATTAAATGCTTGTTAATATTCTTCCTTATAAAATTTGTTACAAAGGTTTTTTCTCTATTCCAGGCAGTGTATTTATCATTGACTTTATGTCTAATCTGAGAATTTGCTTTCTTGTTTGTTTGTTCTTTTTTTTGTTTTTATTTATTTATTTATAAATTTATGGAATTTCAAGGTCTCCAAAGAGTTATGTGTTTCAAATTTAGACCTGATAGTCTTTCAGTTCTTATGGTATTTCCCCATGTATGAGATGCACCCTTTTCCAAAAAATATGGTGTCTAAAAACTGGATGTGTCTGATACAGTGGTTGTAGATTTTTTTTACTTGCATTTCCCGCTTTTTCATGCAGATGAAGAATTGTATGAATTTTATGATGAATAAAACTTGAGTTTAATAACTTTATGTAATACATTTTTATTTTTATTTTGGGTCCCCAAATTAAGGTTTTTCTTATACATGGGAACATCTTATACATGAGGAAATGTACTTATCAAAAATAAGTAAATAAGTAAGGAAATAAATAACATTTTATCCTATTTTATTTATTTATTTATTTTTATTTATTTTTATTTTCTTTTCTATTCTCACTTTATCCTATTTTAAAAGTTCTCTGTGAGTTGAGGTTGTATCGATATTATATTTTTTAGGGCTACTGAAATTTTGAATCAGGTTTCTACTTAAGAAATATAAATATTAATTTCTAAATGAATTTTCTTTTGCTGTCCAAAAGATTCTGTCAAAACAAACTGGTTTAAAGGACCATCTAAAGTCACACACTTTATTCTCATAGTGGCCAATTTGCTGTCCTTTATTAGTGCCTTGAAACTTTATTTCTCATATTGATGAGTATTAGAAATACTTCACAGAGTGTGTGATATGCATAAATTCATTGATAGATGCTATATAAAATTAATTTTCTGTTTAAAGGAGTATTTTTGATTTATCACTTAATTTTATTTTTTTAGGATCAATTTCCTTTAACTCCCTTTGCTTTAATCATATGCTTGATTTTTTAAACGCAAATTTTAACTTTTTTTCTACTTTTCACCTTGTATACATTTTAATTTTAACTTTGGCTAAAGCTGGTTATGATTTTTTTTTTTTTTTTGTATTTTTCTGAAGCTGGAAACGGGGAGAGACAGTCAGACAGACTCCTGCATGCGCCCGACCGGGATCCACCCAGCACGCCCACCAGGGGCGACGCTCTGCCCACCAAGGGGCGATGCTCTGCCCCTCCGGGGCGTCGCTCTGCCACGACCAGAGCCACTCTAGTGCCTGGGGCAGAGGCCAAGGAGCCATCCCCAGCACCCGGGCCATCTCTGCTCCAATAAAGCCTTGGCTGCGGGAGGGGAAGAGAGAGACAGAGAGGAAGGAGGGGGGGGTGGAGAAGCAAATGGGCGCTTCTCCTATGTGCCCTGGCCGGGAATCAAACCCGGGTCTCCCGCATGCCAGGCCGACGCTCTACCGCTGAGCCAACCAGCCAGGGCCTGGTTATGATATTTTATGGATCTAATTCTTCCTGAATATCAGGGAAGATTTATTTGGAAGCCCTTATTCTAGTGTCCTTTTCCTATTCAATATCCAATATCCCATTAAGAAATAATGATGTCTCTCTATCATTATTATCTAAAGTAAAGGATTAACTTTACCCAAATAGAGATCTGGGTTTTTTCCTTGGCTATGAGGAAGTGATCTCTAGACCCCTGGAATGTCCTGACTGATTATAATGGCTTTATTTTCCTGGGGACTTTTGCCACAGATCAGTCTAACATTGTGATTTATGATGGGAGTCTTTGAAATATGCCATATTTGTTCCAATTTCCTGAGGACTGATAAAGATATTAGCCTTAGTCTCCAGGTGGGGCTGATGACTACAGGTCAGCCAAATAGATAGTATGTAATCAACAAAACTCTGGACTCCAAAGGCACAGGTGAGCTTCCCAATTGGTAGTCCACTGTGTAGTCACACACTGTAGCTAGAAGGAGGTTATGCCATCCCGAACTCCATACAAGATGCCCAACAAAAGCTCCATATTTGTACTCCTCCCATTCTTCTTTTTGACTGATTCTGTTGTATCCTTTTATTATAATAAAACTGTAATCATCAGTGCAGTGCTTTATTGAATTCTGTGTGTTGTTCTGGTGGATTGTCAAACCCGAGGGTGATCATGAGAATCTCTAAATTTATAACCAGCCAGTCTAAAGTGAGGGAGGCCCTGGAGACCCTCAGACTATGGCTAGTGTGAAGTGAGGGTGGTCTTTTTGGAGACCGTTTGCTTAACTGTGTAGTTTGTGTGATTCATAACGATGTCCTGAAATTAATTAAATCAATGTGTAACTTTAGGGTAGTACTTCATATGGTATTATTACCTTTGTTAACAATATCTACTTTGTTTAAGAAGTTTCACTTAGGAACAACTATGTGCTAAACACAGGGAAAGAGAAGTATTTCAGCAATTTTTTTTCTGCAAGCAATATTATTTTTGAACTCATGTGTTTTTTTCATCTTAAAAACATATGCCTACTATAGATAAAACTAGAATATGATAATATTTTAGAAAAATTGAATCTTGAAAGAAAATCATTTATTTGTGAGCAGTTTTAATCTTGACTATGGGATACCAGTTAGTATAAAATCTGTTCAGAATAACTAGCCTTAGTCTAAAATTCTCTTCTGTTGTCATTAGATGCATTTTAGTTTTTTAAAAATGAGAAGACTCATTCTTTTTTAAGGATAGAGATATCTTGAGGAAAGATGGAAAAGATCAATGAAACCACAATATTTGGCAATTTAAAAGTTTGTTTTAAGTCAAGATAAACTGCTCTTCTATTTGAGAATTTTCTCGGTTTCATTGTGATCCAACGTTACTAGAGATTAAAAACTCCTATAAAAAAGGATTGAAAACCACAAAGACTGCTGATAAATCACCCTCTGTTGAGTCTGGAGGAAGTGGTTATTGTGAGACCAGATGACTGGTTTCCTGAAATGCCTTTATTAATGATCTGGGAGAGACTGTCGACGCATTGTAACAAAATTGCAAAGATGCTGAGGAAAGGTATTTCAAACACCACAACTTGGCCAGATTAAGGAGCTGGGAGTCAGAAACATGGAATGTAATTATTTCTAAGGATTCAGTGGTAACATTCAGGAAGAAGTAATGACAATCATGAGACCAATTTTTCATTTCCCATAAGGATTTTTGTCTGCTTTTATCCAACTAATTCATCATATAGTTTATATATAATTCTTAACATTTCCAATAAATCATGCATGTTACTTGAAATTGAACACCATGATTAGCACTTTATTCATATTTAAAAAATGATAAGCTAGGACTTGGCAATTTTGGTTTAGGAAAAAATGTCGCTGAGCAGATTAATTTTCCAACTAAAGCCATTTGGCCCTTCCACCCATAAACTCTTTCATGTGGTTATTTTTGCAGTAGTAAACATGCATATTTTGCTAGATAGCTTGCATAGACTCAATATGCAATCATACAGCTAATACAAATTCTGAATTTTATAATTTTTTCATCCTCCTCCTTAAAATCTTTTAAGGCTTACCGTCATTTTCCAAGAATAATGTTGAGAATAATTCAAAACCATTTAGTAAATTGCTGCTTTTATACTTTCTATTCAGTGGCAAGAGTATGTGTGTGTATGTGGGGCAGTAGCTGAAAGAGTTAACGGAGCTTCGGTTGGTGTCTATTTACAACCACGGAGTGGCAAGCCCAGGGAGAACACAGCTAAGTGCATGCTTGTGGAGTCAGCTAGTAGCAGCAGGATTTCAGAAAACGACTTAATGCTTTGGTCATGTGTTTCAGTTCCAGGAGTTGGGGCTGTTAGAGTGAAGACAATATTCACAGTGTCTTACACCTTCTGAGTGTTCAACATTATGTTATCTTTCCAACTGTGAAATGAATTCTGGGCTCTCCTTAAATCCCAGTAAGTAACTAAAACTGCTCTAATGTAAAGTAGGTAGCAGAGCAGTAATTACTTCATGCACTTAAAAATGTACCAAGCTCATTTACCCTGTGTTTTTAAAGTAATGCATGGGTTGGCTAAATTGACACTAATTAGACTCATGGGTATTGCCATAGGACAGCATGGACAAGGACATGATTATTGCAATCACATCTTGCTCCAAGTCAGACATTATAGTAGCTTAAAGACTGAAAGTATAGAGTGTGGTATTCAAACCCCAATTTTTAGACAGAGATTGCAGAAATTTATTGCTAGATAACCTAGAGTGCTTTGGAGCAGCTCTGTAGGTAGACAACCCTGAACCGTCAAGAAATGTTGGCTAAACCTGACCAGGCAGTGGTGCAGTGGATAGAGCATTGGACTGGGCTGCAAAGGACCCAGGTTAAAACCCCCAAGGTCACTGGCTTGCACGTGGGCTCATCTGGCTTAAGTGCAGTCTCACCAGCTTGCGTGTGGAGTTGCTGCCTTGAGCATGGGATCATAAACATGACCCCATGGTCACTGGCTTGAGCCCAAAGGTCACTGGAGCAAGGGGTCACTCACTCTGCTGTAGTTCCCCCAGTCAAGGCACATATGAGAAAGCAACCAATGAACAATTAAGATGCTGCAATGAAGAATTGATGCTTCTCATCTCTCTCCCTTCCTGTCTGTCTGTCCCTCTCTCTGTCTCTGTCACACACACACACACACACACACACACACACACACACACACTGATGGCTGAGAGGTGAACCAGAGTTCCTTGGACAGATCATCCCCTGAAAGGAGCTTGCACAATTTCCAAACACAGTGAAACAATGTTGATGATGTTCCAACTAACATGTACTGAGAATTCAAAATATATTAAACGTTGTTCCATGTTTGACAGGTATGAAAACTTTGAGTGACCATGTTTCATTTAGTCCTTGAAATGGGTAGCATTATTACTTCTATTTCTATCCAGATGAGGGGATTAAACCATAGAGTAGTAAGTTATCTAAAGTCACACTGTGGGTACACTAAGACTCATGTCATCTGACAATAGTATCTCTACTGTGTCACCACTCCATGATGATTTGGAAATTTTGACATATTTGTCTCCTTATTTCTATTGCTTAATGATGTTTAGGAAATTTTCAGACTTTGCTTTGACAAGCAAGCTTAAGACAGAAAAATAATTTTGTGCTGGCATTTTAAGAAGAATAACACCTTGTGATATGCATGACTTCAAGACATCTCAAAAATGCCATCAGGTTAAAAATATATTTTATAAGATCATAGCTGTTAGAGATGGAGGGGTCTGTATAGACATAGGATGCAGAAATATGATTCTCTTCAAGATGGCTTTAAGATGCTGCTTGAAACTGATGTACTATGCAGGATATTTTTTATATTTTTCTGGGTTGGACATTTATTGTTTTCATCAGATTCTCAAAGAGTTCTGTGACCCACAGTTTAAATGTCTTTAGACAATTTTTCTTTCCTTTATTCTCAGTGCCACAGTGTTCTCCTTGTGCTCATCCTTCTCAGCTTCATCCCCCTTCTTCCTGCTTCTACTTCTAGCCCATCCCTACACAGGACCAGGCTCTCCAGCCTGTCCCTCTTTTGCCTTCAACCAGGAGAACTGATAGGAAAAGCAACAGAGTCAGTCATCTTCGAAGTGTACTTATTCTTCTTACAGTATATATACAGAAGGACCCGAGATTCAACCACGGTAACGGCCTGAGGAGCTTGGCTGTCTCAAGCCCATGTCCTTCCAATCATTCTTCACTCTGCTGATTCTTCTTGGTGTGTCATGGTTTCTCTGTCTTCCGGAGCCTAAACCTCAGAGGGTTTCCCTTTTCAGAGGTTACACTGCGAAGTCTGGTTATAAAGTCTCATGGTTTGTAATCCATTTGCAACTTACCCACTCTCCCATGTGTGCTGTCCTTTCAGGAGTAGTCCTCTTCCCTTCCAGTTCAAGACAGGTAGAAAAACCAAGAATGCACCGAGGAGAGAAAACCCAAATGAGAGAGCAGGTTCTCCTAGTTTCCTAGATTCTTACTTAAAACTCTAACTGGATATGCTTATCAAGTTCTACAAGTCAGAAATCTCCATTTGTGATCAATTGATTCATTAATTCATTCATCTTTTATTTCCTTCAATGACCTGACGTTATACCAATGACATCATAGGAAATAAGGCAGACCATGCTTTTGCTTCACACAGCTTCAGTTCAAAACCAAACTTTCTTTAGGCTTTCAGAACCCTCATTTCAAAACCCTGGGTAGTTAATGAATTCCACGTTCCTGAAGTGAGCAAAATATTTTACTTCACCTCTGAACAGGGCCATTTATATCTCTGTACTGCCTTGCTATGTAGCCTACAGCAAATTTACTTGATATTTCAGTTTCTTGTGAACCGATGAGTACGTATAATAGAGATAATAGTAATGTGGTGTGATTTTAATGACTGTGAAGTGTCCTAAGAATATATAGAGTTGAACAAGTTCCAGGTAGTAAGGGGATCATTTGAAATCTCATTTCCATCTGGCTGCTTCTGCACACGTTTAACTTGCGCGCTGTCCTCTTTATGGATATTTCCTTTGTGGTTGGAGGCATCCCCGATGCCATTATCTGCTGTTTGACTTGAAAATTGAGCCTGTCTCTTTGAAATATACTACATCGTTTAAAAAGTGTAAGCAAACTCTGACATTACAATCAACTTAAGTAGAAACAAACAAATGAATATGGATGGGGAGCTTTGGCTGCTTCTCTCCTGGCTCCCTCCCCACCACACTGCCCTTTGGCTGGGATGTGCTTCTTTGACAGAGCCATAATTCAGCATGTGTTCAAACACTACGGGTTCAGCAGTGAGCGCTTAAATGGCGGTGTAAGTGATATCTCAACAACTTCTGTTAGGCTTAAAAATGAATCCTTGTACAGCCTAATACATCGTACAATTTTTTACAAAGATGAACGGCAAAAATAGCCTGACTTTAATAGAGTGCTCTTCCCATAACAGCTAGGGTTTGTGTCTCACCAGCGCACCCACATAATGTTTTCTGCTGCAGTAGTACTAAGGAAACCTCTTGTCTGTCGGCCTCAGTTAATGAGAATTTAATTAACATAAGAAATAGAATTCCAGTAGGAAAATTCCACCTTTTGCATTTCTTGGAAGCGTTTTAGAATCTGTGGCAGATATGTTTCTGGATATTGCTTCTCTTGTGATTTTTCCAGTATGTTGAAAACAACTGTGGGGTCTGATGGCTACAAAGTTAGGGTTTGAAACAAGTGTTTCTGGTGGTGGCAGTTGAAGAGGACAAGGGTCCCAGGATGGATGACTGGCTTTCCTTGGTCAAGTTAGGAAACCACCATTTGACAGAATACAGTGGTTCTTATCTGCTACAATCCCCTTAATTATATTGGGAAACTTGAAATGAGGCCATGAAAATATGCAAGAACTCAGCAAGTGTGGGCTTTGAGAATAAGGTGGATCATGTCTCAGGGTTGTCAAGAAGAGAGTGGAAGATCTGATCAGGTAAGCTGTTTTTCCAAGAAACAACTCAGAAATATTAAAAACATACCATTGATTTCTATAGGTGGTTTAATTCAATGATTTCAAAATGGTGTCCTGCCTATTGGTGCTAATTGGAAAGAGTTTAAACTTTGGGAATTTCTGTAGTAGAAAAATCTATTTGGCCTTCACAATTTTAGACCACCTCCTATTGGACTTACAGGAAACGTTTTTTTTTATTTTTTTTGCTAAACCTGTAAGTCAACAGCCTTTATTGAGCATTCATTGTGCACAGGACATAGCCTTTGCTACATTTTGTCTGGGAAACTGAACATGAGGGTTTTTGAGAAGAGACACAAGTTCAAGATTGGTCACATCAGGGACCTCATTAAGAAGCAACCTCACTGATGCTGTGGTTCGGCTTCAAGGTTCCAAAGATTGTGTCAGAATGCATGAGGGTTCTTTACGGCTTGTTGCTTGGGCTTTCTCTTCCCGAAGCTAAGTAATAAATCATATCCGATCGAAGCAGCCACGTTTTAGCGTCGAGTTCTTCTCTCCAACAAAGGCTCGATCTCCACAGGAAATTTTCTTTAATATGGAGTAACTGCATCAAATTCAGATCATGCTTATGATGAGATTTTGGGATTCAGAGCAGAGCTGTTTCTGCAAACAAGCTTTATCTGTCAGGAAATACATGTGACCTTTTCTCGGAAGCTTTAGTTGGTCAGGTTAAATTGCCCCTCTCTCCCTGTCCTGACGGTGCCTCTCCTGTCTCTGCCCTGCCGGCTCTGCTGCCCACACACCCTGTGAATTAGAACACATACTCTCTGGAGACAGGGTGTTTATCACTGTTAATGGGTAGCTAGCGTCACCAGGAGAGTAGAGGACAGCGGTCACAACAAGAATGAATATGAAGGGTTTTCTATCATGAAGGAAAAAAAAAATAGACATAGCACCATACAATTTACTTGAGTCATGTACAACTTAGGCTGTTTGATGTTTAAAAGTCACAGTAGACCTGCTTTAATCTCTACAAATGTAGGTTTAGCTGCAGTTCTTAGCAGAGCATGAGTTCAAAGGGGAGAAATGCAATACCCAACAAAACAACAACAACAAAATCCAATACGTGCTTAGAGGGTCTTAGCAGCCTAGAAGCACTGAGCAGATTGTTTAACATGGAGCTACAGACTGGGAGCAGCTCATTAGAGAGAGGAAGATCTTAGATATGAACTGTAGCATAGGCAGAAACATACTGTTTCCTTACAGCAAATATATGGTTTGCAACACGGAATGAAACATTACAGAAATCACAGTCACCTTTGTTGGCTAACATGGCAAGCAGACTGTCATGGAGCAAGCACAGACCACCTGCGTGTGTTCATGTTTCAGCCATTCTGAATCTCAGTTATGAGTGTGGTCTGTCACCCTGGAGGTGTGCATATTCTGTGTTTGCTTATATAGTGATGTGGGGTGTTTTTTTCTTCTAATACCTTGGATTTTGAAATTGTCCCCAACCTTTTTTGGGCCACGGACAGGTTTAATGTCAGAAAATATTTTCACAGACCGGCCTTTAGGGTGGGATGGATAAATGCACAAAATAAAATTATGCGACCGGTGTAAAAATTGTGGTATTTTTAAATATAATTGTAGAACTTATGAGACAAGCATCAAGAGTGAGTCTTAGATGGATGTAACAGAGGGAATCTGGTCATTTTTTAAAAATAAGACATTGTTCAGATTTAAATATAAATAAAATGGAAATAATGTAAGTTATTTATTCTTTCTCTGCGGACCGGTACCAAATGGCCCATGGACCGGTATCGGTCCACGACCCGGGGGTTGGGGACCACTGCTCTACAGTACTTTCCAGAATTCTGCACTACAGTATCCTCAGCCTGCCTACATCTCTCCATCTATTCCAAACTGTCAAATCAGCAGGTTAGAAGTATCGGTTAATTGCAGCAGCTGGTGCATTAACTGCTTTGGGGTTAATTTGTTTGGAAACAATCTATGAGGGAATGAAATTTTGTCCTCAATTATTAAATATTCAAATGACATTGTAAGATGGTTGCATGTTTTATTCTTCAGGAATTAAAATAACTTTTTTTTTTTTCAGGTACTCAATTTCAGAATGATTTTGCTCTAGAAAAGTTTTAGATGCAAGGTTTACCACTCAATAAAAATTGTGCCTTTGGGGAATGGTCTATTCTCCTATAGTATAAGTTTAACTATATTGCTCTTCTACAAGTAACATGAATACAAAATTAGGGCAGTATTTTAGATATATTCAGAGATGTGCGTGTGTGTATGTGTGTGTGTGTGTGTGTGTGTGTTTTAAACATTAAGTAACCACCTTGTAGGTTTGAGACTAACTAGTCCTGTGTGGCTGTTAGCCCCAAGCACAGCACCTTATGCCCAGGCACAGCTGTGTGACCCAAGAGCTCTCCTGAGTTAGCCAATGAAGGCAGGAGGCATCCATTTCTCAGTTCCACAGATGAATGAAAGAAAAAAGCTTCTTTGTTTGCAAAACAGCCATTCACACAATTATAAAATTGATTACTTTACCTGGATAGCTTAAATTAAAAAAAAGAAAAGGAAACTTCTTTTTTTCTTTGTATCTTCAGTTATTTATCTTTTTAGCTTAAATAGAGTTTATTTTGGTGGCCATTTTTGAATTTTTTTTTCTTCTTAGATCTCATATATCAAGACAGGTAGCATCAGTTTATGCAGAAACCAAGACTTTAGATCAGAGAATTGGACTGGAGAAAAGTCACATCACTTGTCGGCCCTGGAGCTTTGGGCAATCTTTTAATTTCTCTTTAGACCTTAGTTTCCTCATGGTTCAAGCAGAAACAAGAGCTTGTTTCTCACAGCATCACCGTGAAAATGAAAAGCATAGCATAAGTGAAAGGTATTTTTGTTATATTCTTTGTGGTTTGTCATTTCACATGTAATGCTACAGCTTTATAAATAATGGTTTGTACTCACTCCAGTTTACATTTAAAGCCATACATGGGGTGTGAATTTCATTCAGATGAGGGCTTTTATAACTTGTCACTATTGAATAAATGCAGGACAAAAGGACACTCTAATGAAATCTAAATAACATTTGTTCATTCTTTTACCGACTCATTCACTCATTGATATTTCTTATGTTTCTACAATATGGAAGGTACCTAAAGTATAAAATTAAATATGATGAGGCTATTGCCTTTGTATAAAGACTGATACCAGAGTGAGTCATTGTGGTGTCAAATATAGGCGTATAACAAATACCGATAAAAGAGGAGAAAGATGAAACTCTGGGCAGAGGAGTGAGACAGTGAGCATGGGGCTGCAGAACAGGCTCTCGGAGGGTTCTCGTTCTCTGGGAGCCCACGGCTGGTAGAGAAGCGGGCATTAACTTAATTTGAGCAAAAACATTGCTTCAGCAACAATTTGTGCAGAAAGATAAAGATATGTACATATGCACAGATCTGTACTTTGTTTTTTGTTTTTTTTTTAAATTTATTTTTCTGAAGCTGGAAACGGGGAGAGACAGTCAGACAGACTCCCGCATGCGCCCAACCGGGATCCACCCGGCACGCCCACCAGGGGGCGACGCTCTGCCCCTCCGGGGCGTTGCTCTGTTGCGACCAGAGCCATTCTAACGCCTGGGGCAGAGGTCAAGGAGCCATCCTCAGCTCCTGGGCCATCTTTGCTCCAATGGAGCCTCGCTGCGGGAGGGGAAGAGAGAGACAGAGAGGAAGGAGAGGGGGAGGGGTGGAGAAGCAGATGGGTGCTTCTCCTGTGTGCCCTGGCCGGGAATCGAACCCAGGACTTCTGCACGCCAGTTCGACGCTCTACCACTGAGCCAAGCAGCCAGGGCTCGGATCTGTACTTTGAAAGCATATAAAAGTGAATAAGTGCATGGGGAGGAGGAAAAGGCTTCACTGTGGGAGAGGGGAGCTCCAGCAATGCTTTCTAGAGGTCCTAGTCTTTCTCAGGCTCGGGCCAAACCACTTCATATACTAACTAGCTCATTCCGTGATCGTAAGCAGTATTGCCTGCAGTTAAGAGTACACTTTTTAAAAACCTTGCACACCTAGATATTTATTCTAGTTTCTCAGAATTTATCAGTTGCATTACTTAGCCTTTAAACCTTTTCATCTGCAGGAGGGATAAGCATACTGCTTCTCTGAAGTTTTGGCAAGCACATAGTAGCATAGTGCATTGCATCATTGTTCCAACTGGAGCAACAGTGGCAGTAATCGCAGGAGTAGCACAGAAGGAATGAGGTCAGTATCATCAGTCTCTTTTTAAATACAGGGAAATCGAGTCTCAGGGAGCTCAGTTAAGGAGTGTACTCAATGCTAGCGGTGACAAGAGCCATGACTTGAACACAGTGTTGTCTTACTCCAAAGTCCAAGATCTTAAACACTGACAGAAGTTAACATGGAGCTGGTTTCTGAATGAAGAGTAATGCATCCAAAGAAATTAAGATGAGTACAACATTGAAGGCCCAGGTTCCACGCCATGCCAATTGGAAAAGAGGGTCCATATTTTAAAGATATCTGTCCGCATTATTGTGAATCAGATCCAAGAAGGGAACTTAAAAATTCACAGTTGAATGTACACGAGGAGCCTCTGTGTTAATTGAGCAAGTTGTTTTTTCTTTTTTTTTTTTTTTTTTAATAAATTTTTATTGATGTTAATGGGATGACATTAATAATTCAGGGTACATATATTCAAAGAAAACATGTCTAGGTTATTTTGTCATTAAATTATGTTGCATACCCCTCACCCAGAGTCAGATTGTCCTCCGTCATCCTCTGTCTAGTTTTCTCTGTGCCCCTCCCCCTCCCCCTAACTCTCTCCCTCCCTCCCTCCTGCGTCCTCCCTCCCCCCACCCCTGGTAACCACCACTCTCTTGTCCATGTCTCTTAGTCTCGTTTTTATGTTCCACCAATGTATGGAATCATGTAGTTCTTGTTTTTTTCTGATTTACTTATTTCACTCCGTATAATGTTATCAAGATCCCACCATTTTGCTGTAAATGATCTGATGTCATCATTTCTTATGGCTGAGTAGTATTCCATAGTGTATATGTGCCACATCTTCTTTATCCAGTCTTCTATTGAAGGGCTTTTTGGTTGTTTCCATGTCTTGGCCACTGTGAACAGTGCTGCAATGAACATGGGGCTACATGTGTCTTTACGTATCAATGATTCTGAGGTTTTGGGGGTATATACCCAGTAGAGGGATTGCTGGGTCATAAGGTAGTTCTATTTGCAGTTTTTTGAGGAACCACCATACTTTCCTCCATAGTGGTTGTACTACTTTACATTCCCACCAACAGTGTATGAGGGTTCCTTTTTCTCCACAGCCTCTCCAACATTTGCTATTGCCCGTCTTGTTGATAATAGCTAATCTAACAGGGGTGAGGTGGTATCTCATTGTAGTTTTGATTTGCATTTCCCTAATAACTAATGAAGCTGAGCATCTTTTCATATATCTGTTGGCCATTTGTATTTCTTCCTGGGAGAAGTGTCTGTTCATGTCCTCTTCCCATTTTTTTATTGGATTGTTTGTTTGTTTGTTGTTGAGTTTTATGAGTTCTTTGTAAATTTTGGATATTAGGCCCTTATCTGAGCTATTGTTTGAAAATATCATTTCCCATTTAGTTGGCTGTCTGTTTATTTTGATATCAGTTTCTCTGAGCAAGTTGTTTTCATTCCTGCCCTGGGATATGAAGAATGTATGCCTCGGCTCTGGCTGCCTCAACTACAGCAACAACCACAATAACAACAGAAACACTGGGTGGTTTAAACAATAAAACTTTATTTCTCACGGTTAGAGAGACTGGGAAGTCCAGTGTCAAGGTGCTGGCAAGATCATTTTCATTCTTAAGTTCCCTCCCTTGGTTTGTAGGAGGCTGCCATCTTGCTGTGTGCTCCTGTAACCTCCTCCATGTGCACACCAATAAAAACAGCAATCCTACCAGGTGAGGGCCCCACCCCTATGACCTTATTTAAGTTTAATTTCTTCCTTAGAGGCCCTATCTACATGGACAGCTGCACCAGGAGTTAGGGCTTCAATATATGAATTTTGAGGAGACACAAGCATTCACTCTGACACAGAGAATCAGGTCACACATTTCTAATGACATAAGCAGAGTTAGTCTAAAGCAGACTTAAAAAGTGGTTTGTGTGTATATTTGCATGTATGTATTTTTCAGCATGTGTCTCTCGATGAAGCTGTTTATTGAGTTCAGTGTCATTATTTTACCCTTTCTCCCTTCAACTCAGAGGCCATCATTTTGGGTATGGTGCATCTCAGCCTGTTATGCAGCCAGTATTTCATATTGGTGTAGATGTCAGTCCCTGTCTCAGGCTGTACGAAACTCTGTCAGCAGTAGTTCCTCCCCTCTCACAGGCTTCACCTTGGAGCTCATCATGTAAGACAATAAACTTTCAGGGCAATGCAGGTGCTGTGGGACAAGCCTAGGCTTTGTGTCAAATTTTGGGCAGGTAACTCACTTTCTCGTAACCTCAGTTTCCTTATCTAGAAAGGAAGATCTTATCTACCTATTGGGTTGATATGGTAATCCGAAATAAGTGGTAATTATCATCACAAATTATAATACTGAAAAGTCGTATTCTCGTCTTTCATACCAGAAAGGCTGAGAGACTTGGAGTTTGATATAAAACTTTCCCATTCTGGAGGTGGTTTTTTTTTTAGAAAAAGCTAGCTTGTCTTCCAAAAGAAAACAGCAGCCTGTCAAGATTGCCTTCATCTAGAGACCTTGTCATCTATGGAAGACCAGGTCTGTGACCCAGTGGCCAGCTCTGACCTGCCTTCACTTGGGAGGACCCTGCCGGCTCTCTGCCAGGGCTCTGCTTCTACTTTCCACATCTTCCCTTACTTATACCAGCCATGCCCAGGTAATGACCCCGAATGCCTGGTGCCAAGCATGTCCTCTGACCACATTCCTGAATCTGTGGTCCTGCTCTTTTGCTCTGAGTTATGATTACTGACAGGTGCTCATGGTCCGACTGCAGTTGGGCTGCCATCTCCGGAACTCTATGCGAAATTCTTCCATCTTGCCCACATTTGCCCTGTGCACTACTTGCTTCCTCACCATTGATAACCTCTATTTTATTCCCTCCATTCCACAAGGCTGATATCATGCTGTGGAGTGTTCAAACCTCTCCTGGGAGCCAGCATCAGCTATTGCCATCGTTGTTGTGGATGCATAAGTGGGGAAAAAAAATCCACAGGAAAATGATCATGAATGTGCAATAAAGTGGGAAATGGACCGCAGGACCACTTTCTTTAAATTAATTTTACTTTAATATGTATCTTCAGGAAGGCAAACCAAAAGAAAATGCATTCTAATGGTTGATTATATCTTAATAACTCAAGCTGCTATGCAGCAAACACTGATATTATTAGGAATAGTTCAATATCACCTGGGCTGAGCTGGTTGATGCAGCAGGACTCCAAGGTGCTAAAAGAGACATTGATTGCTTTGGGTAACAAGGGAATTGTCCCTATTTAACTGAATCATATAGAGCTCACATGTATGATTGGCGTGTGTAATATAATCACTCATTATTAATGCTTGTTGAGTCCTATACAAGCAAATATTGTCCAGGCTGGAAAATAGCAAGATAAATAAGATATAGAAAATTCCTCTCAAGGATGTTACATAGAGTTTAGTTTGAGAGATTTTATTCTACACAGTATAGAAAAAGACATGCCACAACAAAAGAAGTGAGAACATGCTACAGGATTTTGCAGAATAAAAGAATTTGAGTCATTTCCATTTGAGAACATTATTTCTAAAACTCAGGGGCTTAACAACAACAAACATTTCTCTGCAAATTGGGCAGAACTCAACAGGAATGACTTGTTTTTTCTTCTATGGATGCTGTCCTAGGTGTTTGACTGGGGCATGAGGATTCAAGATGTCTTCTTCCACATGGCTGCTACCTCAGCTGGATGGTCCCATTGGCTGGCCTTTCTCTCTAGCTCTTCGTAGTCTCTTATCTTCCAGAGCTTCTCCTCTCTGCTTAGCCTCATTTCTGCCACAATCTATTTATCAAAGCAAGTCACAAAAGTAGGCCTTATTCACAAGGAGAGAGACTAGCACAGGTAGGGGAAGAATTGTTGGTGGCCATCTTTTTTTTTTTTTTTAATATTTTATTTTATTTTTTTATTTTTTAAATTCATTTTTTAGAGAGGAGAGGGAGAGACAGAGAGGAGAGACAGAGAGAGAGAGAGAGAAGTGGGGGGAGGAGCTGGAAGCATCAACTCCCATATGTGCCTTGACCAGGCAAGCCCAGGGTTTTGAACCAGCTACCTCAGCATTTCCAGGTCGACGCTTTATCCACTGCACCACCACAGGTCAGGCAAATTTTTTTTAATTTAATCATTTTAGAGAGGAGAGGGAGAGACAGAGAGAGAGAGAGAGGAGAGACAGAGAGAGAGAAGGGGGGAGGAGCTGGAAGCATCAACTCCCATATGTGCCTTGACCAGGCAAGCCCAGGGTTTCGAACCGGCGACCTCAGCATTTCCAGGTCGACGCTTTATCCCCTGCGCCACCACAGGTCAGGTTTGATACATTCTTATATTTATTTTTATTCATTTTAGAGAGGAAAGGGAGAAACAGAGAGAGAGAGAGAGAGAGACAGAGAGAGAGAAGGGGGAGGAGCTGGAAGCATCAACTCCCATATGTGCCTTGACCAGGCAAGCCCAGGGTTTCAAACCAGCAACCTCAGCATTTCCAGGTCGACGCTTTATCCACTGCGCCACCACAGGTCAGGCTAAGGTGGCCATCTTTTTTTTTTTTTTTTAATTTTTTTATTTTTTCCTTCATTTTTCTCAAGCTGGAAACGGGGAGAGACAGTCAGACAGACTCCCGCATGCGCCCGACCGGGATCCACCCGGCACGCCCACCAGGGGCGACGCTCTGCCCACCAGGGGGCGATGCTCTGCCCATCCTGGGCGTCGCCATATTGCGACCAGAGCCACTCCAGCGCCTGAGGCAGAGGCCACAGAGCCATCCCCAGCGCCCGGGCCATCTTTGCTCCAATGGAGCCTTGGCTGCGGGAGGGGAAGAGAGAGACAGAGAGGAAAGCACGGCGGAGGGGTGGAGAAGCAAATGGGCGCTTCTCCTGTGTGCCCTGGCCGGGAATCGAACCCGGGTCCTCCACACGCTAGGCCGACGCTCTACCGCTGAGCCAACCAGCCAGGGCTAAGGTGGCCATCTTTAGAAACAGTCTACCACACTGGCTTTGATAGGATTGGGATATATGGAAAATGTAAAAAATATGTTTGGTAGAAATAAAATAGGCTAAGCAAAGGCTTAAAAGTGGGAAAGAATGTGAAAGACAATTGTTGGATTTGATGGAGTCCAAACTCTGCAGGTAGATTGAGGTTAGACTCTGGAGACTAGACTGGTGCACAGCTGAGGAGTCACTCTGTGATTCCTTCATGGGCTTTCATGCACCCTCATGCCCATTCCTGGTGTGCATTTGTTTCAATTTGCTCAAAGTTCCAACTAAAGTAATGTGATGCATCTTTTTACTATTAAAACAGATTTTTAAATGGAAATAGAATGCAAATACATCGTCAAAAACTCATCAGAAAAAAAGAGCATATGGTGGAAATAAGTTTCATTTCAGGACATTTAAACCCTCCTCATAGGAAATCATTAGAAAGAATTTCTCCTGACTCTTTTTAAAGATAAATCTATGCATAGCTAAAAGATAGATAAATATCCAAATATATATGTATATTTATACATAATACACATAAATCCACTTTATACACATATGGAAGCATACACTAAAGGTTGTTTGGCCTATTACATTTTTCCCCTTGGTAATATATTGAAGAGATTGAATAGTATCAACATATATAGATGCAATTGCTTTCATAAAAAGAAAGAAGTAACTGTATGATAGTCTTGTAATGACCATAAAAACTCTTTGCTATGAATTTAACAGGAATCAAACACACACTTGTAAAAAGGGAAGAAATACCAGATTAATACCTCGATGCTCATATAGACAACAGAAATGTAAAAAGATAGCAATGGCCAAGCAGAGATGATTAGTATACAGTGTTTCAGTTATTAAGGCCAAATAAATCCAGGAATCCATATATTTTATTGTAAATAAAAAGTATTTATGGTACTATCATTAGAGAGAATGTTAGAAAATTCACAAAGCCCACTGTAATCCTAAAGAGGGCGGGCAATGCTGTAGAGCCAGCAGGTACTGAAGTTTCAGTGACATACCTTCACTTCCTCACAGAGCCCTCACCGCCATAGGTAGGTTAACTACTCCATTCCCTTGTCTCCTTTAAGTGAGAGTCAGTTGCCTGGGAAAACTGCAGAGAAGACCATTATAGGCATACATGGACCTTTCAAGTACTTGCTTTTGCTGGAAACACTGGCTTCTAACAGCGGTTGGATGATGTTTCCTTTTAAACGCAAATGTTTTTCATAGGTACTTGGTTATGTAATATTACTGTGTTGGTCAAATGTTTAAAAATTTTTCAAACCAAAGACACTACCAAATTATAAGACCTAACAGGATTCTTTTAGCTGATTTCTTCTACCCAGCTGGTTTTACCCTCTGTAAACAAAACTAGTAAGAGAAAGAAAACATGTTTAGGCATAATGATAGTATAGTACAGATACTGTAGGAATTGTAGATTAAAGGAGTAACTCAGGATTCACAGGAAGGGTTATTTATTATACTTTAGGAGGCATGCAAGGCAGGCTTCAGGGAAGAGACTAGATTGAAGATAGGTTCTAAGGTTGCGCTAGGATTTTCACAGCTGAAAGAATTTAGGGAGAGAAATACTACTTACTACACAGATGTAAAGATACAAGTAGAAATGTGTAACAGGAAGTAAATAAAGCAATAATAATATTAATGATAGTATTTACTGAGTACTTATGATGTGTCAGAAATTAAGCCAAAGTATTATAACACTATTTAATACTTAGTACATCCTATAGAAGAGGTATTATTATTCTTGTTCTATAGAAACATGAAAATTGAGACTCAGAGAGGTTTAATAATTTGGCTGAGCTCAAATAGGTACAGTGTAAAAAATACATAAATTGTGTTTATATCTATCTGATTCTAAAGCTTGTGATATTTTTAGGATGTTCATGCTATACAGGCCAAGTAAAGAAATTTAAAAAAATAGAAAAGAAAGTTCCAAGAGCAGACACTGGTCAACCATGTTCACTGCTACAGAGAGGTCAAGTAAAAAGATTGAGAACTGACCCTTGAGATGACAACATGAAGGTCACTGTTGGCTTTAAGAAGAGCAGTTTCAAAGTTTTGTTGAGGCCGACTCTTGGTAGATTGGATTCCAGAGAAAATGGTAGGTGAGAAAGTGGAAATATTGATTATAGACAAATCTTAAAAGGATTTCTACAAAGGAAAGCAGGGGAAAAAGGTAGTGACTGGACAATGATTTGGGGTCAGAGGAAGGACTTTGGTTTTTTGTTTGTTTCTTTTTTTCTTTTTGACAGAGAAAAAAGAGATACAGATAGGACAGACAGACAGGAAGGGAGAGAGATGAGAAGCATCAATTCTTTATTGTGGCTCCTTAGTTGTTCATTCATTGCTTTCTCATATGTGCTTTGGCTGAGGGGCTACAGCAGGGCAATTGACTCCTTGTTCAAGCCAGTGACCTTGGGCTCAAGCCAGCGACTATGGGGTCATGTCTATGATCCCATGCTCAAGCTAGCGAGCCCATATTCAAGCTCATGAGCCCACACGCAAGCCTGCAACCTTGGGGTTTCGAACCTGGGTTCTCTGCATCCCAGTCCATTGCCCTATCTACTATGCCACCACCTGGTCAGGCCATGTTTTGTTTCTTGAAAACAGTGATCCCGTAAACAGGGAAGAAATGATGATCCGAGGAAGGTGATCATTGGAATATCAAAGTCCTTGAATAGGTGGCACCAGCTGGGGTCCAGTGCACCTACACAGGAGTCGTCTATGGACAGGAGTAGTGAAAGCTTATTGTAATACAAGAGGGGCAGAAGACTCAGGAACACATATAAGTAAGTGGTTGGTGCTGGGAAACAAGAAGGGCTTTCTCTGATGTTTCATTTTCAGTGAAATGAGAAGCAAGGTTAGCAACTGAGGGGAGGGACAGGGGGTGTATAATCAGAAGTACAGAAGTGAGTTGAGCTGAATCTATTGTATTCTCAGTCTTACTCTGAAAATCATGGTATGAAGTCTGGGATGCTTGCTTTATGGAGGTAGCATGGCCTAAGGAACAGAAAAAATGGCTGAAGTCAGCAATGCCAAAAAAAGAAAATCCTCCAAAGGCCCGGAGATCATGTCCACAGACACAGATCTGAGTAGCCCAATGTGAAATGAAAAACAGATTCCAAACTATATAAATCATCTTAGATACTGACAGTTAAGCATCCATAGGGCATCAGGCAGGAGAAACGGAACCTGCTGGTTATGACAGAGTAATAGCAGCATGATTCTCAAGCTTGCACTTCTGTACATGAAACACAGATGACATAGTATTTGTTGAGTTAGGTGACAGTTCCGCAGCCACGTTCAGACAGTTCTGAAGAAGGGGATGGAGGGGTACGGCAGAACAGCTCGGGGGTTTCTAAGTGAAGCGAGAAAATAAGAAAATTTAAAGGAAAGGTAGCTATGGATGAGATTTAATAAACTATAAGATTTTATTTTACTTTTTGTGACAGAGACAGAGAGAGACAGAGAGAGGGACAGATAAGGACAGATAAAACAGATAGGAAGGGAGAGAGATGAGAAACATCAATTCTTCGTTGTGGCACCTTAGTTCATTGATTGCTTTCTCATATGTGCCTTGACTGGGGGGCTAGAGCAGAGCAAATGACCCCTTGCTCAAGCCAGAGACTTTGGGCTTAAGCTGGTGAGCCTTGCTCAAACCAGATGAACCTGCGCTCAAGCCAACGGCCCTGGGGTTTTGAACCTGGGTCCTCCATTTCCCAGTCCGACGCTCTACCTACTGCGCCACCATCTCGACGCTCTACCTACTGTGCCACTAAACTATAAGATTTTAAAATTTGTGAATACAAGCATGTATATATAATTTCTTTTAGGTGGTATTCTAAAGACATATATACTTGTCAGAAATCTATTTATTCATACATTAAAAATCATAGCATATAGCTGTGTTGCATAAAATTAGCTTACATATAAAAATCACTTATATAGTGCCTACAATGTGTCTGATGCAAAGAACTTTACCTGCATTACCATTTAATAGGAACAACAAATAGTTATATATAATACTATTATTATGTCCATTTTACAGATGGGGAAACAAGCATTGAGACCTGCCAGGATCACACAGATGCAATGAGTAGAGCTAGTCTCTACACCTAGATCAGCTCTGCCATACTGCATTGTCTGCTATTTAAGGACATTATGCAATAGGTATATTAAAATAAAAGTCTTACATTAAACTGTAGGCATAGGAAATGGGAGCAATAATTATAGCAGGAAACCAAAACCACTAACGAGTTCTCTGAATTTCTTAGAACTCAGGATGCAGACAGAAACATGGCTTATAAACCTGAAGACTGAGCATGCCTGCTGCCTGCGGGTCACTTATATTAGGAACCAGTTTGTGATGTAACCTGAGGTATGTTACAGACTAAATTGTGTCCTCTTAAAGTTCATATGTGGAAGTCCTAACTCCCTACCATCTTAGAATTTTACTGTATTTGAACACAGGGCCTTTAAAGTGGCCATTAAGTTAAAACAAGGCTTTTTGGGTAGGTCCTATTCTAAACAGACGGATGTCCTTGTCAGAAGAGGAATCAGATATCCGGAGAGACCTCAGACAGGTACAGGCACAGAGGAAAGACCATGTGGGGACGCAGCAAGAAAAGTGGCATCTGCGAGGCCTCAGGAGAAACCAGACCTGCGGACATCTTGATCTTGGACTTCCAGCCTCCAGAACTATAAGCAAATAAATCTCGGTTGTGTACGCTACCAGCCTGTAATATTTTGTTATGGCAGCCTGAGCAAACTAATACAATGGAGGTTGTCATTTTGGAACAAAAGTGTTTAGGTTAGACCTCTGGGCAAAGTAGGCATTTGGACCAAGTTTTTGCATCAGTGGACTGTGTAGAAAGAAAGATTTAGGCCACATTATCACTTCGTAGGCCCAGACCATCCCAGTAAGCAATCCAAGCACAACAGTTGAAATTCAATGGTGATTATGCTAACTACAATTTATGTACTGGCAATTTTCTCCTGCACATTTCAAAGAAATGGAGGGAAAGAGGCTAAAAACACTTTCACATTAACTGGACCGTACTGCATTTAAGATTTCCTTCGCAAAAAGAAATGTTTTGTTTAGTTAATTTCCCTGTCTCTGCTTTGATTTTAGCTACACACTTTTGTAAAAGCAACTTGCATAAACTGTCTGAATACTGACATTTCCAGGCAGGGCCAGGCACTGCATGGGGCACTGATGCAGCCCTCTGGGCACACTGACCTTGGTCTTTCCCTGCTCTTGAGTTCTGATCGCAGCGGGAGATTTGAACACATTATGAGCTAGAATTCGGCTTTCAGAACTCAGAATTTATATGTCTTCCTCGGTGATAAGGTTGACATTTGCATCCATTGAAAATACAAAAGTCAAGTCATTCTTGTGCTAATGCTCATGGGAAGAAGCTGCAGCTGACTTAAATCCAAGCACTGACAGATAGCAGCTCTGGGATCCTGCATGTGTGCACACCCGTGCATCTTCCAGAAGGTGGACTTGCAAGGCATCGGAATTTTAAAACGGACAATAAACTAAGAAATGAAAGAAAGTTAGGATTTTTGTTTTTTCTTCTCTATAGCTCACCGTGACACTTTCCTTGCTATACAACTTTCATTTGTTCCTGTTTAACAAGCAGTAAATTTTTCTATAGTAAATTTTTAAAATCGCCTTGTGTTCTGTTAGTTGAAAAATGTTAATATTAACTTATCATAGAATTGAGAAAAATGCATTTGTTGAGGGTTCTCATTGTTCACTACATTCTGTCAGTGATCTATGGGAACCTTAGATTAATATTTTGTTGAGGGACCAGAATAAAAATTGAGTAGAAATAACCATTTATATTATTGTTCTGACTAATATGATATTGATAAATTAAAGTATTCATATGCAATTATAAGGTAAAATAATGACTATTAACTTACACTTACTGGTTTTCTTTGATATGGAATTTATTCAATAACATGGCATTAGTAAAATTATATAGGTTTCAGGTATACAATTCTATAATGCATTATCTATATATTATATTGTGTGTTCACCGCCACAAGTTAAGTCTCCTTCCATCACCATTTATCCCCCCATACCTCTTGTTGGGCAGATAAAATATATTATGCTCACTTTGTTAAAGATGGCGCTGCCCACATGGAAGCCCATCGCCCAGGTGATATTAGTTGCCCTTCATGCTTCTGAAGGGCGTGATTATATTAATGTGTGTTGGGGGAAGGCTTTCACACCAAAAGGTTTTAAAAGGAAGAGAGATCACGTTGTTCTGGGAGAAGAGTAATTATGGGCTAGACGGAACCCATGCTAGAGGAAAGGAGAAGCAGTAAAGATGGCAGAGTGCTAAAAGAGAAGCCAGTTAGAGCAGAGTTTGTGCAGGGAGAAGGAGATGGGAAACAGAGGTGAGTAAGACTGGTGAACTAGAAACCTTTGATTCTAGGAAACTTGGATAAGTCAGTAGCTTTGTGAGCACTGAATGAGTGGGTTTTGGAGCCCAGTGTGTGTTTTTACTTGCTCGCTGGGTGCAAGCTAGGATTAAAGACGATGGCCCACCAGTTCTTGGCTCCGTTGTTTCATTACCAACTGTCCCAATCAAATGCGAACCTGCATGAGCCAGGCAGCTGTGATGGTGGCCGTGGCTACTGGCTTTACACCTCTTCTTATATTTTAATTGATATTTTATACCTTAAATGTGCTCAAATTTCTGCTTTGTTGTTTGTTAGACTTTGATCAAACCACCTTACCTCACTGTCACAGTTACTTAAGATATCCATTGTCCTGCAAACAGTAGAAACAATAAATATTTAGTGGTCAATTATTTACCTTGAATCTTAGAACAAGAAAGCAATTGCTTAACATTTTCACTGGAAGACAGGAAGAGGAAGATTTAATAAAATTCGAGTTCATTACCTTAATGTTAATTGGGTATTTGAATGTCTAAAACTTCTCTTTGAAGTCATAAAAATTTTTTTAGTCTTTATTTTGTTATTTTATTACATTCTTTTAATGCAACCGGGCTGAAAATTTGTAACAAAATAAAATTTATACAAAAATAAAACAATGTGGAATAGTGAGAAAAGCAATGGGCAACTGGTTAAAAAGGAGGCTCTTCATCCGCTTCTGCCAATTACTTTGTGTGTGAGCTTAAGCAATTTACAAGGCCTGTCTTTTCTCATTTTTTCTTCTATGAACGGCAGTAATAAGACTTTGCCTATCTACTGTTTCTTGTGATTAAATTAGGTAATGCAGAAGAAAGCACTTACAAAGTACGTTACGAAAGTATTCTTCCTATTAATTAGAGGTTTTTGCATGCTTATCACAAATGGATACTTAAATTAAGCATGGAAAGGTTCTTTCATAAGAAGTATTTCTCCCTCAGAACAGATACTGGACTCTGCCTGAGTACTCTTTATTTTAATAACATTCTTATAGATTAAAAAACTATATTCACAGTCTCATTTATTGCTGTGTACATTTTTAGACCACCTGTTCCTGGAAAGGGTGTCCCGGTATGGTAGTTTCTTGGTAGATAACTGAATACATTTTAAATGAATGAATCACCCTTTGAATGAAAATATATTCAAAGTATTTGATTCTCTAAAAAAGAGAAAGAAAATTAGACAGTATTGTAAAATAGGTTTCCATTACATCATTTAAGCGTTGAGTGATTCCTAGTAATAAAAAAATACCCCCAAATGATTTTATTTATTTCAATTATTTATTATTATAATTTACTTAGCACTTTAAAAATTGTTCATCGCTGCTATTCCTTCTCTTCAAAGATATCTAGAAGAAACAGGTGTAGCCTGCTTTGGGAGACTCCCTGAATGCACGGCTGAGGGATGATGGGTGATGGGAATTGTTTGGAGGAAGCTGATTCTACATGTGCTAGCTGCGTTCAGGAGACCAGGAAAAGCACGGGGGTGAATGTGTAGACAGTAAACCACCTGAGATTAAGTGCACCGGTCATGTTCAGGTTTCAGATTTAAAAGTGGAGCTTTCCTTAACACAAAAGAGGGTGCAGGAGACAGTCCTTCTTTCCTTTCTTCCCTTCCTACCCCTCTTTCTCTTTCCCTCCTTCCTTCCCTCTCTCTTGTCTCCTTCCCTCCTTGGTTGTTTCCCTTCCTTTTCTTCTTTCATTCAGTCCTTGGATTTCCTTTTATTCTCTTCCTAGGTCTGTAAAAGATTCTCCTTTTCTGATATTCCAGAGCCATTGTCTTTTGCTTTCAGAGAAGTAATTTCTCTGCTTTAGAACAAGAAAAAAATGGAGACTAATCTAGTCCACCATTTCCTTTAACTACTGACTCGCCATTGACATTACTAAGATTTACCAGTGTTTCATAGGACATTACTTTTCATTCTTTTTTCCCTTTGTATTTAGGTCATTGACTAAGTATAACAGTATCATCACTCAGATAATATTGAGTCATCCTAATAAAACATAAATGGAAGTAGCTATCTATGTCACAAAAATTGCTTATCTGTTTTTTCTTTTCATGATAAGTTGATCTAAAAGGCATAGTTATGTCCCTAAAAGTACACCCTGTCCATGATAGATGTTTTATTTCAATGGAAGAGATAACTGAGGTTTTAAACAATGAAATACTTTATAGTTGAAAATTATTACAGTTTAAAACAGTATAGCTCCAACATTTTATGAGAAATCTTATCAGAATCATATATGCTGGATTTTCAAGCCTCATTTTCCAAGATGCTATTCTATTTTACCATAAATATAGTGTTTAGTTAGTATGTTTCAGTTTTTGTATCTGTAACATTATGTTTATATAGAAAGAGTTTTAGTGTAAGATATTGGCTTATGTCACTGTGGAGGTTAAAAATCTCTACAATTTGCCATCTGCGTGTTGGAGATTTGGGATATCCAGAGTTGTAGTTTGAAGGCCTGAGAGCTGAAGAACCAATGGTATGACTTCCAGCCCAGACCAGAAGGGCCTGAGAACGATGAGCACTGAAGACAGAAGATCGAAGTTTTCACTAAACAGGGAGTAGAGAGAGAACTCAAATTTCCTCCAGCTTTTTGGATGATTCAGGTCCTCAACAGATTGAACAATGCCCTCAACAGAGTGGGTGATGTCCGCCCTCCCACGGTGGGGGTGGAGGAACGTCTGCTTTTTTCAGTTCACCAATTGAAATGCTAATCTCTTCCAGAAACACCTTCACAGATATACAGGGAAATGTATGTATAATAATGTTTAGCCAGAAATCTAGGCACCCCTTGGTACAGTAAAGTTGACAGATGAAATTAACCATCACATTTGTGTAATTTGCATTTGAAATATCAGGGGTGCAATGTTACCTTTATAAAATATTCAATTTATTTATAAAACTTTATAGAATGTCTATATAATGACATCTCACAATAATTGCATTTAAATTGACAGTTGTCTAAAATTAATATTTCTGTAGCTGAAAAATAAAATGTAATACTATCTTTATCCAGGACTGACATTAGAATATTTTTTGCACATCAGGTTTTATTTCAATGATTTAATCAGGCTGCTTCACCCTACACTTGCTTATCTGAATTTATTATTTATTTCTTCTTCCACATATGAAACAGTTTTCTTGTCCATCAATGTATTACAATCTCAATGTAATGAAATTTTTAATTAGCCTCTCATATCGAAAACCATGGCTCAATTTCTTACATTACAAAATAATATAATTTTTCCAAATATAGATGTTTCTGGGGACTTACTTGTCTGAATATACTTATCTTTTAAACCTATGACTAAAATACAAATTGTTTTCACCTATTGTGCAATTGTGCCATTGCATACAAATCAAGGACACAGATTTCTCAAAGCATATGTAAACAATTCATTTATGTGAAATGCATAACTGTTTATGCAAATTGATATATTATGAGGTCTAATACTTTGCACAGGTATTAAAATTAAAATATTTGAGTTAATATTTGTGTGCACCATCAAATACTATGCACTATAAACCACTTTTATTTATTTTTTTGAATTTTTCTGAAGCTGGAAACGGGGAGAGACAGTCAGACAGACTCCGGCATGTGCCCGACCGGGATCCACCCGGCACGCCCACCAGGGGCGATGCTCTGCCCACCAGGGGGCAATGCTCTGCCCCTCCGGGGCGTCGCTCTGCAGGGACCAGAGCCACTCTAGCGCCTGGGGCAGAGGCCAAGGAGCCATCCCCAGCGCCCGGGAAAACTTTGTTCCAATGGAGCCTTGGCTGTGGGAGGGGAAGAGAGAGACAGAGAGGAAGGAGGGAGGGGGGTGGAGAAGCAAATGGGCGCTTCTCCTATGTGCCCTGGCTGGGAATCGAACCCAGGTCCCCCCGCACACCAGGCCGACGCTCTACCGCTGCGCCAACCGGCCAGGGATTATAAACCACTTTTATCTAAGACAATGAAGTTTACCTGACTCATTTGTATTTTCCCATTCTGATTCTTTCTTAATCAATGATAAAATATAGTGAATCTAAATAAAAATGCATTAAGAGTTAGAAAAAAATAAGAGTAGAGTACTAACTCAGACTATCTCTTTGTGGCTGTGTGCAAACCCCGGGAGCTCTGACCGGCCTCGGCTGTCCATCCTCGGCTGCCCAACCTCCACATCGCCCTCTCTTGGAAGCTGTGCTTCATCCTTCTTTATAGCAATTGGTCTCTCTGTTCTCTGCATTATTTTCACAATACAGTTTTGACCATAATACAGACTGCATTTTCCTCCATGTATTTTTATTTTGCTCTATTTCCCTCACTAGGATATAAATTTTTAGTGACCGGGGACCAGGCCTTTACCTTTAGTGTCCCTCACGACTTTTTAGTTTAAATGCTAATGACAAATCAAGTGTGGAACTGGGAAGGGTCTGGAATGGCACTCTAGTTGCAAGCTAAGGAGTCAGCATGCCACAGAAAGGTGAGTCCTCGTGATCAGAGGACAGAACTTTTACTCACAGAACATTTTGTGCTAGACTCAAGTCCTGAATCGCTGCGGGGCCTGCAGGGAGAGCCAGGTTTTCACCACAGGAGAAGAACCCTGAAATACGAAACTTGGAGCTTATTTAGGTGGCTGGCAAATTTGACCTTTCTTTCCTTGGAAAAAGAAAAATAATTTCTGTTCTGGAATGTAAAAATATCCTGAGAAGAGGAGGACAGGGTCACTTCTAGGCCTAATCCTAATCAATTATAATTTTCAGACTCAATCTGGAAGTAATACCTGAGTGTAAACACATGGTTTTGGGGAGATACATCTCCTTATATCTCCAGAGGTCTCTAGCTTTAGGATTGCTGTTGAATCATCTTTTAATCTGTTAGTGTAGGCAGGTAGGAGTTAACAAAAGAAAATGGAGTTGGACTGGCTGGGCCTGATGGAGTCAGGAAATTATAGTTGGTTAGGATTAGGTCTAGAAGTTAAAGGTTCAGACACCCCAGGGGAATGCCACATCCTCCACTGAAGGGGATTTAATCCCTGAAAGATCAACTTTCCAGTCTCCCTGGGGGAAAACTTCATTCACTGGGATTTCTGAGAGAGGGATAGGGAAAGTTTCTAAGCTAGGCGCATTCACATGAAAGCCAAAATAGCAACCACAAAAGGGGAGTTAATTAGCCTGGAAAAAGTACAATATTGGATAAGGGACACAGAACCTTGGAAGGTCCAGGAAAAGTATTGGATAAGGGGAGGATCCAGCCATGAAGGATTAGGAAAGAGATTGGTTAGTTTGAAAGAGTTAGTTAGCTGGCTCTTTCCGAAGCCCAGGTAATATAATCAAAGCTTAACAAAGGCCCGTGGGGGTAGCACACATTCACCCCTTTATTGTATATGTTTCCCCTCTCTGTAACAGCCACACAGCTCCAAGGGCCAATCTGGGTGGAGCAGGACAGACGGGAGCAGAGACTAGGCTAACCAGATGGGAAGAGAGAGAGAGAGAGACTGAGCTGAACACAGATTTAGCATGAACTGAACTAAACTGAAAGCTTCAGATGCCCTGCCCATGCCAGGGCAATGACCAGAATCTCTGGACCCTGTGCCTTCTTTTGAGCTTGGTGAAGACAAAGCAGGACTTCCCCCACAGTGGGACAGAACTGAGCCACCTGGTCATGAATGAGTCACTGGGCACCTGGGGGCCGTCCTTTGTGTTTGCTCCAGCTCCAATAAATTTTACCACTATACCTCATTCTCCTGCATGTGGGTCCCCAAAATGCTCTTTTGTGGCTCCATAGAAGAATCCTATTTCCACTGGCAACACAAGCGCCTGTACTTTTTGCTCAGAAAGCTCGATTCAAGCAGAAATATGACAATAAGCATGTAGCATGTTCTCCTAATTCATGAGTAAGATAATATACCATGTATTGTCCAAACAAAGACATTTTTGAGAATAATTTTTTTTTTTTTTTTTTTGCTAGAACAATATCACGAAAGACAAAGCTAGGCTGAGAAACAGTTTTAGATTAAAGAAAACAAGAGACATGTCACCAAAATTCAATCTGTGATCTGGACTGGATCCTGAATCTGAAAAATAAATAAAAGAAAAAGTGTTAATATGTCCTATATATTAGATGATGCTATTCATTGAGGGTAAAAGTTTCTGAATTTGATCATCTTGCAGAGGTCATTTCAGAAATGTTCTTATTCTTAAGAAATACATGCTACAGAATTCAAAGTTGATTGCCACGATGTCTGTAACTTACCTTCAAATGGTTCAGGAAAAACTATGTATTTATGTGTATATACTGTATATGGACTTTAAGAGAAGAAGGTACTGATTATACTAATTATACAACTTTTCTGAAGATTAAACTTTTCAAAATTAAAACACACACACACACACATACACACACACACACACACACATACACACACACACATACACACACACAAGTTGGCGCTGTACCAGGCAAACCGTAAAGGAAGATTACCGTTTATAAAGCATATTACTGTATGCCAAGTACTAGTCTATGCTCTGAAGACACAAATCTAAGGCATTTTTTTTCTTTTAAGGATATCATCACATAGACCACACACACACAAATTAGATAAGTTAACAAATTAACAAATATGAAATTACATAATGGTAGAGAAAATTTTGTGTAGAGACAATATTTTCTGTTTCCTTGTGCTATTGGGGACTTAATCTAAACAAGTTTGGCTGAAGCTGGGGACCTGTGCTGAAAGACCAAGTCGTGAAACAAAATTTACAACTGTGTAAGTAGTAAGAATTCCAGAGATTGACCTCGCTCCAGAGGTTTGTGCATACATTTCATGGAGGGATGAGTCCTGGGACCACAGTAACCAGTCTGGGTTGTAAAGCTGGAGACACTGGGTTTATCTGGCTGCTGAAGAGATTCATTTGCATACTGAAGGTTACAGTGAGAATCCAAGATTCCTCCTCTTGTTCCATTTTCAAGGCTCACAAGGAGAGGGGCAGCCTATCCATGTAAGTTATGGAAATTAATTTTTAGTCATTCATTACCTCTATAATACAGACTGTATTTGTTTGGGTAAGAGATGTGATTTTGCCCTCATGACATCAGCCCAGGGATAAGAAATTCTCCAGGGCTATTTGCTGTGGGTGAATAGAAACCGGTCTGTGATCCAGAAAATCTAGTACATGCATTCAGGACAAAATTAATGAAGATGAAAATGAAAAAGCCAGCAGCAATACCTCAGGGATTCTATAAAATAAGAGTTATGGGTGCTCTATAAACACAGACAAGATGGCTGTGTACCAAGTACCATCCGCCAGGATTTGATTGGATCGGGAAGACTTACTAGTTGGATAGAGGAGAAGAATACAGGGAACCCACAACAGTTTTCAATAAGAGCGCATTTGAATGGGAATATGTTTCATTCTTTAAATGTTCTTGTCCGAAAAGATTATTTGAAAAGAATGACATAAGAGTAATATGAATTAACAGACATTTAGAGGGCGACATGTCCAGTAAGAGTGCATTTCTGGGCTTCATTCTAAGCCAGTCAGACATGAGTTTAGATCTCACCTGTGGGAAATTGGACTTGTTAATTAAAATCAGTTTCTACCTGACCGGTGGTGGCGCAGTAGATAAGGTGGCAACCTAGAATGCTGAGGTCACTGGTTCTAAGGCTTGGGCTTGCCCGGTCCAGGCATATACAAGAAGCAACTACGAATTGATGCTCCCATTTCCCCCGCCCCCTTGCCTACTTTCTCTCTCTCTCTCTCTCTCTCTCTCTCTTTCCTCTCTCTGAAATGAATAAATAAAGTCTTTTAAAAAGGAAGAGCTGGTTTCTTTTATTAAAAAACCTATCAGTTTCAATATCTTAAAAAATGGAATATTAATGTTTGATTCAAAGACTTGTAAATAGCAAATAAAATAACCTATTAAAGTGCTTACTATAGTTTTTCCTTCTTTTATAAAAGGCTATCACAATTACAGAATTGAATAATTGAAAGACATTATTTCTGTTATGTATTGAACTTGTATATAGTGATCTGATGTTGGAATTGACCAACCACACACACATTAGGCACATGTAAAGAATAGTCTTACTTAACTGGGTGGCACTAGACTTTTGAGATCTCTTAAAGAAACCATAGGACTTGGAAGCATATTTTATCAGTCATCTATATTCAGATTGCAAATAGTCTGAATGTTTTAGGCACATTCTCAACAGTTTTTAGCTCAAAACAAAATAACAGGAGAGAAATTGCCACGTTTCTCCATTCATTCATTAGATTTGTACACTTCATTGAAATTATTTAAATATTAAAATTTCTGTAGATACAGAATCTGAAAAATGTAAGATATATAGATTTCTCCACCTATTGGCTTAAAAAAAATTTTTTATTTTTATTTTTTTCTTCTCAGGATGATCACAATCTTCTTTTTTTTTTTTTTTTTCATTTTTCTGAAGCTGGAAACGGGGAGAGACAGTCAGACAGACTCCCACATGCGCCCGACCGGGATCCACCCGGCACGCCCACCATGGGGCGACGCTCTGCCCACCAGGGGGCGATGCTCTGCCCATCCTGGGCGTCGCCATATTGCGACCAGAGCCACTCTAGCGCCTGGGGCAGAGGCCACAGAGCCATCCCCAGCGCCCGGGCCATCTTTGCTCCAATGGAGCCTTGGCTGCGGGAGGGGAAGAGAGAGACAGAGAGGAAAGTGCGGCGGAGGGGTGGAGAAGCAAATGGGCGCTTCTCCTGTGTGCCCTGGCCGGGAATCGAACCCCGGTCCTCCGCACGCTACAATCTTCTTAGCAGCAGAGTATTGTTTGAAACTGAGATCATCTCAGAGCAGCCGTGACACTCAGACTTCAGGTACTCCATGGTTCCAAAGCTCAGAACTCCTGGGTTTTCAGAGTGAATTTAGTTGAGTCATGTTTGGCTTGTAGTAATAGGAGCTGAAAGTCATTTATATTCTGCTGATTACCTGGGCTGATCTTTGTTCCTTTCCCCATAATTGTTTATGGTATAATACTCATGGAAAGAAATATTTCAGAAAAAAGTCATGTGCACATATTGACAGGAAATAGACAGAAGACCACTGAGGATGATGATATTACTATTGTAAAGAATTTATTTAAGTAAGACCAGTAAAACAAAAATACATACTATTGCAAATGGGCAATAGTAGGCTATTCATCAACTTTTCTCTATGCTATTTATTCAGAGTTTTTTGATATAGTAAAACAGTCCAATTTTCCACAAATATATTGCATCATCTAGATTCTATTTCTTTAAAATAATGGGTAAGTAAAATGGAGCTATATATGTGATGTTGGATGCCAAAACTATTTGAAGGAATGTTTAGTTCAGGTTTGAAGCAGGAAAACCACAAGTTAACTTAACCTTATAAATAGTAGTGAATCTTCATCGATGTGATCTCCCAAATTATTTTACTTTTGTTCTCTCTTTCCTTGCCGTCTCCTTGTCAGAGACCCCTCACTCAATGGCAACATGAAGGAACTATGTGAGGTTTGGAAGACTGGAACGTTTTTATTGTTTTTTCCAATACCCCTTGATTTTTTTTTTTAATGTGTTAGTACCAAGACTCTGTCATTCTGTTGTATCACTAAAAATTTCAGGTTGATGGAATTATTCCATCACATAAATCATTTGACAGAAAGCTCCTTAAATATCTGGAACCTGGCCCTGGCGGGTTGGCTCAGCGGTAGAGTGTCGACCTGGTGTGCAGGGGACCCAGGTTCGATTCCCGGCCAGGGCACATAGGAGAAGCGCCCATTTGCTTCTCCACCCCCCACCCCCCACCCCTTCCTCTCTGTCTCTCTCTTCCCCTCCCGCAGCCAAGGCTCCATTGGAGCAAAGATGGCCCGGGCACTGGGGATGGCTCCTTGGCCTCTGCCCCAGGCGCTAGAGTGGCTCTGGTCGCGGCAGAGCGACACCCGGGAGGGGCAGAGCATCGCCCCCTGGTGGGCAGAGCTTCGCCCCTGGTGGGCGTGCCGGGTGGATCCCGGTCGGGCGCATGCGGGAGTCTGACTGTCTCTCCTCCCAGTTTCCAGCTTCAGAAAAAAAAAAAAGAAAAAAATAAAGAAAAAAAATATCTGGAACCTAAGATTTTCCACTCTAAAGTTGGGATGGAAATGTAAGTCATGTGCCTGAGTCTTGCCTGCCCTAAATCTGGTATGCCTAAATTCTCTTCCTTTAATTACTTCTAATTTTTTCTTTCTTGATAGCTACTTTAAAATATTTTTCTACTGTTAGTATATCAGGGAATTTTCCATTTTTGGTGGTGACCAGCATAGGTTTAGCTAATTTTGTATCTTCAGGATATTTATTTGTTCTTCCAATAAATATTTATTGAGGACTTACTATGTATGTAGCACAGTCTGTTCCTGCAAGGAATGTATGGCCTAGGGAAAGAGGCAAAGAAGAAAACACATGCTTTGCATTAAGTGCTTGATGCAAGTAAGAGAGCACATGGGTGGACCTCTCATTCAGTCTTGATGGCATCAAGAAAGACTTGCTGGGGGAAAAGTTGTTTTGGAGGAAAAGTCTATGGTTTCAGTTGATATCTGAAGGATGAAAAAAGTTAATGTAGGAAGAGGTGAGTAGAATATTTCAAGCCAGGAGAAGAGAATGTACTATGGACCAAATGAAAAGATGAGAAAGAAGAAATGGCAATTTGAGGGAGGAGAGCTGGGTGGTGGAGGAAGAATTTAAAAAAAAAAGATGGTTAACTAAGAGTGTTTGTTGCTAGTTAACTAAGAACTAAGGTGGACTAGTTAGAGTTTTCACAAGGATTATATTAGTAAGTTATCTCATATTTGTAGTATTAATTTCTTATGTCTGAATAAATAATGAATTTCAACAATCATTTTATGTTGTTAGAAGTTTTTCATAATAAGCGTTCAAAATGATATAAACCATGAATCATCTTTGCTGTAAGAGAATTCAAATTTTTAAAAAAGTGTTATGATTTAAATTAATATAGTTTGGCACTATATGCAGGAACATACATAGAGTATGTTAAATTGGGTTCTATCATATTGTTTTTCTTCCAAAACTACCTGGCTTTGTATTACAAACTAAAACCATTTAGGTATGGCTTTTGAGTAGCTGGGCAGGATATTTTTTTCAGTTACTCTCTAATGTGTGCACACTTAATCAGATCACTCCATAGTAGTTTCATGAATTTTCTTAGGCAATTTCTTGTGTATAATTGCTTGTCCACTTTATACGTTCATAATTGTAATGACTTTTGTGATTATAACCAACAATATTAAAGAGTCCATATAAGGTATTAAATAGGGTCTCCTATTGTGCTGTTCATTAGCAGTACTCTGGGTTCATCCAATTATAAGAGGAAATAGTTTGAGGAAAGGAATTAACTAATGCATGTGGCCATGGCCATCAGTTATGCAACAGGTCTACCCTGTAACATGTTTTGTTAAAGCAAATGTTTCAAGCCAGTGAAATCTGCTCTTTCAAGGGACTTGCCCCATAGAGAAGTGTAATATTTCGCCTCCACCAAAGGTCCTACATTTAGAGGCCTATTTTGCCTCCTCTTAAACTAATTTATGTAAGCACATTATCAAATGTATTCAAACAATAGACAAGCTAGAATATTTATAGGCAAGCAACATTATAATCTCTGGGTTTTTATTTTTCAAGGTCAAATTAGTCTAATGTAAATTTGTCTGGTGAATTATTACGATCTGAGTCACTTCTATGCCATACTCGGTAGAAACTTTGCGTTTGTCACTACCTCCTTTTGCTGTTTCCATCCACATCTGTGTTCTACATGTCCAGTGTGTTGGCAGCCCCTGGACTGGAGACACTCCCTGCAGCTTTCTCCTCGTGCTGTCTTCTGTGCTGGTCCCAAACTCTACGATATTTTTTTCCTAAGTTTTTACCATGAAATTGGCCTAATTGTGTACAGGTGTCCCCTGCTGTCCAAAAATAGAGTGTTCCTATAAGATCTTTTGTAAGCCAAAATGGCATAAAGTGAATCTTGCCCACAGGTGCACTAAAAGAAATTGAGGAAGCAGAGATCCTCACAAGCACAGTTCAAGCTCTGGTGGCTCGATGCTGAGATGCCGAGTGTGGCTCCTGGGGAGGAGCTTGACGGTGCCACTCTCACCGCTGGGTGCTGCTCCCTCCGCAAAGGCTCACTGCAAAGTAAATACTAAACACTAGTCTCACTTATCAGGTTGTTTCATGAAAAGCAGATCCTCTTGGATTTCTTTTTTATTTTTAATGGTTTTTTCTTTTCTTCTTCTTTTCCAAGTAAGAGAAGGGGAGAAAGAGAGACAGACTCCCGCAATGTGGCCCAACCGGGATCCTCCTGGCAATCCCCGTCTGGGGCTGATTCTCTGCCTGTCTGAGGCCATGCTCACAACTGAGCTATTTTCATCACCTGAGGTGGAGACTCCATGGAACCATTCTCAATGCCTAAGCCAATGTACTGAACTAATCGAGCCATCGCTGCAGGAAGGGAAAGAGCAGGGGAAAGGGGGTACACAGGGGTATGGAGAAGCAGATGGTCATGTCTCCTGTGTGCCCTGACCAAGAAACAAACCCAGGACAGCCACAGACCAGGTGGATGTACTACCACTGAGCCAACCAGACAGGGATTAGTGAAAACAGATACTAATTTAGGTCTTTCATAAAAGCAAAATGGTCTAAAGCAAACTTTTGAAATGTGGAGGACACCTGTATTATAATTGGAGGACTAATTTCTGTGATCGTCTAACAGCTCATATACATTGGTAAGAACACTAATATACATTATAATAGAAAAACAGCAAAAAGTAAGAATAAGCAATTCACAGAAAAATTAAAATCTTACTAAAAGAAAATCAATGCAATTTATAATTAAATAAATGCAACAGTATACTTTCTTCAAGTACTAGATAGGCAAATATTAAAAAACTTAATAAACTTTAACATTGATGATTGTGTGTAAAATTTATTTTTGTTAATTGTTTATTGGAAAGTATTCAAAAAGTTAATATCTAATATTGATAAATGTGTGAAAACAATTATTTTCATAAACTGTTGAGTAACATATGAACTAATGCAAAGTTGTTTTTGATAATATTGCAATATTATTCAGATTTTTAAAATGCTCAAAGCCTTTACTCAGCAGTTTTACTTTTAGGATATTATCTTCAACATAAACTCACACGGCATCATTTTCAACAAAACAAACAACACATTGAAAAGAAAAAGTAAAAACAATACAAAATGTAGTATATTAATTTAATTGAATACTATGACACAATTAGAAAGAAAAAAGTAGATCTGTATTTTTTTCTGGAAATATTTATGACATATTATCTGAGAAGAAAGAACAAGTTTCAATATATGAAGCAGGAACTGGTCCAAGATTTCTTGGTATGAAGTGATTTATAATAAGAAATATGTATTTGGTCTTTGTCCCTTTTCTGGCACAGATCTCCTAGAATTCTTAGAATTTTCTAAGGGATGGAAGAGACAGAAGTATCTTGTGTTATGGTAATGAAGTGACTTTTGGACAGCACCTAAGGATGGAGGCTGGTTGCCAAGAAAAACAACCATATTATTAGAGGGTTGAAACTTTCAGTCTCATCTCCTTGACATCCTGGGAAGGAAAAGGGTCTGGAGAATGAGTTTCATCATCAATGGCCAATAGTTTAATCAACCATGCCTCTTCAATGAAGTCTCCATAAAAAACCAAAAAGAAGCCCTGGCCGGTTGGCTCAGTGGTAGAGCGTCGGTCTGGCATGCGGGGGACCCGGGTTCGATTCCCGGCCAGGGCACACAGGAGAAGCGCCCATTTGCTTCTCCACCCCCACCCCCTCCTTCTTCTCTGTCTCTCTCTTCCCCTCCCGCAGCCAAGGCTCCATTGGAGCAAAGATGGCCCGGGCGCTGGGGATGGCTCCTTGGCCTCTGCCCCAGGTGCTAGAGTGGCTCTGGTTGCAGCAGAGTGACACCCCGGAGGGGCAGAGCATCGGCCCCTGGTGGGCATGCCGGGTGGATCCCGGTCGGGTGCATGCGGGAGTCTGTCTGACTGTCTCTCCCTGTTTCCAGCTTCAGAAAAAAAAAACAAAAAAATTCAAAAAGATGGGGTTCAAAGAGCTTCCTGGTTGAACACATGGAG
This sequence comes from Saccopteryx leptura, assembly GCF_036850995.1. Taxonomy (NCBI): domain Eukaryota; kingdom Metazoa; phylum Chordata; class Mammalia; order Chiroptera; family Emballonuridae; genus Saccopteryx; species Saccopteryx leptura. Next base: position 362,795,121 of record NC_089503.1, on the reverse strand, counting down.
GTTTGGGGAGAGTGCTAACCTCAGAGACTGTGGAAGCTCCGTACCCTTTTTTTATAATTAATAAGGAATCTAGTAATTAAGTTTCTAGTGAGTTTCTTTGAATTCTCTAGAAAATTAATTGAACCAAAAGAAGGGCTTTTGGAACTTCTGATAAAGAGCTGGTCAGTCAGAAGCATAGGTGACAACCTGGATTTGGGATGGATGTCTGAGGGTGAGGATTGGGTGTTGATGGGTCTTGTATGGCCGAGCCCTTAATCTATGGAATCTGATGCTATCTTCGGGTAGATAATGTCAGACTTGAGTTGAATTATAGGACATCAAGCTGGTATTGGGAAATTTCTTGGTGGTATGGTAACCACCATCCACCCCTCCACACACACAGTGATACTGGTTGTAAAACCTCACTTGGACTCAGAGAAGCTAGATGCACTTCTCTAAGGGTGGACATGGACCAAATTTAGGCTAAGGAAATATCATAGGACAAGTATTTAGGAATCTGGAAAAGTTTCTATTCTTGATAAAGAAAGAGACCAGGTTGAGAAAAAGGCCTCAATTGGTGCTATACTGTACCCTGCTTCCTGATTTAACTACTAGAGCAAGGATGTGATAGCTGGTGCTACAGCCTCCATTTGCGACTATGAGGGCACAGGCTGGTGACAGAAAGTCCAGATGTAGAGGATAGCAGGACAAAAAAGAATGGAGTCTCTAGATGCTTGTTGACTTGCTAAATCAGTTATGGAAAGCCTTGATCTATATGACTTGTTTAGTAAAAATAAATGTTCTTGTGATTCACGACACTCTTAGTCATATTCTTGGTTATTTACAATCAAAAGCATTCTTCCTTAATAGAATATGGATAGTATTGTTGGTGGCAAGAACAAAAATGGCACCAAGTGTTAGACTGGTGCAGTCAAACTTGACTTCAGTTTAGCAACGTCGGTACTTAAGTTCTGGCTAAGAAATAATTTAAAGCCAAGACTCAAACTATAAGAAAAAGTTTATTTAGAAAGGCACAGAAGTAGAAGAAGTGAACCATAGAAGAAATGGGTTTAAGAAACAAGGCAAAAGAAGGGCCCCTGGAGCTTAGGAGAAAGAGAGAGGCAAGGAAAACACACCTGGGTGAGAGAGTGGGGAAGGGCGCAGGCATGCTCCATAGAGAGAGCTGTGCTGCGTCCTCAGTCTTAAAGGATATTAAGGGAGGGGATTTTAGGGAAAGTCCCAGGAGAGGATCTCAGTAAAATATTTATCAGTTTTCCAGGTGTGTCCTTTTGGGGTTGTGGCCTCTACTGATTGGTCAGCACCAGGGCAGAGAGTCATTAGTCCACACAGCCAGTCTTGATGTCAGCCATGACATAGCTTATCTGATTTTGCTGCTTTTCTGGGCCTGGAGCTGAAACACAACTCAGGCCTAGGTGTTATCCCTAGGGATAAATGCTTAAAGGGGTGGTTGTATAAAGGCCACGCTTTGGCCCCTTGTTTCTCCTCTCAGGGGGTCTACCATATGGCTAACAACATGCCAGGGGAGGAAAGATCAGTGGAGGGTCTGAACCACCTAACCAGTGATAAGAAAGGTCAGGGGGTCTAAATCACACGTCAGCAATATGCTGGGAGGGGAGGAGGAAACCCTGGGGGCGAAGTCCTTGTTTTCTTACTATTGTTCATTACTAGGCTCCCTGGTGACCTCTGTACCTGGCCTGTCGTCCTTGCTCTGCTCATATCTGTCTGTCTACCACAGGATGATGATACTTTTGTGAGTATGTGTGTTTATGGTGGTACTTGTTAATTCTTGAATTTAATGCACGTTTTTTTAGTTCATTCATCTCAGAGGCTAGTTAATAGATGCTGTTGAGGTAGATTTTAGTAGGGGAGAAGAGGAATCTTCAAACAAATATATTGTTACAAATTAGAGATGCTGTATGGAGTAAAGAAACAAAGTGTTATTTTTTAGATTATACCTGGTCTTTACCTTGTTTTGGCCAATGGGATGTTAACAAATGTGACATGAGCAGCAGTCTTAACTATGCCTGTGCCGTTTGACTTGGCCTTTGTACCCTAGCCATTCACTATAAGAAAAGCCTGCTTTGTGTAGCTGGTGGATGAGAAGCACATGGAACATTCCTGAATCCATCCTGAGGCCTGGAGCTCAGAATCTAAAGTCCAGCCTTATTCAGTTGAAGCCAAGCTATAGGTCTGTGAATGAGAAATGCATACTTGCCCACTGAGTTTTGAGTTGGTTTGTTACAGAGCTTCATTGTGCAGTAGTTGACTGATATATGAACAATAGTTTCATGTGTTCCTTAATGGGCTTGTGTTGCTTTTAGTATTATTTCTATGCAGAAAACTTTTATTTCTGTATATCAAATTCTTAACTCTCTTATCATTTAAGCAATCAGAAATATTTTACAATGAAAGTAGTACTTAAAGTGGCATTTTATATAACTTACCCTCAGAGAAATTTGAGACTTCACTGTGGAGCCAAATTGAGCTACAGAGAGTGAGGATCTCTCTGTCCCAAGCAGGAAAGTCAGCAGTCCATGGTTGGTCACAACAAGAGTCAATGAAATGAATTATACCTTAAAAAGTTGAGTCCGTGGGAAACTTAGAGGGCACCGCCACAGAGAAATTCCTGCAGAATCAAGAACTCAAGGAAAGTAAAGTTAGATGAATAAAGCGGAACATTAGATGAAGTCTATTAGAGAAAGGATGATTTAATTCTTGGTTTCTGGGCAGGAAGCAGGCCACCATATGATGCTGCTAAAGAAATAAAGAAAGGTTCTCCTGCAGCCAACACTTTGAGACTGCTGAACATCATCAGGTCAGCATGTGTGCATGTGTGGAATTAAAACTTCTGCTAATTCCCAGACCATTTAATTTTTTACTTGTATGGTGAAAGTTAATTAATGTCTTCATTGTCAAAAACAAGAGGAAGATATGTGGGCGGAGTGGAGATTTTGAACATCCAGTCCAGGCAGTAACACTTCTCTTTGTGTACCTCTCCCAAACATCTCCCCATTAGGCAACATACTCAGTCATGAAGATTAAATGCCTCATGCCTCAGACCTTAGAGGGATTGAAAAATCAGTGTGGCAAAAGAAGAATAATAAAGAACCATGTGGTTCCTATTCATGTTCCATGAAGCACTGAAAATAAGCCAAGGGTGCATTGCTGTCAGAACATAGAAGGCCTTTCTTTTCTCCCCTCTAAGGCCATGTATAGCCCATTTCCCAGGGCTGATATTGAAATATATTTGTAATTGTTGTGGTAAAAAAAAAAGTTACGCTTTTTTCAATGATCATATGAAGAACTGAAATGATTCTATAAAGGCAGTAGTAGAAAACTGCATCTACTACTGTTGCATAAAGCAGCGTCACTCAAACACGCTTTATCATTAGAATCACCCGGGGCTCTTATTAAGCACATGAAGTTCAAGTTCCAGCCCGAACTAACTGGCTCAGATTCTTTAAAAGAGATGAATTAATGTATTTTTTAAAAAATGCCCCAGGGGAATTATATGATCAGATCAGTTTGAAAATAAGCATTATTAGGTTTTATTCTATAGCAGATTCTCAACATGTGATTCCTGGACTTGTAGCATCAGCAACTTCTGAGGGCTCATTAGAAATGCAAAGTCTTAGCCCTGTCCCAGAGCTACTGCAACAGAAATCCTGGGGTGGAGCTCAGCAATTAGTGTGTGTGGACCGCTGCTCCACAGAATCCAGAATGATGAAAAATCACACCTGGGTGTGCCTACAACAAGTATAAAATGTAAAAAGTCAGCACTTGGAGATGTTAGACTGCATGACAGGCAAGCAGCTTTTAACATTGGACCTTAACATTGCCTTTGTAAATAATACATAAACACAGGACTTTTGGGTTTTCTCTTACTGGGAAGAGTATGCTATTCAGCCAATTAATTGAATCGCTACTGTGTGCCTGGCACTGACTGAGTGCTTTTCCTTACATCTCGATAAATCATTGGACTCCACAAGCAACGGAGCACTGCTTGGAGGAGTTGGAATTTTAGTGGAGCTTTGAAAGGTAACTAGCATTTCAACAGGTAGACAATGGGAAAAAAATTAATTCAGGTCAGGTGAAAGATTGTTAGCAAAAGCATGGGACAAATAAAAAATAAGGTGAATTCGGATAACAGCAAATAAAGTAGGGAAGTAGGTCTCAAACTTTGTCTGCGTCAGAATCACTTGGGGGCTTGTTTACCACGGGGTTTACCCCTCAGAGCTTCTGAGTCATTACATCTGGGGTGGGGTGGAGGGGCTGAGAATCTGAACTTCGAATGCATTCCCAGGTTGTGCTGATCTTGCAGATCTGGGGACGACCTTGCAGAATCACTGGTATCGTATGTGTGATAGAGGTTGACCATGATCAAATACCTAGAAAGGTTGGTGTATGAGAACAGACTTCAAAGCACCCAAATTCATAGCAAACAGTAGTGTCTTATTATAAATATATATTCATTTATTTTGGTTTCCATTTAAAGGAGGACCAATAATATGACCAGAGTCATCCTGGATTGTAATATGCCGGGTTGAGTCCAGGAAGGGGAAAGTGAAGGGCATTCCAAAATGACTTAACTCCACTCTCTCTACCTCACAGCTGCTACTTTCCCCCTTGTCTCTGCCAGCTTCCTGTCTCTATTAGAGAACATGAAACTCTTTTCGTTTTGAACACAAGTTAACAAATGAAATGACAGTGTGAATGACTGTTAAGTATTTAACACTCCTTCATTACTAGCATTTTTAAAGTAGTACATATTAATCTCAATGAACCTCTATTCTGGACTTCCAGCTACTGTTGCAGGGCTAAGAGAAAAATGTCAAGCCATGCATGTGAGGGGAAAGGGAATGGACCTTGCTGGGCAGTGGGAAGGCTTCCTTAGAGGCTGTTCTAAAGGTTAGTTCTCCCCAGTTTCTGCTTTTACATATTATCTGCTTCCTTTTCTCAAACCACAGACCTCAAACGGTGCCAGTTTCTTTGTGGTAGTTTATTTTCAGGCTCCAGTTGTAGTCTGAACCGTTGCTAACCAATCAGCTGTGCCCACTCTGTGTACTTATCTGACATTAGGGTATGTGCCTTTGGCATCTATTTTAGTTGGAGTTTTTAGGTTTCTCTAGGGGGTAAAGATTAAGGATATGACAATGTCTGTATGGCTTTGGGTGTGTCTTTCATCCTTCTTTTAAATACCCTGGGCACATTCTTTTATTGTAAGTTTCACACAGTCCTTTTGGAAGTTGGTGGGGATATAAATAAATAAAATATGGGACTATCAGATTATTGCTGTCTTTTATATGCTTCAGTTCCTGATATCACTTCAATTCCGTATTACAGATACATGTGAAAGAAAAGAAATGAAAGAATTCACTTTGTAAGAGAAGGTTATTTTCCTAGCTAATGATTCAATAAATAAAAGCTTCTCAAAAAAAATAACCTGGCGGAGGCATCATTAGACTCTAACGAATGGCTTCTCCTGTCTGCAGCCACATTGCTCTAGCTGCTGCCACTTCAGGAAAGCAGAGGACACTTTAATAGATGAGAGGGGGCCATAAAGAGAGGGACATGGGAGCTTTGTCCAGGAAAAAATACTAATGTATCAGGTTTTAACAACCACCAGTGGGAAGGGGCAATAATTTGACAAAGGAACACATGAAGTTACCACAAGTGTAACAAATGATGAAGATGCACAACTTATGGTTTGAAGGATGGAGATGACTGGAATAAGGCAGTGATGGAGGCAACATGAGTGACCCAGAAATTAAATTAATATACATTGATTGAAATATAAACATAGGAATGCAATACGTGAACAATTCACATATATACAAGTTCTGCCCAAATGTGTTGAGACCAATAAATGTAAGGCTACCCTCTTGACTTACGGTAACACATATCAGGGCCACAAGCTAATTTTCTCTTCTTAACAAGCCAACTGAAAACAACTCAGTAATATAAGTACACACGCATATAAAACACACCCAGTATAGTATTTTACATTATATTGAAGCCAAAAGGATCTGTTTTGTGTTTGGTCGTGCATTTTTATTTTTATTTATTTATTTATTTATTTTTTATTTTTTTAAATTTTATTTATTCACTTTTAGAGAGGAGAGAGAGAGGGAGAGAGAGAGAGACAGAGAGGGAGAGAGAGGAGAGAGAGACAGAGAGAGAAGGGGGAGGAGCTAGAAGCATCAACTCCCATATGTGCCTTGACCAGGCAAGCCCAGGGTTTCGAACCGGCAACCTCAGCATTTCCAGGTCGACGCTTTATCCACTGCGCCACCACAGGTCAGGTGGTTGTGCATTTTTAAATGAATCGGAAATGGTGTTGCCATTTTTATTTTAATGAGTATTTTTATTTTGCTACGTCAGAAAATGATCCACAGGCTTTCCAGCAACACCGTGAGGCTGATCTGGCAGTGATCAATTAGACTTGATTGAGATTTGAGTGTTTCAAATGCTGTTTCACATACACAGTTTTTCCTGAGATAAAATGCCATCTGTGATACTTCTCAGGTTCTTCCATCTGTCAACGTGGAGCAAATATAGAAAAGCAAAAGTAATTGTTGAGGGAAGGTCAGTGTTTAAATCAGGGCATAAATCTCAGAGGATTTCATATCCAATATCTCTTTTCTTTGCTGTTGACATCAGGAAAAAAAGGTTAAGATACCTACTTTCAGCTTACAGGCGTCTGCTGCCCTTCTGTTATGCTGGGACCTCTGAGAATGGTGGCACTATCCCAGCAAACTAATGAAAAAAAATTGTGTGTGTTTTTTTTTAAATAGGCCATTGAAGTTGTTATTACATTTTAAGATAAAACAGTGTTCCTTTTTTTTGTTTGTTTTCTTATAAATAGTGAGCTAATTCAGACTATAGTGTCATTTCTTAAACCATTTATACCTGTTGGGTACTAGCCACTTGGTGAATGATGTTGAAAACAATGCGCTGGAGAAAAAAAATAATGCATACAAATATGCGTGGATTTTGATATTATTGGAACTGAAAAAAACAAACTTAAAGGTGACCTGGAGTGTTGTAGCATAGAAGCATGGCTGTAAGTTTGCCATTATGGCTGCACCATTTATTAGCTGTGTGACTCTGGACTGAGTCTCAGTTCCTTCAAATATACTCTCTTTAGAGTGTGTTCTTCTAAAAGTAGAGGCTGAGTGAAGAATTAGGGTGCTGGTAGCTTATTTGGGACATGAGTCCAGTAGGGAAAATGAGACTGAGAAGGAGGCAAAGCCAAGAGCACAAGGGTTTATTCCTGAGTTTGCTGTTTTAGGGAGTAGGGTCTTGACTACACCACGACCTCTGAGAAGAATCCAGAATAACTTGTGGAAATGTTGCTCCAAACGACAGGAGGTTGAGGCATTTGTCTCCACTGATAGAGGTTTGTTCCCAAGGACGTGAACTCCCCCACTCTTTCAGGCTGCTTCTGTAAATGATTGCAGAAGCCATGGAGGCGGAATAATAGAGACACATGAAATAACTCTTAGTGCACACGCAACTGTCCACCAAAGCTGCAGCAGAAATCAGACATATGTTGAAGGGATGTGGGACATTAAAGCATATAAAATTGTTTAAAATACCTAATAGGATTTTGTAATTAATGTACTTGATTTGTTGTAAGGTCTTAGGGACTGTTTCCATTTCCTTCATTTTGAAAATGAGACAAAACTGCTGACTTTGGCAGTGGTGCAATGAATAGAGAAAGCAATGGCCAGGGATGCTGAGGACCCAGGTTCAAAACCCGAGGTCACTGGCTTGAGTGTGGGCTCACCAGCTTGAGTGCGGGGTCGCTGGCTTGAGCATGGGATCATGAGGGGGACATAACCCCATGGTTTCTGGCTTGAGCCCAAGGTTTCTGGCTTGGCTAGAGCCTCTACCCCACCCCACCCCCATCAAAGCACATATTATAAAGCAATCAATAAAAAAACTAAGGTGTCTCAACTATGAGTTGATGCTTCTCATCTCTCTCCCTTCCTGTCTGTCCCTATCTGTGTACCCCCCCCCCCGGATAGTAATAATAATAAAGTAAAATAAAATAAAAATGAGATAAAATATTAGGGAAAAAAATCATTCAATTTCACGCAGTTATTTGAAGCCAGAACTGGGGCTGGATCCCAGGTCACCTGACTCTCATATACTTCATTCCTCTTTTAGCACCATAGACTTGGCTTTAAGGTATGACTGGATACTTATTATCCTATATTTAATCAAGTTTAGAATAAATGCTAGACATTTTATTTTTAATGGTCTGAAATGTCTACCTATGTCCTTCCAAAGAAGGGTAGCATTAACCTAAGTTTGATTTTCTAAAAATGTGAATAAGCTTATCTCATGACTGAAATTGTGAAGAAAATGACTTCTAAGATAATTTTTAATAAAGAACACTTTTGTTATTTTTTAGACGTAAAGTAGCATTCTGCTCCCTAAAACAGCAAACTCAGGAATAAACCCTTGTGCTCTTGACTTTGCCTCCTTCTCAGTCTCATTTTCCCTACTGGACTTATGTCCCAAATAAACTACCAGCACCCTAATTCTTCACTCAGCCTCTACTTTTAGAAGAACTCACTCTAAAGAGAGTAGCCTTTCACAGACTACATACACATAGTGCTGTTCAGGACAATGTGAAATATAAGCGAGCAAACCTAACAAACACATTTTACAAACTTATTTGCCCAACAAACATATACACACATATATGCACATAAAAACTTTTGGAAAGAGAAAGAGCTAGAGAAAAGCAAAAAATATATTTTTATCATCTGAGCAGGTTGTGGTGCAGTAGATAGAGATTTGGCCTGGTACACAGACACATAATGACATTGAAATCTCGATGTCATCAGCATGAGCCTGGGCTCATAGACATGATCCCATGGCTTGGGCTTCCCTACTGGGCTTATGTCTCAAAAGGTGGCTTATCAAGGTTGGTTTAATGGGGAAACTATGTCCCTTGGAAAGGAAAAACATTATTTTTCATTATTTTTGTTTGTATAATCCTCTCCTCTCCTCACCTCGCCTCTCGCCTCGCCCCTCGCCTCGCGCCTCCCCTCCCCTCCCCTCCCCTCCCTTCCTCTTTCTTTCTCTCTTTCTCTTTCTTTCTTTCTTTCTTTCTTTCTTTCTTTCTTTCTTTCTTTCTTTCTTTCTTTCTTTCTCTCTCTTTCTTTTCTTTTTCTTTCTTTCTCTCTCTCTCTCTCTCTCTCTCTCTCCCCTTCCTTCCTTCCTTCCTTCCTTCCTTCCTTCCTTCCTTCCTTCCTTCCTTCCTTCCTTCCTTCCTTCCTTCTTTCCTTTTTCCTTATTTTCCCATTGCTAGAGGAAGGAAGAGAGGGGAAAAGAGAAAGAGGGAGAGAGAGAGAGAGAGAGAGAGAGAGAGAGAAACGGGTGGAAGAAAGAAAGAGAGAAAGAGAAGCATTATCTTATTTCACTTAGTTGTTCCATTTAGTTGTGTACTCATTGATTGCTTCTGTATGTGCCCTGACCAGGGGACAAACCTGCAATCTTTAGTGTGCCTGGTCAGTGCTTTATCCACTGAGCCACTCAACCAGGTCCTTTTCTTTGTTTCTTTTCTTTTCTTTTTTTAAAGGAGTATCTTATAGCTTTGACTGTTTCTCCTCATGCTTCTGTTTGCTTTTTTGAAGTCCACTGCTTTTGCTTTTACTTACTCACTGTCCAATTTCCAAAAACATATTGTATTACCTTTCCTCCATCCACAGCCTTATCCACAGGCTCCCTATCTACTCCTTTTTTCACATGCTACTGCCAAACCTACACACTACCACTTGGCAAATAACAGCTGCTATTTCTTTTCTTAGGATTATATTTTTATTTCTTCTCAGCCAAACTATATATCAAACAGTTGAGTCATACTAACTTGGCCTCATTCTCTGAATTGACTTGAATGTAAATGAAATAATTGTATATGAAAGGGCATACTCAAGGTGATTTGGAAGTAGAGAGCATTAACATTGTGGTGCTAGCGTATCTTCAGCGTAGTTTCTCTTCTTCCTCGGCATGCAAGAAAACTACATTTCCCAGCCCTCCTTTCAGCTAGAAGCAGCCATATGACCAAGTCGATCCAATAGAAATCAGTGGGAATAATATATGTCATTCTAGGCCTAGTCCATAAACTCTCCTAGATGACCCTCAGTGTTCTTTTGCCATTTGCCAGGGAAATGTCAGTACCTAGGGGGAACTCAGGAAGCCACTTTATGGATGGCAGAAACAGCAGCCACCCGAGGCACTGAGTAACTGCAGCCGATCGCCTCCCCTTACCAGCTGAACTCAGTCCAATCTGTTACATAAATGAGAAATAAACTTGTACTAACTCAATAAAATCTTAGGGTTTGTCTGTTTATAGCAGTCATCAACCTTAACTAATATAGAAATCTTACCCTATAATTGAAACAGTTCACAAAACATATTTACCTACTTACTTGATGGGTACAACTTATATGTTATATTTTTATACCCCTTTCCAAATAAAGGAGTTAGGTAAATAGTGTTATCAAGGGCTTAGAGGCATGTTCAAGATAGATTTACAGAACTAGAAAGATGGGCAAATACCAACTATTGTGATAGGCAAAAGGTTGAATGAACATGGTAAGGGAAGGGATGACACAGGAGTCCACAGTATGTACATATCTAGTCGGACAGAACACATAAGCTATAAGAGCTGATCCTGGGCCACGGGTAAAGTATTTTCTCCTGTGTATTGGAGCTGCAAAGGTTTTCAACAGCATGTGGATGCATAACTGAGGGGAATGAAGCATCCCCAGAGGGGCAGCTCGTTCCTGAACAAATGAGGCTAGAAGATTAGGCCTTCTGGGAGATGCTTACACAAAGCAGAAACGATGCCAATGCGTGACTGCATTCCTGGACACTAGACTTCATTCAGCTCTCCATAGTTATTTCCTTCTTAAGTGCCTCTGAGGGATCCCTAGAAAAACTGCCCTAATGTGATAATGGAATTGAAAGTTTTAAAAATAGGGGGTCCTGTTATTGTGAGGATAATGAACTCTTGGGTGGGGAGGGGGCAGCCTGGCAGGGACTTGGAGGTCCTGCTGTGTGATCCCCACACCGTCCTTTCCCAGTTCCAGTTTGTATCCTCCGGTTGCTGTTGTCTGCTCCCCTCAGATGTTGTAGAAATGATACTGGGTCCTGTGGCTGGCTGGGGCCCCTACAACAGTGTCAGGTCTATCTGTCCAACTTTGTGCCAAAATGTCTTCAGTAATATAGTTTTATACTAACCTTCATGTCTCATGAAATATGACTACCTTTGGTGTTCTACTTCAGAAGTGTCATATTTCTTCTCGGAATTTTGCATTTCTATATAAATAAATTTTAGAATAAACGTGTAATTGATTGAGATTGATTGTATTGAATCTAAAGACATTTAAGGAGCTATTATTAATGTTCAATAAAAGGTTTTCCAATCTAGAAACATAAAATATTTCTCCATTTATGTACATCTTTAATTTCTCTTCATAATGCTTTATAGTTTTCTTATACAGATGAGTTTTTAAAAAAATAGCCTAATTGAGATAAATTTACATACCATAAAGTTTCAATCCTTTAAAACACAATATTCAGGGGTTTTTTTTAGTATATTCAGTATATAAACTCATTGCCTTTAATTCAGAATATTTTCATCACTCCTAGGATGAGCTACATACCCAAAACATTCACTCCACATTCCAGAATCCCCTTACTCCTGACAACCACTAATCTAGTTTCTATCACTATGGATTTAAATATTCAGGGCATTTGATATAAATGGAGTCATACAATATGTATCTTTTGTGGCCAGTTTCTTTCATTAGTTTAATGTTTTCAAGGTTCATTCATGCTGTAGCATGCATTGATATTTCATTTCCTTTTATAGCTGAATAATATTACATTATATAGGTAGACCTCATTTTGTGTATTCATTGATCTACTGATAGACATTTCAGTTGTTTCCACATTTTGTTATTATGAATAAGTCTTTTTTTTTTTTTAATAATTTTATTTTTTTAATGGGGTGACATCAATAAATCAGGATACATATATTCAAAGATAACAAGTCCAGGTTATCTTGTCGTTCAATTATGTTGCATACCCACCACCCAAAGTCAGATTGTCCTCTGTCACCTTCTATCTTGTTTTCTTTGTGCCCCTCCCCACCCCCTTTCCCTCTCCCATTCCCCCCTCCCGCCCCCCGTAACCACCACACTCTTATCAATGTCTCTTAGTTTCACTATTATGTCCCACCTACGTATGGAATAATACAGTTCCTGTTTTTTTCTGATTTACTTATTTCGCTTCGTATCATGTTATCAAGATCCCACCATTTTGCTGTAAATGTTCCGATGTCATCATTTCTTATGGCTGAGTAGTATTCCATAGTGTATATGTGCCACATCTTCTTTATCCAGTCATCTATTGATGGGCTTTTTGGTTGTTTCCATGTCCTGGCCACTGTGAACAATGCTGCAATAAACATGGGGCTGCATGTGTCTTTACGTATCAATGTTTCTGAGTTTTTGGGATATATACCCAGAAGAGGGATTGCTGGGTCATAAGGTAGTTCTATTTTCAGTTTTTTGAGGAACCACCATACTTTCTTCCATAATGGTTGTACTACTTTACATTCCCACCAACAGTGTATGAGGGTTCCCTTTTCTCCACAGCCTCTCCAACATTTGCTATTACCTGTCTTGCTAATAACAGCTAATCGAACAGGTGTGAGGTGGTATCTCATTGCCGTTTTGATTTGCATTTCTCTAATAGCTAAAGAAGATGAGCATCTTTTCATATATCTGTTGGCCATCTGTATTTCCTCCTGGGAGAAGTGTCTATTCATATCCTCTTCCCATTTTTTTATTGGATTGTTTGTTTGTTTGTTGTTGAGTTTTATGAGTTCTTTGTATATTTTGGATATTAGGCCCTTATCTGAGCTGTTGTTTGAAAATATCATTTCCCATTTAGTTGGCTGTCTGTTTATTTTGTTATCAGTTTCTCTTGCTGAGCAAAAACTTCTTAGTCTGATGTAGTCCCATTCATTAATTTTTGCCTTCACTTCTCTTGCCTGTGGAGTCAAATTCATAAAATGCTCTTTAAAACCCAGGTCCATGAGTTGAGTACCTATGTCTTCTTCTATGCACTTAATTGTTTCAGGTCTTATGTTTAGATCTTTGATCCATTTTGAGTTAATTTTTGTACAGGGGGAGAGACTGTAGTCCAGTTTCATTCTTTTGCATGTGGCTTTCCAGTTTTCCCAGCACCATTTATTGAAGAGGCTTTCTTTTCTCCATTGTGTGTTGTTGGCCCCTTTATCAAAAATTATTTGACTATATATATGTGGTTTTATTTCTGGACTTTCTATTCTGTTCCATTGTTCTGAGTGTCTATTTTTCTGCCAATACCATGCTGTTTTGATTGTCGTGGCCCTATAATAGAGTTTGAAGTCAGGTATTGTAATGCCCCCAGCTTCATTCTTTTTCTTTAGGATTGCTTTGGCTATTCGGGGTTTTTTATAGTTCCATATAAATCTGATGATTTTTTGCTCTATTTCTTTAAAAAACATCATTGGAAGTTTGATGGGAATTGCATTAAATTTGTATATTGCTTTGGGTAATATAGCCATCTTGATTATATTTATTCTTCCTGGCCAAGAACAAGGTATATTCTTCCATCTCATTATATCTTTTTCGATTTCCCTTAACAATGGTTTATAGTTTTCATTATATAAGTCCTTTACATTCTTTGTTATGTTTATTCCTAAGTATTTTATTTTTTTTGTTGCAATCATGAAGGGGATTATTCTTTTGAGTTCCTTCTCAGTTGTTTCATTGTTGGCATATAGAAAGGCTATTGACTTCTGTATGTTAATTTTGTATCCTGCGACCTTACTGTATTGGCTTATTGTTTCTAGTAGTCTTTTTGTGGATTCTTTGGGGTTTTTGATGTATAGGATCATATCATCTGCAAAAAGTGATACCTTTACTTCTTCTTTTCCGATATGGATGCCTTTTATTTCTTTGTCTTGTCTGATTGCTCTGGCCAGAACTTCTAGCACCACGTTAAATAAGAGTGGAGAGAGTGGACAACCCTGTCTTGTTCCTGATTTAAGGGGGAAAGCCTTCAGTTTAGTGCCATTTAATATGATGTTAGCTGATGGTTTATCATATATGGCCTTTATCATGTTGAGATATTTTCCTTCTATACCCATTTTGTTGAGAGTCTTAAACATAAAATTGTGTTGTATTTTATCAAAAGCCTTTTCTGCGTCTATTGATAAGATCATGTGCTTTTTGTTCTTTGTTTTGTTGATATGGTGTATTACGTTAACCGTTTTACGTATGTTGAACCATCCTTGAGATTCTGGGATGAATCCCACTTGATCATGATGTATTATTTTTTTAATATGTTGTTGTATTCGATTTGCTAGTATTTTGTTTAGTATTTTAGCATCTGTATTCATTAGAGATATTGGTCTGTAGTTTTCTTTTTTTGTGCCATCCTTGCCTGGTTTTGGTATGAGGGTTATGTTGGCCTCATAAAATGTGTTTGGAAGTATTGCTTCTTCTTCAATTTTTTGGAAGACTTTGAATAGAATAGGAACCAAGTCTTCTTTGAATGTTTGATAAAATTCACTGGTATAGCCGTCAGGGCCTGGACTTTTATTTTTGGGGAGGTTTTTAATGGTTTTTTCTATTTCTTCTCTACTGATAGGTCTGTTTAGGCTTTCTGCTTCTTCTTGACTCAGTCTAGGAAGGTTGTATTGTTCTAGGAATTTATCCATTTCTTCTAGGTTGTTGAATTTAGTGGCATAAAGTTTTTCATAGTATTCTACAATAATTCTTTGTATATCTACGGTGTCCGTGGTGATTTCTCCTCTTTCATTTTGGATTTTGTTTATATGAGTTCTTTCTCTTTTTTCCTTGGTAAGTCTTGCCAAGGGTTTGTCAATTTTGTTGATCTTTTCAAAGAACCAGCTCCTTGTTCTATTCATTTTTTCTATAGTTTTTCTGTTCTCTAATTCATTTATTTCTGCTCTGATTTTTATTATCTCCTTTCTTCGGCTGGTTTTGAGTTGTCTTTGTTCTTCTTTTTCTAGTTCCTTAAGGTGGGAAGTTAAGTGGTTCACTTGGGCTCTCTCTTGTTTGTTCATATATGCCTGAAGTGATATGAACTTCCCTCTTATCACTGCTTTTGCTGCATCCCATAGATTCTGATATGTCGTATTGTCATTTTCATTAGTCTGTATATATCTTTTGATCTCTGCACTTATTTCTTCTTTGACCCATTCATTTTTTAAAAGTATGTTGTTTAGTTTCCACATTTTTGTGGGATTTTTTTCCTCTTTTTTGCAGTTGAATTCTAGTTTCAAGGCTTTATGATCAGAAAATATGCTTGGTACAACTTCAATTTTTCTGAATTTGCTGATGTTGTTTTTGTGGCCCAACATATGGTCAATTCTTGAGAATGATCCATGTACACTGGAGAAAAATGTATACTCAGTCACTTTGGGATGGAATGTCCTGTAGATGTCTATCATATCCAGGTGCTCTAGTGTTTTGTTTAAGGCCACTATGTCTTTGTTGATTCTCTGTTTGGATGACCGATCTAGAGCCGTCAGCGGTGTATTGAGGTCTCCAAGTATGATTGTGTTTTTGTCAGTTTTTGTTTTAAGATCAATAAGTAGCTGTCTTATATATTTTGGTGCTCCTTGATTTGGTGCATATATATTAAGAATTGTTATGTCTTCTTGATTCAGTGTCCCCTTAGCCATTATGAAATGGCCATTTTTGTCTCTGAGTACTTTTCCTGTTTTGTAGTCAGCATTATCCGATATGAGTATTGCTACACCTGCTTTTTTTTGGATGTTATTTGCTTGGAGTATTGTTTTCCAGCCTTTCACTTTGAATTTGTTTTTATCCTTGTTACTTAGATGAGTTTCCTGTAGGCAGCATACAGTTGGATTTTCTTTTATAATCCATTCGGCTACTCTGTGCCTTTTTATTGGTGAGTTTAATCCGTTTACATTTAGTGTAATTATTGATACTTGTGAGTTCCCTATTTTCATTTTATATCTTGCTTTCTGTTAGTTTTGTGTCTTGTTTGATCCTTCTCTTTTGTTTTTCTATCTTTTGTTTTTATTTGGTTGTATTCCATACATCTTTCCTCTGTTGCTATCTTTTTTATCTCATGTGCTTCTGTGGTGGTTTTTTCAATGGTGGTTACCTTTGAGTAATGAAAAGGGTCCCTACCCTGTTCATTGTAGCGAAGTATTTTGTGAGTACTTTTGCACTCCATCGTCCTTTGCTACTGTTAATCTCCATCTTCTCCCCCTCTTTCTTTTTGTTGTTGTCACAGTTTAAATTTGGTTTTATTGTGTTCTTCTTGGACCTTTTACTTGTGGCTCTGTTTTTTTTTTTGTTCTTTGTATCTGATTGGAGAACCCCCTTTAGTAATTCCTGGAGTGGGGGTTTTCTGATGATAAATTCCCTCATCTTCTCTGTATCTGTGAATGTTTTTATTTCTTTTTCATATTTGAAGGATAGCTTTGATGGGTATAGTATTCGTGGCTGAAAGTTCCTCTCTTTCAGGACTTTAAATATTGGGGTCCACTCTCTTCTAGCTTGTAGAGTTTCTGCTGAGAAATCTGATGATAATCTAATGGGCCTTCCTTTATATGTTGTATTCTTCTTTTCCCTGGCTGCCTTGAGAATTTTTTCTTTGCTGTTGGTTTGTGTCAATTTCATTATGATATGCCTTGGAGTAAGTTTGTTGGGGTTAAGAAAACTCGGAGTTCTGTTTGCTTCTTGAACTTGAGGCTTTAGTTCTTTCCACAGGCTTGGGAAGTTCTCATCTATTATTTGTTTGAGTATGTTCTCCATTCCATTTTCTCTCTCTTCTCCCTCTGATATACCTATTATTCTTATGTTATTCTTTTTGATGGAGTCAGATAATTCTTGTAGGGCTATCTCATTTTTTTTAATTTTTGAGTCTCTTTCTTCTTCTCTCTGTTGTGCCTCAAGTTGCTTGTCTTCTATTTCACTAATCCTCTCTTCTATCTGACCTGTTCTATTAGCTAAGCTTGTTACTTCGTTTTTCAGCTCGTGAATTGAGTTTTTCATCTCTGTTTGATTTGTTTTTATAGTTTCAATTTCCTTGGACATATATTCTTTGTGTTCATTGAGTTGTTTTCTGAGCTCCCTAAATTGCCTTTCTGTGTTTTCTTGTATATCTCAGAGGATTTTTAGGATTTCTATCTTGAATTCTCTGTCATTTAGCTCCAAGGTTTCCAATATATTAAATTTTTTCTCCATAGATTTTTTCTCATCTAGCTGTGTTACCTCTCTTTCTTTTGTATCCATGATATTCAATTTTCTCTTCCTTAATGGCATCTGAGGGTGGTTTTGTTGATAGTATTAATAAGATTTAATAAAGAATAAAAAGTTAAAAAAAATAAAAAAAAATAAAAATAAAATAAAAAATCAAAAAGAGTTTTTTTTTAAAAAAATTAATAATGAAATAAAGAAAAATAAAATAAAATAAAAATTTTAAAAAAAGGAAATTATTCCCCCCCTCCTTTTTTCCTCTCCTCTCCTCTCCCCTCTTTCTTGAGAAAATCTTGTGGTGAACTGTGAATTATAACAAACAATGCCTGTGATGGAGGGCCTGAATTGGGGAAAAGTAATAAAGGGGCAAAAAAAAAAAAAGAAAAAAAAGAGTGTATGGACCCACAAAAAGCAAATAAGGAAAAAATTTGGGTCAAGAATAAAATGATTTGCTTTTAGGTGTTGGTTGTCTAAGAGTTATGATGAGAGGAATAAGAGGAAAACGGAAAAATGGGGGGACAAATTAAAAAATTACTATTGTATTTAGTGGAACAAGAACTAGATAAAATGGAGGGCCAGGGATGGGAGCACTGCTAGTGAGTTAAAAAGGTGAAGTAAAAACCCCCCAAAATGCCACAAACATAAGTTTGAGTCCCAGATAAGATAATTTGTTTGTTATTGAGGTTTGAATGAGAGGAGATGTAAAGGAGAAAGGAAGAAACTAATATAGAGGGAGAAAAGAAAGAGAGAGAGAGAGAAAAAAAGAGGGAACCACTAAAAGAAGAAAAAAGAAAGGAGAGAGTTAAGGGTTTTGGAGTGCAACCCTCATAGAGAGAAAGGAAGAGAAGAGAAAAGATAATGGGAGATGTAACACTTATGGGTAGTGTAGTTCAAGGAGAGGAGAGAGTAAGACCGGCAGAAAGTTAATCGGCCAAATTGGAGGAGGAAAAAAAAGTATCAAGAATGAAGATAAGAGAAACAAACGAACAAATATAATAAAATGGGATAGGTTATAAAGTCTGCAGATTATTCTTGATTTTGAGAGGTTATCTTCTTGCTTTTTCTTTTCTCTCCCTCTTCCTGGTCGGTGACTCTGTACCCCGGGTTCTGCCCCTTTGGCATGCTCAGGTAGAGGTTTGCAGTTGATAAGTCTCTATGGCAATGTCATGTATTGTGCTTTAGTCTCGTTGGCAGTCGAGGCTCATTAGCATTTATAGGCTCCGACAGTGAGAGAGTCCGTGTTCCTGGAGCCTTTCTCCTCGTCTTTCCTTCCTCAATTAGTAGTCTGATAATCCAGCTATGGGGTTGCTGCTGCCTCTGCCTGGATAGTAAGAGGCTCAAAGAGCTGGCAACTCCCCACTCTATTTCCACTCAGCACAGGGCTCTGGGTAAGGCTCAGTCAGTCAGAGCTGCTAGCATAATCAGGCGGGGTTTCCGCCCACTCAAAAACCTCTGGCTCTGCCACTCTGTCCGGTAACACATGCGGGCGCCCACTTCCGTGGCGCTTGGAGGAAACTCTCACTGACTGTATGCACACGCAGACCAGGATATCCAGCCAGCAGTCTCACGCTCTGAGTGAAACCCCCAACCGCAGGGAAAAGTTGCAGCGTTGGAATTGAGTCTCGTTCCGTCCCCATGCGCGGCTTTTGCAAGGCACTGGGGCGGCCCGAGATTCCGCTTTGGCTCACACAAAGGCCCCTGACTCTGCCCCTCTGTGCGATAACACGGGCGCGCACTGCCGAGGCACTCGGAGGAATCTCTCATTCACTATCTGCGCGCGCAGACCAGGATATGAGGCCGGCCGCGTTTCCCTCTGAGTGAAACCCCCTCCAGCACAGAAAATCTCCACCGTTGGAATTAGTTCTCACTCCCTCCCATGCGTGGCTTTCCCAGGGTGCTGGGGCTTCCCAGAGACTCTGCCCTCGGCCCTCAGAAAGGCCTCTGACCCTGCCTCTCCGTGGGGCAACACGGGCACCCACTCTCGGGGCCTAGGAAGAAATCTCTCGCCCACTAACTGCGCGCACGCTGACCAGGAGACCGGGTAAAATGGCCACCCCGCTTGTCTTTCTTTGTTTGGGTTTGGTGCGAGTGTTAGCTTGTATTGCCCGGGTTGCCACAGGATCAGTTTTTCCTTGGCTTGGATCTCCGTGCCACAGCTTGGTTCGGCCGTTTGTGCCACGGCCTGGATCTATTCACCCCCTTTGCCCGCCTCAGTTTCTATATTCACAGTTACCAGAGAAAGCCGCCCTGTTTAGGTTAGTGAGGAAGGCGGAGCATTTCTTATTCCCTATTTCCTTCGGGGTTTGGTTATATATTTAGCCAATTTTTCACTCGACCATACCTTTGGGTGTATTGCAAAGCATCTGGAGGCTCCAAGTATAGGTTTTTCTGTTTCTGGTTGATCTTGTTGAGTTTTGGGGGAGATTTATCGGTATTGCTTCCTACCCCGCCATTACTCTGACGTCATCCATGAATAAGTCTTTTATGAGCACTTGTGTTCAAGTTATTTCTTTGTAGGTGTTTCAGTTTTCTCGGATGTATATCTAAGAATTCAAATGCTGGGTTATATGGTAACTCTATTTTTAACTTTTTGAGGAACTGCTAGATGGCTTTCTAAAGATGGATCATTTCACGTATTACCAGCATTATATTTCTAATTTCTTAAAATCCTTGCCAATACTTTATCATTTATCTTTTTTTTTTTTTTTACTGTAGCCATCCTAGTGGGTATAATAGCGTATCTCATTGTGGTTTTTATTTGGATTTATAATTCCTTGAATTACAAAAACAACATCGAGAATTGTTTCTTTTGCTCATTGGTCATTTGTGTATGTATCTTCTTTGGAGAAATGTTTATTCAGATTCTTTGTCCATTTTTTTCTTTTTAAGGTATTATATGAGTGTCCTCTAAGAAAGCAGTCTTTATTTGCATTTTAAGAGAGTGAACACATAAATGAAAAAAGCTGCAGACAGGGTGACAAAAGCTCAGCCACTTTTTGATGGACTTCCTAGGATAAAATCAGCGATATCAAGAAACAGAACAATAAAATACAAATGCCATATTTTTTCTTGAGGCATAATTGACATACAACATTATATAAGTTTCAGGTACCAATATAATGAGTTGACATTTATAATATTCCAAAATGATCACCACACTTCTTATTTTTAAATTGGGTTATTTACTTTAGAGTTGTAAATGTACTTCATATATTTTGGATAAAAATTCTTTATTAGCTATATGATTTGTAAATATTTTCTTTAGTTCTATTTATTGTCTTTGCACTTTTTTGATAGTGTCCTTTTAAGAACAACATTTTTTAATTTTTATGAAGTTCACTTTTTAGCACTTTTGCTTTTGGTATTATATCTAAGAAAGTATTGCCTAAGGCAAGGTCACAAAGATACAATCTTATGTTTTCTTCTAAGATTTTGCTTTTCTATAATTGAGAAGAGGGAAGATAGAGAGACAGAATTCCTATGGATCCCCCAACTGGGATCCATTGGGCAACCCCCATGCGGGGCTGATACTTGAACCAACCAAGCCACTGGCTGAGAGAGGGGAAGACACAGGAGGAGGAGAGGGAGGGGAAAAGAAGCACATGGTTACTTCTCTTGTGTGCCTTGACAGGGGATTGAACCTGGGACAGGATGTCTGCATGCCTGGCTGACGCTCTATCTGCTGAGCAAACTGGCCAGTGTGTCTTCTAAGATTTTTATAGTTTATCTTTTACATTTAGGTTTACTGTCCATTTTGAGTTCATTTTTTGTATAAGATTTGAGGTAAGAATCAAATTTCATTCTTTTGCATGTAGGCATCCAATTGTTACAGTACAATTTGTTGAAAGTCCATTCTTTCCTTGCTGATTTGGTTGAATCTTGTCAGAATTCAATTCACCACAAATGTCTGAGTTTATTTTTTAATTCCTTATCCTATTCTTTGGATTTATACATCTATTTTTATGTCCATACCATGTTGTTTTGCTTACTATAGCTTTAATGTTCACCACTAATTGTATAGAAACATAATTGTTGTGTGCATGCTGATATTGTGTCTTACAACATTACTGAACTTATTTATTAGTGGTAATGGTAATTTTGTATATTCATAAAAGTTTCTATATTCAAGATCAGGTCATCTAAAAATAAATGTAATTTTATTCCGCCTTTTCAGTCTGGATAACTTTTATTATTTTTTTCTTACAAAATTTTCCTGGATAATATCTTTAGTACAATGTTGAATAGAAGTGGTAAGATTGGATATCCTTGTTTTGTTCTTGATTTCAGGAGGAAAGCATCCAGTCTTTCATCATTAAGCATGACGTTAGCTGTGGGATTTTCATAGATTCTCTTTATCAGGTTGTGCGAGTGCCCTTCTATTTCTGGTTTGTTGAGTATTTTTATCATGAAAGGGTGTTGTATTTTGTACATTACTTTCCTGCATCTATTGATGTGTGATCATGTGGGGTTTTTTTCCCCTGTATTCTGTTAATATGCTGTATGGTGTTGATTGATTTTAGTTATGTTTACCAATCTTGAATTGCTAGGATAAATCCCACTTGGTTATCAAGTACAACTTTGCATAGGTTGCTGGATTTGACTTGCTAGCATATTGCTGATAACGTTTTTGGCTACACTAAAAATGAATAGTGTTTATATCTTTCCTTTCTTGTTATGTTTTTGCATAGTTTTTGTATCAGGATAATACTGGCCTCAAAAAAAAGAAAAAGGTTGGAAAGTCCCCTTTCTCCCCTTCTATTTTTTGGAAGAGTCTATGAAGGATAGGTGTTAATTATTCTTTCCATTCATCAGTTAATATAGGCCAGGGCTTTTCTTTGTGTGTAATGTTTTGATTACTAACTCAATCTCTTTACTTGATATAGGTTTAATCAGATTTTCTCTTTTATTTTTGAATCAGTTTTGGTAGTTTATGAGTTTCTAGAAATATTTCTATTTCATCTCAGAAATCTAACTTGTTAGCATACAATAGTCAATAGTATTAGTTTACAGTCCTTTTTATTTCTTTAAGGCTAGTAGTAATGTCCATTCTTTTGTTACTGATTTTAGTGATTTGAATCTGCTTTTTAATTTTATTTGGTAACTATAGCTAAACGCTTGTCAATTCTGTTGATCTTTTTAAGAGTCAGTCTACTTTCGGTTTCATTGATTTTCTCTATTGAATTTTTATTTTCTAGTCCATTAATTTCTGCTCTAATATTTATTATTTCCCCCCTTTGTTTCCTTTAAGCTCATTATACACCCTCTTTTTCTTTTCTAGTTTCCTAAGTGGAAAGGTAGGCTGTTGATTAGAGATCTTTCTTCTTTTTCTTTCTCCCTAGCTCCATTGAGATATAATTGTCATATAACATTGTGCAAGTTTGAAGTACACCAATTACTGATCTGATATATGCATAATTGCAAAATTATTATCACAATAAGTTAATTAACACCTCACTTGGCTGCAATTTGTGTGTGTGTGTTTGGTGAGAACTTTTAAGATCTACTATCTTAGCAACTTTCAAATATACTATACAATATTGCTAACTATAATCACCATGGTGTACATTAGATCCTAGAACTCATTCATCTTTTAACCAGAAGTTGTATTTTTTGACCACCCTTACCCATCCCTTCTATTATCTCCCTCCCTGCTCACCCCTACTCCTGCCCCTGCCAATCACCAATCTGCACTTTGCTCTCTCTTTCTATAAGTTGTTTTTTTTTTTATTTTTTGGATTCCACATATTAGTGACAGCATGCACTATTTGTCTTTTTAATAGTTTATTTTACTTGACATAATGCCTTTAAGATTCAACTCTGTTGTCCCATATGGCAAGAGATCTTTCTTTTATTTAATATGGCCATTATATATGATATGTTATATATAATTATAAAAAATTTAGCTACTTAAAATAAAAATAATTAAGTACTTATGATGTTATTTGTTTAAGTATTATAATTATATACAATATGTATTAAATACATATAGGAAGATACATTTGTCTATCTATCTACTAATTTTATTTTCTTTAGATATATACCCAGAAGTGAAATATTAGATCATATGGTATTTGTATTTTTAATTATTTAAAGACTGCAAGAAACTTTATTTTGTGTGGCAAATGAGGCTTAAAGTACAAACTAGCATAGAGTATTGACAGACACAGTGCTTGAGGTAACAATGCAATTGGAAATATCTTCAGCACAAGCAAAATTAAACTTGCAATATTCTTATGTGATATCAAATAACCTGTGTGGCGATATTTTCTTTAAAAGTATAAGAGGGAGGTGAGGAACCAAAAGAGTGCCATCAAGAAGAGGTAGCTACTTAAAATGAAAATAACTGAAGTCTATGTAACATTATTTGTTTACAATTTTCATGAGGGAGTTGAATAGAGATGACTACTACATTTAATGTTCATAGAAAAATCTGACTTTCAGTTTTTTCCTTTTTTTTTTTTTTGAGAGAGAGACAAAAACGAGAAAGAGAGGAGGAGAGAGATGAGGAGCATCAACTTGTAGTTGCTTCACTTTAGTTGTTCATTGATTGCTTCTCATATGTGTCTTGATGAGGGGGGGGTGCTCCAGCAAAGCGAGTGACCCATTGCTCATACCAGTAAACTTGGGCTCAAGCCAGCGACCTTGGGATCATGTCACTGATCCTGCATGCAAGCTGACATCCTTTCCAACATCTAGTCTGTTTTCTCTTCTCTTTGTAATCACCATCTTAACAGGTATGAAGTGATATCTCATTGTGAATTTGATTTACATATCTCTTATGAGTAGTGAGGTTGGGCATCTTTTTCTGTACCTGTTGGCCATTTGCATGTCTTCTGTGCAAAAATATCTATTCAGCTTCTTTGCCCATTTTAAATTTGGGTTATTTTTTAATTTTTTTGCCATTGAATTGTATGAGTTTCTTATATATTTTGGATGTTAACACCTTACTCCATTTGTGGCAAATATTTTCTCCAGTTCAAAGGTTGCCATTTCATTGTGTTGATCATTTCTTTTGTTGTGCAGAAGCTTTTTAGTTTGATATAGTCCCACTTGTTTATTTTTGCTTCTGTTGCTTGTGCTTTTTGTTGTCATTTTTGTGAAATCTTTGACAAGACCAATATCAGGGAGCTTTTATCCTATGTTTTCTTCTAGGAATTTTATGGTTTGGGTTGTAAATGGTGAAGAATAAAGCCCAGTTTTATTCTTTGCATGTGTCCTTTTCTCATTGAGAAGTCTTGACTCCCTTGTTAAATATTTGTTGACTGTATATACATGGGTTTATTTCTGGGCTCTCCACTCTGTCCTATTGGTCCAAATGTCTGTTTTTATGCCAGTATCACATCATTTTGATTAATATAGCTTTGTAGTATAGTTTGAATCATAAAGTGTGAATGGGTTGAGTTTTTAATTATATTTAAGTTTATTTAAATTTGTTTGAAAATAGGTACGTGTGGGTGGTGGCTATCAGTTCGTGCAGCTCTAATGGACTAAGTCTGCTTTCTCTACTTCCTTGGTTTCTGTGATACATTTAAGAGTGAGTGGCAACATCCACTTTATCCTTGTCGAATCATGACGCAGAGCTTCATTTATAATGCTTAGTGCCAAACATATACGCACATTGTTTAGAGGCTCTGCCATTTCTGGAGTACTACATGAAAAGTGGGATGGGAATGGTTTCAAGAAACCAACCCCTCTAGGGAGATTTACTTTCTCTCATCTAACACTAAATACCCATAATCTTTTCTCATTCACAATACCTTCTCAATCCTGTAATTATAAAAATAAAGATCTCTACTCCAGGTCAAGAAAAACCCAGATCTCTAAGACCTAAAGCTCTGGTTCTTAATTCTGAAGGAATGAGAATGAGAAAACCTCTCATATATATTTTTCATGTTCAACTCAAAATAATGAAAAGAAAGATACAGTTACTTTGTTAGTCAAGCTGTTTTGCTATACATAGATTAATGTGATAAGAAAAAAGAAAGAAAGAACCAACAAATGAGGAAAATCATGTGTAGTCTACATTATATGTTCCTATTTGTAAATGCTAGTAATGTTCTTAATGCATTCCCAAGCACATGATAAATGAGGAAAAAATGCTTAGAAATATTCTTTGCAAGCATGAGTTTTGCATTTCTGGGAATCAAATGCAAGGTAATAACTGTGTAATAATTTGTGAATTATTTTAGAAGTCTAGCAACATTTCTGTATGAGCGAATTTGAAACATAGAGAGATTGTAACATAAATGATCATAAAGATTCAGTGATGACTGCCTTAAAGTATCCTTGTTTCCATGGCAATTCTAGACTAATTATCTCATCTCCCGGTAAACTTATAAATTTGGGTTTAGCTACAGAATGTACTGATTATATGTGTGCATCTTGTTATAATAACAACAACCTACCTATTTTATTATTATAGTGAAAACACTCTCGTGATTATTATAGCTTACCTTGCTTATGCTAACCAGCTTTTTCAAATTAGCCAAATAGACTTTATTTTAAATGTTGTATACAATTGATAAACTGTAATAGGTAGTAAAAAGTATCCGGAAGACACAGTAATTCTTATTAAAATTATAATTCGTGGAATAAAAGTTTTGTGTGAAATAAGTAATATTATCTTGGTCACAATTAACTTATGGAAATGAGGGAATCACAAAATCAACTTGGCTACCACCATAAAAAATAATATGGCTTATCTTTAATAACCATTCAGAATGTAGATTAAGTTGAAGTATGTATGTGATTTCTTTGCTATTATAGAAATGGTGACTCACTTAATATATATTAAAAACATCACTATTTATTTTAAATTAAATATGACAGTGAAAATAAATAATATATGATAAAAATAATATGATTTAAAGGACTAAAAAATCATCATGTGATAAAATGTAAGCTATATATTTTTATATTCCATATGGGTCTTCATTATATGTAGATGTTTATTCTGATATATATTAAAATAGTAGACCTATAGAACAGAAGTCAGAAACCCTAATTTTAATCCTGATTCTATAATTTGCTGGCCCTAAGACTGTGAGAAAATAATTTTCATATCTTCAAGTCATAATTTATTTACTTACTAAATTTTAAAAATTTCCATCCTATCCATCTTAAAACCTGTTAAGAATTAATGATAAAATGATACTATTAAAATATAAAGAATTTGTGATGCTTTTTGATTAAAAAGAGAGCTACTGAATAGTCAAAGCACATCTGATTATAAGGTAAATGTATTCTAGTTTCAAAAAGCCATGGGAAATGATTACGGAAAATCAAGGGAAACTTAGTACCTATCCATTGGTTTTAGAAAGTGTAAACTGCATAAAATGTGTAAACATTTACAGTGAATGCTTAGTATGAATAACCAGAAGCCATATTTCAGACTGTACATCCTTCTCAGCAATATTATGGAATTGTCTATCATGAAAAATTTGAATATGCAGTAGAAAAATATACTGCAGGATGTTGCAGGAAGGATTGTATTGGGGATAAGATATGAGAAGGCTCAGGTATTAGTTAAGAATCAATTATCCTGCATGCACTTGAAAGTCCAGAATAGCAACTGCATAAAGTAGAGGTTTATTCCTCTCCCACAATGGAAGTTCAGAAGAGACAGCACTCAGCTAGTTTGTCACCTCCATAGTCATTCAAGACCCAGGTTCCTTCAACCTTTTACCCTCCTGTCCTTGGTTAGTAACCTAACTCCTCAAGATTGACATCTTGTCCAAAATAACCACAAGTTGTTGTTCTAAGAAGTTGAAGAAGGGTATTAAAAAATTCTTTCTACTATTTTTATAGTGTTTTGTAAATCTGAATTTATTTCAAAATAAAGAGTTAAATTTTTTTTTAAATATAAAGAAATAAAGAGGTTCTTGAGTGGTTTTTGAGTGGAGAAATAGAGGTTAATTTGACATATTACACAATGGCCAAGAAAAGATATTAAGTTTTAAAAATAGTAAATTTATTTAGAACACTAGTTCTTAATCTTAATATAGGGGAAAAATTAAATGTTTGTGCATTTCATAATTCAGAATGGTAAGAGAGTTCATTGCTTTAATTAAAATTTCAACAGACTAACAGAACAAATGGATAAGTTTTGAATTTCATACTTAATAATCACATCTTATTCAATAAATTCTATTCTTAAATATTGACAAAACAAAACCTATGAGTTCATTATGCACAAAAAGGAGAACACCAAAAGCAATGTAAATAAAAACACAAAATAAAATTCAATAACTAATTGGTTATGGGAAGTAACTAGGACACAATTATTTATTATAAAAAATTGGCAATTTGAAGAAAAACAATTGCATTTATTTTGTTTTTCCTGTAAAACTCCCATTGTAGGGTCACTGAGTGGTATATATTGATAAGAGAAAGGTATTCTTTATAGGAGAATGTATGCTAATAAATGCAGAAGAAATTATGGAATTATATAAAATTGTGGATTTTGCAATTCTTAATAATTCTCATCATCACACGAAATGATTAAATAAAAAATCAATGGGTACAACAGAGGGATTTGTTTCCTAACATGTGGGTATAATTTTAGATTTAAGCAGTACCTATGAAGTATTTTTGCCTAAAGTGTTGAGCCTTAGCCCAACCAGGCCGTCATAGTTAACGTCTGGTTAATAAGAAATATGAGGGATATAAACACAGGTTAAAGAGCACTGAATGGACAAAGGCAGAACACAGAATAGTCCATAGGAACCTTGATTAGTTTTTTCAATTAGTCAGTAGCATAAAAAAAAAAGAGTGAGAAACACTTACAGGATAAGCACTGTGGCAGACACAGAGAAGTACCTCTCAGATCCTCCTTCAGAGAACCCCTTACTGCCCAGCTGTGAGCCATGTGGCTGGCTGACAGCCTCCAGATGTGAGCTTCTGTAAGATCTTCTCATCTTTTCACCATGTTCAATGAGTGAGCAGCAACGTAGTGCAAGGGCCTGGCCATTCTGGTCCAAGTTGGGGTGCTTCTAAAGGGCAGTCTATTGTCCAGAGCTTCCTGGTGAACTGACAGAAAATATGTTACAATTGCTTAATGTCTTCTGGTTACAATCCTGCTTTCTCTCTTTTTCTTAGCCCTAGTAAATCCTTTACATTCTTTTAGCTTATGGCTTTATATAGTTTCATGAGGTCGTCAGTCAGGTGTGGCCACGAGAGGGGACAGAGGAGAGGCTTGGGAAAAACAGTTCATTTTGCTCCCAGGTCCTAAGAGAGTAACCACACACCATGCAGGGGTCACACGGGCCACAGGGAGAGAGCCCCAGGGAGCAGGCTCAACCAAGCTGAGCAAGAAGAGAGTAAAGGTAGGGAGAGGGAGAGAAGGGGAGGGGAGGAAGGAAAACGCCCATTGGCAAGTGCCTCTATTCTGGAGCAGGATGGAGTGTAAAAGCAAAGGACTGGAGTGCATTTTATTGTTGTGTTTGAATTTCAGGGGATTAGTCAAGGGAGGACAAGAAGGAAAACTTAAGCCTTCTGCTAGAGTTTCGGGTCACCTGGGTAGATTGCAGATAGCCTGTTTATAGGGATTGCTGAGGCAGTAGGAAAATATGACATGTTAAAATTTATAATACACCAACATAATGCTTCTTGGGAGACTTAACTGGTATAACAGTCACATGGCCATGTGAGGCCCTTATTTGAAATGAGAATCATAAAACCAGTGTAAAACATACTTTTTAGTAAACAAAACAAATTTGAATATGACCTAAATATTATGCTTTCTAAGGTATTTTGTTAAATTTATTGTGTATGGTAATGGCATAAGAGTTATATGAGAGAACATTTATGTTTTTTAGACATATATAATAAGTTGATGAAATAACATGATGTGAGATTTGCTTTAAAATATTTTGGCTAAAAATAGGGACAGATGAAACAAGTAGAGAAATTATCTTGATAATCTTGATGATAAGATCACTATAATATTTGTGGTCTGTTGATTATAAAACACTAGGACTAATTTTTAGGCATTTAATATGTGACTTTGGGTTAATTGACAGAGAAGAGACTTTACATGCTGGTGATAGGACTATATGAAATGCAAAAAAGGTATAAGAAGTTGGGCAATTGATAAAAACAGAAAAATGATAAGAGGCTGTTTGGAAGTAAGAATAATTATGTCCTTATTCATCACACCCATTTCAACTAACAAAGTTAAAAGGTGACTTGCCTTAAGAAAATGTACATACAGGGTGTGGCAAAGTAGGGTTATAGTTTTAAGAATGCAAAAACATAGTTTATTCTTATATTATTATTTATTGATTACTATATTATTTTCCATACAATAAACTGTAAATCTACATTTGCCCCCTCCTATATTCTTTTAAATCAAAAGAACTGAACTCTGCCTGACCTGTGGTGGTGTAGTGGATAAAGCAGTGACCTGGAGTGCTGAGGTTGTGAGTTCAAGGCCCCTGGCTTGCCTGGTCAGGGCACATGTGAGAAGCAGCTATGAGTCTATGATGCTTCCTGCTCCTCAGCCCCCACACCCTGCCTTTCTTTCCCTTTCTCTTTACTCAAAAAATCAATAAATAAAATCTTTAGGCCTTGGCCAATTGGCTCAGCGGTAGAGCATCAGCCCGGCATGTGGAATTCCTGGATTCGATTCCCAGCTAGGGCACACAGGAGAAACGCCCATCTGCTTCTCCACCCTTCACCTTTTCCTTTCTCTCTGTCTCTCTCTTCCCTCCTGAAGCCAAGGCTCCATTGGAGTGAAGTTGGCCCAGGCACTGAGGATGGCTTCATGGTCTCGTCTCAGGCACTAGAATGGCTCCAGTTGCAATAGAGCAATGCCCCAGGTGGGCAGAGCATCACCCCTTGTTGGGCATGCCAGGTGGATCCTGGTTGGGCGCATGCGGGAGTCTGTCTCTCTGCCTCCCCAGTTTTCACTTCAGAAAAATACAAAAAAGAAAAAAAATCTTAAAAAAAAACCTTGCATATATTTTTTTAAAAAAGAACTAAACTCTTATTTAATTTAAATTATTTAACTATACTGTTTTAGTTTCTAAAAATATAAAGTGAGAATAATCTCTATTCTTCTAGTTTATGATGTTTATAATAAATGGACAAAAATGCCAGGTACAACGTTATATATTTAATAAAGTTGCTGTTTTTGTGGGTCTAAAATCTGAGTTCTGCCATCTCATGGGTTCCAACATTATAATCTCAATAAGATTATAAGACACACAGAAATAGAAGTAAGAAACAAAAGAAATAACACAAAATTATTAACAATGATTGTTTTCAGTTTTGAGTGATTTTGTTTTCTTCATATTTTATTCCTTTATATTTCTTCACATTTTATTATTTATTATATTTTCTTTGTAGATAGAATGAACTTGAATTATTTTAATAATTATAGGATAAACTTTAGAAAAATTATTTTTATTAAATTTAAAGGTATCACACAAGATAATACAGAAAAGTTCTCTTAAAAAATGGAAAGTAGTATTCACTAATTATGTGTAGCTAACATGTATTTAACATTCACTGTACTTTACATGCATGATTTTATTAATCTCTGTAAGAAGCCTCTGATTTTAAAATGACACATGTAAAACTGAAGCACAGAGACAGCAAGCACACTGTTCAAATTTACTCAGCCAATGGCACAATTAGAATTTGAACACAAGCATTCTGGAGCCCTAACCTGGTCTTTTAACTACATATATAAATTTAGTATAGAATAGCAAGCACCCTGTTATTATTATAGGGGGATATGATAATGGCATATCTGTTTGTAGTTCCCATCCATCATGTTAGAAGACACATTATGATAATCTTCACCTTCTCTTGAAGCACAACCAGCATGTGAACTATTTTTGAACAACAACAACAAAAAAGGAATTAAGTGCAAACAAAATGACTTGCACTGTTTTTCAGGACTACCTGAAACCTCTCACTTCATTTGCATGTGTCAAAGCCTTATATCCATTCATTTAGCCAACAAGCAGGCTTAGAGTAGGCATATTCACTCTGAATGTGCTAGTAAACTATATATATTTTTTCTATATAAACACAATGATGTCCTGTCTCATCTTCCTAATTTTTTTCTCGCTGTGAGAAATGAGCCGCACTAATAAGAGGTGTCATGGTTGATTGACAAGAGTTCCATCATCTCGGTTTGATGCCCACTCTCAGCAGTGAGTGCTAATGAGCACTGGAATGCAGAGGGGCAGACAGCAAGAGGGAGACCAGAAAAGCAAGTTGTGTAATCAGCTCCTGAGAACTTGAGAACTGGAAGGATTTATTGAGAGTTTAATTACTTGAATTATAGGTGGCTAGTCATCCTATGTATTTCATTTATAATTTACCACACTTTTCTCCATCCTCACATTTGAGAAAATAGAAATAGAGAGGATACCTAGATTGCCTGAAGCCATGAAACAAAATTGGAATATAATTCAGATATCTCTGACAATCATTTCCATATTTGAATCATTATTGTGATACTTTTCTACTTTCCTCTGTATGGACACTTCACTATCTTTTTTGAAAATATTTAATAAAACCTAGAGGTCTTCTTGATAAATAAGATAAAAATTTACTTACAAAACATATTTGTTTATACTATAGGTCAAATCATATCCTCCACGAAAAAAAATCTGTGTATTGTATATGCCAAGTATATGTGTGTGTGTGTGTGTGTGTGTATATATATATATATATAAAATGCAGAATATATTAAAGTCATCTGACATGCTTATTCAAAGATGCATTTCAAAACTCTACCTTCAGAGATTCTGATTTATTGCATGTGATGTAGGGCCCAGGAATTTGAGTAGTCAGTTTACTTTTCATTACCATTACTTCCAAAAGAAACCTTATTCCCATTAAGCTATCACTCTCCATTTCCCTCCTCCCTCCAGGCTCTGGTACCCACTAATTTACATTCTGTCTTTATTGGTTTGCACATTTCATATGAATGAGATCACATACATCTTGATCTTAGCACACTTAACCTTCATGTGAAATTAAACTTCACTTATAGAATAAGAACCTTAGAAGGTTTTCTCTTGACCTTTGTGCTATTTTTGCTATACATTTTACT
Source organism: Saccopteryx leptura (assembly GCF_036850995.1). NCBI lineage: Eukaryota > Metazoa > Chordata > Mammalia > Chiroptera > Emballonuridae > Saccopteryx > Saccopteryx leptura. The sequence continues at coordinate 362,762,715 of NC_089503.1, read as the reverse complement.
TATACTTACATTATAACTTCCCAAAAATATTATTTAAAAAATGTTCAGCTATATTTTTAAGATATTTAATTAATAAGAAAAAAATCTTATGTAATTTCTTATTTCTAGTGCTTTTTATCCTTGTATATAGATCCATATTTATAATTGAAATAATTATTTTCCATAGGAGTTTTGTTAAGGCTTGTTTTAGTGAAGGTCTGCTGTTAATGAATTTTTTCAGCTTTTGTATGCCTGAAAAAGTATTTTAACTTTATTTGTGAAAGTTATTTTTCTGGGTACATAATTGTAGGTTGATAATTTTTTCTCTCTTTTACCCTAAATATGTTGCTTCAATAGCTTCTTATTTGATTGTTTCCAACAAGAAATCTCCTGTCATCCTTATCTCTGCTCCTTTACTGGTAATGTGTCTTTTCACTCTGGTCACTTTTAAGATTTTTCTCTTTTTCATCAGTTTTGCACAATTTGAGTAAGATATGCTTTGGTGTAATTTTCATCATATTTCTTGTGCTTGGGATTTATTGAGTTTCTTGGATCTGTTTATTTTTAGTTTTCACTAAATTTAGAAAAATGTTGACCATTATTTCTTCAAATAGTTTTCTGCCTCTTTCCCCTCATCCTTTGGGCATCCTCCTATTACAAGTCTATTAGGCTTTTTGAAGTTATACCATAGCTTATTCATGTTTCTTATATTCTTTTGCTTCTCTTGAAAAAATGTGTGCTATTTTGGATAACTTGATTACTGTCTTTTTTTTTCTTCTTATTTCCCAGGTGAAAGGAGAGGAAATATAGACAGACTCCCATATGCACCTGGACCAAGATCCACCTGGCAACCCCTGTCTGGGGCCAGTGCTCTGTTCATCTGGGGCCATGCTGGTGGCAGCCGCATAATTTTTAGTGTCTGAGGCAAAGGCTCCACAGAGCCATCTTTAGCACTTGGGGTTAACACACTCAAATCAGTCAAGTGATGGCAGCAGGAGGAGAAGAAAGAAAGAGAAAGGGGAGGGGGTGGAGAAGCAGATGGTCACTTCTCCTGTGTGCCCTGAATGGCCCAGGACATCTGCATGCTGGGCTGACACTCTACCACTGAGCCAACTAGCCAGGGCCTTATTGTTGTCTTCAACTTTGTTAATATTTTCTTCTGCAATATCTATTCTATTAATTCCACCAGTATATTTTTCATCTTACAAATTATAGTTTTCAACTCTATATATTTGATTCGGGACATTTTTATATCTTTTGTATCTCTACTTAACTTCTTGTAAATATGGAATACTGTGTTAATAATCTTGACTGCTGACTTTAACACATTTTAGTTCTGGTTCAGTGTTCAGGTTGATATTTTTTCTCACTATGGGTCATATTTTCTTACTTCATTAAATGTCTCATAATGCTTGGTGAATGTAAAATTTGTAAAATTTATCTTGTTGGGATTTAGATTTATTTGTACTCCCTTAAATATTCTTGATCTTTGTCTTAGAATGCAGTTTTTTAGAACCTATATGATTATTTTGTCTCTTGCTTTTATTTGTTTGATGGCTTGGAACTGTGCTCAGTCTGGGGCCAGTTATTTCCTGTTGCTGAATATAGCCTTCTGGGTATTCTGTACAACACTCCATGAATTCTGTACTTTACCTCAACCAGTTATTAGAAATAAACACTATTCTAGTCCCTTGGTTAGCATCAAGCACTGGCTTTTGTAATCATTTTGTATGTTTCTTTTCTGTCCTTAGATTTTTTTTAATATACATGTGATAATTGGTACTCAGCTGAATACATAAGGAGAACACTTTTAAGATTTTGGGATTTTCTCTCAGTGCATCTCTCTTCTCTCTGTCTTGTGAGCTGCCTTTGTTTTTTTGTTGTTGTTGTTTTATTTTGTTTTGTTTTTTTGTTTCTTTTTTTTTTTTTACTTTTAGCTACATCTCTTCAACTCAGGGAGCCCATTTGGCTCCACCTGGGTTCCCCCTAACTAAGACAGGACATGGAAATTCTGGCAAGCCAGTGAGTTTGCACAATTTTAAGACTTGCCTTATTTGTCTCTATCTCTCAGGGACAACTGTCTTTGTTGCCTGTAAATCATTGTTTCATATATTTTGTCCATTATTTTATGGTGGTTTCATGTGAGAGTTTATATGGTCTCTATTTTTTCATCTTGTCTAGGAGCTTACTCTTTTTCATTTAACAATTCTATGTAACACTTTTATGTAATTGCTTTCCTGCTATTCCTCCTACCTAAACCCACACATCCTTCTATAACAATGCTGTGCAGTCCACCCAAAATGTACTGTGTTCATATAATAAGACCTTACCATGTATCTACATGATATATAGTGATTTAGTAAGAATGAGAAAATTGTTTTTATAGATATAGTCACATCCTTACAAAGTAGCTTAATCTACAGTTATAAAGACAAGATACACCACAGAGAAGCAACTTCATAAAAATAAATCTAGTGATTATCTATTGCACAAAAATATTTTTAGAGCATGAACTATACAAATAATTTTTAGTAGGTTTATTTTTTCTGGCAAGTCGGTCATATCCCCCAAATCTGAGAAAATCAGCCTGCTGGACCATTGTGTGCTCCTCATTCAGAGTAAAAACTCAAGTTATAAAATACCTGCTAATAACAATAAGCAGCATTTTCTGTGAACTCAAAAAGAGCAGTACACTATCCCCTCTCCATGAGTTTTTGGGGTTCTTCAGGTAATTTATAATTAGTGGTACTATCTATCACTTTCTATTAAGAGACATCTCTTCACTTGGTTTACTGCTATCTTTTTTTGGCCAGTGTTAATGGTATAATCACAAAAAAACATATGGTTGTTTTTAATATGTAAGCTGGTGTCTTAAAAATTATATATACATGATTTTATTTACTTCTCAGAAGCCCCATTTTAATGTTGAGAAAACAAATTCAGAAATGGTAAATGATTTGCCTAAGGTTACATATAGTTGGTAAGAACTCAAACTTATGTTTATTTGATTCCAGAGTGCTAACAGAGCAGCTGTAGGCTGGTACTCTTAGTTACTATAAGAAATAATAATAACAACAGTTAACACTTACGTTGGTTGTTACTACCTGACAGAGTTAATTATAAATATACCAGAGATATAAAATTATTTATTTCTTATACCTACCTTATGAATATGAAATAGGTTCTACTAGTATCCTTATATTATAGATGATGAAATAGAGAAACAGATAAGTCATATAACCAGGAAGTTGTAGAGTTGAGATCTGAATCCCCACACTTTCTCTTGGGAGTTCATGATCTTAACTTCTAATTTATGTTGACAAGGTCAAGAGCTACTATCTGACTTGCTGGTTTTCCTTTTAGCTTTTATTTGTCTTCTCTGGTTTTGCTGTGATTACCCTGCAACTAGTAATGGGCCAAGGAAATAACATTTTAAAAATATTTTTCAATTCTTTTAATATTATTTTCTGTTCTATTGCCTTGTTTGGGAAATGGCAGATAACTATAAGGCCATCTGAGGGTAGGTCATCTGATTCACTTTAGCTTTGTGTTGTTGAAGAAATCAGGCTATTCTTTCCCATGTGTACTGTTAACTGTTTTATTTGCCCTCAATTCCTGCTAAGAGATAGTGGAGCATGTTTTTTCAAATGCAGTTGCATAGACCACACACACACATGCAAATACAACCAACAAACCACAATGAGGGGTGTAATAATAAAGAGTTCAGATTTGAGTGTGTGTGTGTATATGTGTGTGTGTGTGTGTGTGTGTGTGTGTGTGTGTGTGTGTGTGTAAAACATCCCCTCAGAAGGATTAGGGTGTCAGAAGGTGTTATTTTAGAGGAAACAATCTTTTCAAGGGATTTATTTTATTCCCTTGAAATCTAGTTTATTTTTCTTTCTGAAATGTATTCATGCCTTAGCACCCACATACAGCCTTTCTTGACCTGTTTCCTCTTGTCAGATGAGTATAATAGCTCTTCAGTGATCATTACATTTATTTAGTCTTTCTTTGTACCTCTTATTTGACTCTAAGCCTCTGAAGACAGGGAGCTTTTAAATGAGTGCAGTTATATAAGTTAAAAGCAATCTCCAATTCACTTACTAAAATCTGGGGAACTTTAATGTTTGTGGGACCCTGACTTTGATCTATTTGCAAATACATTTCTGGCAACCCTCTCTCCCCCATACATCACCCTCCTCCTTGCTGCCACAATTCTTTCCCGTAAGTGTCCTGCTTGTCCACTGCTTTATTTTCTCTTATTGATGTGTTGGAGCTTGCAGGCTATCTGTTATTGTAAGTTAGACATTCTGTCTGTGTCATAAGCCTTTCTACATAAAAAATGCTACTGAAATCCAGAAATCATTCAAAAAATCAACTTGAAAAAGTAAAGTCAATTCTTCCTGATCTGGACACAGTCAGTATAAGATCCAATTAGTTCTTGGCCTTAAAACATGTTTAGGATCATCCATCAATTTCCTTGTAACATAGAGATTGTACTTACTCAGCTTATATTGGCAAGGGTGAATATAGGGAGAATGTGAGTTCTGACCTATAAAGTTGGAAGAGAATTTGAAACCTCTCTTAACTCTTTGCCTACATGTAGAAACAATCCTAATCCTTACTATTGATAGATAATTGCATGTTTCCTGTTTTTCAAAATAAAGAAACTCTAACTCTTATAACACATACTAGTGTTTATTAAAAACTCTACAACAGGCTTTAGAGTGGAGTAAGATGACAAATGTTACCACAGCCATGTAATTTAGGTCAACATCAACAGTCATGTTGGTTCCATGTGCCCTGTGTGTGTTGAGAATGGCACTTTTCCTATGAGAACTTCCTCCTCTGAACCCATCACACCTTTCAAACAATGAGGAAAACATTAGACAAACCCAAATTGAGGAGTGTTCTATAAAATAACTAGTACTCCCCAAACTGCCCAAATCATCAAAACCAAAAATAGTCTATAAACTGTCACAGTTGAGAGAAGCCCAAGGAAACATGACAACTGAATGTAATGTGCTATCCTCAGTGGGATCTTGGAACAGAAAATTGTCATTAGAAAGTAAAGAAATTCAAATAAATGTAGATTTTAATTACTAATACAGTATCAGTGTTGGCTCATTAGTTGTGACAAATGTACCATACTAATATAAGAAAGTTGGTAAGAACTGACCAGAGAGTATATGACAACTCTGTACTATCCTTGCAACTTTTCTGTAAAAACATTGTATTCTTTCTAAAATTAAAAAAGCTCATTTAACTATAGCAAAATCATCCAATTACAGGAAGGTATTTTTTATTCAGATTCAAGAATACCTTGATGCAGAGATACATGTCTGTCCTGTGTTACTATAATGCCTTAGGGTGTGATAGATTTTTAAAAATTATTTATTTATTTATTAATTAGAGACCAGACAAGTGCAGGGTTTCCAACCGCAACCTCAGCGTTCCAGGTCAACACTTTATCCCCTGCGCCACCACAGGCCAGGCATGACAGATTTTTAAATTGAATTTATTGGGGTAACACTGGTCAACTGGTCAACAAAGTTATACAGGTTTCAGGTGCACAATTCCATAACACATCATCTGTAAATTGCACTGTGTGTTTACCACCCCAAGTCAAGTCTCCTTCCATCACAATTTATCCCCCATACCTTCCTCCCCACAACCACCCACCCCCAGCAATCATCACACAGTTGTTTGTGTCCATGAGTTTTCTTTTTTATTGCACAATCCCTCTACCCCGTTACCTAGAACCCCACCGCAAAAGCTGACAGCCTGCTTGTTATCTATGAGTATATCTCTATTTTGATTGTTAGTTCATTTTGTTCATTAGATTTCATATATGAATGAAATCATATTTATTTGTTTTTCTCTGACTGGCTTATTTCACTTAGCATAATGCTCTCCAGGTCCATCCATTCTGTCACAAAGGGTAAAATCTCCTTCTTTTTTATGGCCAAGTAGTATTCCATTTTGTAAATGTACCATAGCTTTTTTTTTTTTTTTTTATCCATTCATCTACTTATGGACATTTGGGCTGTTTCCAAATCTTGCCTATTGTAAATAATATTGCAGTGAACCTAAGAGAGCCTGTATTCTTTCAAATTAGTGTTTTGAGTTTCTTTGGATATTTCCTGAATACAGGTCATTTACATCCTTGGTTAAATTTATTCCTAGGTATTTTATTATTTTTGAAGCAATTGTGAATGGGATTGCTTTCTTAGTTTCCCTAGAATTTTGGGTTATGATAAATATTAGTATATAGGTTGGTTATTTCTTCAGATCTTTGAAAATCTGGGTTTATTAAACATCCCAGCCTTTTAAAACTAAATCTATGGTTCCTTACTAGTCACAATTTCTATGAAAGTGGGAGTTTAGTTACAGTGAAAAATTTATTGTTCATGCTCAATTTGTTGCAAAGAGAGTTAACATCAAGGGGAAAGATAATTACTTCTAAAATTTTGGGGAAATAATATTGATATGGTCATTTAGCATAGGCCATGAATCCTGACGCTTCCTGAAGTGATGGCCTAAAAATAGTACACTAGTTAAATTTTGTATAACTAGAGCCACGGTTATATGTCATCTTATAGTCTAAACTCTTTTTTTTAGGACTTGTTCCCTGACACTTTTAAAGTCTTGTATAGAGAAAACACTACCTCCCTTCATCATATTTTATTTCTAGAGTGCATATTGTTTCTGTTGGTTGATTTAAGATTCTATTTAAAAAGCCATGCTGAGACACATTTCTTTCTTTGAATAAATAATGTAATAATTAACAATTGTATATGTTATATTTTGTAAATATATGCCAACTTCAGTTCATTTTTAAGATTGTCCTTTAAATTTTATATCTATAAAAAGAATCAGTAGCACCTTTAATACTATTCATAATTTTTTTGCTACTCAGAAATACACAAATCCATTCATTTGACCTTCATAATGAGGTGGAGTTGATACTGTAAAGTTAATGAGGCAATTATTCTTATGGAGAACATCCGTCATGAAGGCATAGTTTCTTCCTCCCTTTAATATGCACATTAATTAAAATATTTTTTTCTTCCTCTTTGCATTGATAAATAATTCTCAATGAAGGAAGGAATAATTCAGATCCTAAGTATACCATGGGTCTTAAGAGCCATGGTATAAAACTTTTTCTGGAAAAATATATACTTTTTTATCTACCTTTAATAATTTTATGTTGTGTTTTTTTCCACTTGGTGTTGCTATAGCTATTTGTCAGTTATATGGGGAAGAACATACACTGGAAGTATTTTCAGAATCAGCCCTTGACTACTACCTCAAATATAACTGACTTGGTTAGTCATGGCATTTAATCATAAACTAATAGTTCAAAATTATTTACTGAGTTTTCTTTCAGGTTGATGTATAGAGTCTATCTCAGGGAACAATAAAATAGTTTTCTATTAATAGCAAAGTATATATTAAGGGATATACATATCAGAACACAGATCCTTAATTATTTCTTATTAATACAAGTTGAATCTATAGTAATAAACCAGACAAACCTATTGTTATATAAATTTAGGAATAAGTTTAATTATATATTATTTAGCTTGTATACAGTTACTTCCTATATTAAACCTAAACCATATATATATATATATATATATATATATATATATATATGCAAGTGTCTCATCAAAGTATTTTGCCAGGCATAAATATATATATATATATAATATATATATAAATATATATATATATAATATAATAAATATATATATATTTATGCCTGGCAAAATACTTTGATGAGACACTTGCTTATGAAAAATAAGAGCTTAGTCATATCTGCGAGGGCCAAGGAGAGAGGCAAGCAAACACTAAATTTCTTTTCATAATAAAATTAGGCTGTTAGAATTTCTTGACAACAGGTTAAAAAAGGGGAAAAAGTAAAGGAAGGAGGAGAAAGGAGGCCAACAACTCAAGGAAAGCCAGAATGCTGTGCAGTATGATGCAAATTAGCATGTTTCTGAAGGCTGATTTATAAACATGCATGCCTGATTTCCCAAAATAAACTCTTGGTTGTGCAAACTGTTGGTTGTCTCTCTCTCTCTTACCCTATCCTCACCTTGTGACTCCTCTAGCTTCAGCCTGAGCCAGGGGACACCCACTTGGGGAATGAATAAATAAGGGTGTTTTGCAGGATAGTGAAGAACCAAAGAGCAGCAGTTGACTGTCTTGAATAGAAAGAGGATCTAGCTCTATAGAACAGAACTCAGAGCTAGCAGGGTTCAGAAGCCAGTGAATAGATTCTCCCCTATGTTTTATACACATTTCAATAGAATGTTAAAGAACATTTAGTACTCTAGTATATCCAGTTCCTCAGCTTGGTTACATATATAACCTATCTAATTAATACTCGGTTTACATGATCTGTTAGATTTTGTTACTAATAGGATCATTGCATTCCAGGACTATTACCTAAGGATTCATTAGTAAATACTCTGACCTCCAAAATTATATGAGCTTTGATTTTCAGAAATACTACATAGTAAAACCTCAAGCCATGAGGTCAGATTAAAGGTGCACATTTCTGTGGAGATACCAAGATGGCAGCAGAGTAGGCAGATGCACACCACCAAATTGGATTACAAATTAATAATCAGTGTGAAAAACTAACTTTGGACTACAAGAACATCTCAAAAACCAAGGAGCAAAAAAAAAGCCACACCAAGCCTGGTAGGGAGCACCAAGGTGTGGTGAGTCTCCCCTGCTTCCAGGAATGAAGAGGGGTGAGGCTGAGAGCCCAGAATGGATCTCATTCCAAGGAGAAGAGCAGAAAATATCTCTCACAGCCACTTGCCTGGGAATCTGGGAATGAGATGTGCTGAGAGAGTTGGCTTGTCTTCCAAAAGGAAAGTGAGGAGAGAGAGACAGACAGTGATGGGCAGCAGAATGCAAGGGATGACCTGAGAAGCTGACTCATCCAGTGCAGAGATGGCCATAGCTGGGGAGGGGATGATCCCTCCACACAGAACAAGCCTGAAGTGGTTCTGGGTTACCCACCTCCAGAAATCTCTCCAGCTCCAATCAGCACAACAAGACAAAGCTGAAAACAAAGTGGGGAGGAGGGGCAGTAACTCAGGTCTCTGTGGAGATCTGAGATACACCTCCCCCTACTGAAGCAGAGAAAGTAACCCATCCCGAGAGAAGCTGGCCGATCAGGCCTTCAGAGTCTCAGGTTGCACCCACCTCATTCATTGATACAGTTTCAAATAAACCCCCTGCTGTGATCAGTAAACAAGACTACAACTGAGTTAAGAAAACTGAAAAGAAAATAAACAAATCAAGACTTCTAAGTGGCTCTACAAGAAAAGCCAAATCTAACAGTGGATTACAAACAACAGCTAATGCCAACCCAAGAAGACCTAGAAATAACACAACTGAAAATTGGAGACAGACAACACCAATCCTAGACTCAACCAGTTCTATAAACAACACACCTAAATGAGGAGGGTATACACAGACATAATGGGAAGACAGAGAAGTGCAATCTAAATGAATCAACAAGAGAGACCCCCAGAAAATGAACTGAGTAATATGAAAATAACCAGACTACTGGATGCAGAGTTTAAAATAATGATTATTAGAATGCTGAAAGATCATAGAACAACAATGGATGGACATAATGAGCACATAAATAAAAAGGTTACAAGCATCAAAAAGGAAATTGAAATAATAAAGAAGAACCAGTCAGAAATGACAAATACAATATCAGAAATAAAAACTACACTAGAAGCAATTAAAAACAGGCTGGATAAAGCAGAAGATCAAATCAGCGATTTAGAAGACACAATAAACAAAAACACAAAAGCAGAGCAGAAAAAAGAAAAGAGGCTGAAAATATCTGAGGAAACTCTAAGAAAGTTCTGTGACAACCTAAAGAGAAACAACATTTGCATCATAGGGGTTCCTGAAGAAGAAGAGAAAGAACAAGGGATAGAGACCTTGTTCAATAAAACCATAGTTGAAAACTTCCCCAAATTGATGCAGGAAAGAGTCACACAAATTCAAGAAGCACAGAGAAATCCAATAAAGAGAAACCCAAAATCTACACCAAGACACATCATAATTAAAATACCAAAGCTAAGAGATAAAGAGAAAATATTAAAAGCTGCTAGAGAAAAAAAGGTTATTACCTACAAAGGAGCCCCTATACGGATGACATCTGACTTCTGAACAGAAACACTGTAGGCCAAAAGGAAATGCCAAGAAATATTGAAAGTAATGCAGAACAAGAGCCTATAACCAAGACCTCTTTATCCAGCAAGGCTATCATTTAAAATTGAAGGAGAAATAAAAAGCTTCCTAGACCAAAAAAAAAAAAAATGTCAAGGAATTCATTACAACCAAACCAATGCAGCAAAAAATGTTAAGGGGCCTGTTGTAAACAGAACAAAAAGGGAAAAAATATATAGTAAAAGAGAAATAAAGCTTTAAAGAATAAAATGGCAAAAAACAACCACATATCAATAATAACCTTACATGTAAATGGATTAAATGATCTATTCAAAAGACATAGGGTAGCTGCATGGATAAGAAAACAGGACCCATATATATATATATGCTGTCTGCAAGAGACACAACTCAAAACAAAAGATTCACATAGACTGAAGGTAAAAGGATAGAAAAAAATATTTCAAGCAAATGGAAATTTTAAAAAAATGCTGGAGTATGTTGGTCAAATAAGTTTGTAAATATGATATATATGTTTGCTCGGTTATAGTTTGCATTGGGTGTGGACGACAGGCTGTAAGCAAGCAGGGTCATTATAGCCTAAGGCTCAGTTTTAAGACTAAGCTTTTTCCACCCTAAATGACTTTGTATCAGATACTTCCTAGTTTGTATATTAAATTAAAGGTTTTGATTTCTACACTATAAAATCAGGCAGAGGAGCCCATGCTGGAGTAGAGCAGAGAAAGGCCACATGGAGGAGAGGAGAAGCAACCAAAATGATAGAGTGCTGAAGAAGAAGCCAGTTTGCGCAAAGTTTGTTCAGAGAGAAGGAGATGGGAAACGGAGGTGAATAAGGCTGCTGAGCTAGAAACCTTTGATTCTAGGAAACTCGGTTAAGTCAGTGGCTTTGGGAGCCCTGAATGGAAATGGAAGTATTTTGCCACTATGTATATTTTTTACCTGCCAGGTCCAAGCTAAGATTAAAACTAATGGCCCACTAGTTCTTGTCTCCGTTGTTTCATTACCATCTGTCCAAATAAAATGTGAACTTGAATGGGCCAGGCAGCTATGATGGTGGCTGTGGCTACTGGCTTTACAGGGTAGCAATACTTATATCAGACTAAATTAACTATAATTAACTATAAAATAAAGGCTATAGTAAGAGATAAAAAAGATCACTACATAATGATAAAGGGAGCAATCCATCAGGAAGATATAATTATTATAAATATCTACGCACCTAATATAGGAGCACCTAAATATATAAAGCAGACATTGATGGATTAAAAGGGCAAGATCAACAGCAATACTATAATAATAGGGGATATTAATATCCCACTAACATCAATAGATAGATCCTCAAGAAAGAAAACTAACAAAGAAACAGCAGACTTAAAGAACACACTAGATTAACTCAATTTAATAGATATCTTCAGAACCTTGCACCCTAAAGCAACAAAATATACATTCTTTTCAAGTGCTCATGGTACATTCTCTAGGATAGACCACAAAAGCAGTCTCAACAAATTTAGGAAGATTGAAATCATATCTAGCACTTTCTCTGATCACAATGGCATGAAACTCGAAATCAACAACAGGAAAACTGAAAAATTCTCAAACAGATGGAAACTAAATAGCATGTTATTAAATAACAAATGGGTTAACAATGAGATCAAAGAAGAAATAAAAAAATTCCTAGAAATAAATGATAATAAGCATACAACAACTCAAAATTTATGGGACATAGCAAAAGCAGTCCTGAGAGGGAAGTTCATAGCATTACAGGCATACTTTAAAAAGCTAGAAAAAGCTCAAATAAACAACTTAACCCTGCATCTAAAAGAACTATATAGAGAACAGCAAATAAAACCCAGAGGTAGTAGAAGGAAGGAAATAAAAAAGATCAGAGTGGAAATAAATGACATAGAAGCTAAAGAAACAATACGGAGGATCAATGAAAGTAGGAGCTGGTTCTTTGAAAGGGTAAACAAGATCAATGAACCCTAACCAAACTCAAAAAGAACAAAAGAGAACTCTAATAAATAAAATTAGAAATGAGAGTGGAGAAATAACAACTGACAAAATAGAAATACAAAATATTGTAAGAAAATACTATAAAGAACTGCATGCCAAAAAATTAGACAACCTAGGTGAAATGGACAAATTCCTTGAAAGATATAATCATTCAAAAATTAATCTGGAAGAATCAGAAAGCCTAAACAGACTGATTACAACAAATGAGATAGAAAGAGTTATCAAAAAACTCCCAACAAACAAAAGCCCTGGGCCAGACGACTTCACAAGGGACTTCTACCAAATATTCAAAAAAGAACTAACTTCTGTCCTTCTCAAGCTATTTCAAAAATTCAAGAGGAAGGAAGACTTCCAAGCTCCTTTTATGAGGTGAGCATAATTCTGATTCCAAAACCAGGCAAAGACAAAGAAAGAAAGAAAATTATTGGCCAATATCCCTGATGAACTTAGATGCTAAAATCCTCAACAAAATATTAGCAAACCGGATCCAGCAATACATGAAAAAAAAAATCATACATCATGATCCCACAAAGTGGGATTTATTCTGGGGAGGCAAGGCTGGTACAATATTTGCAAATCAATCAATGTGATTCATCACATAAACAAAAGGAAGGAAAACCACATGATAATTTCAATAGATGCAGAAAAAGCACTTGACAAAATTCAGCATCCATTCCTAATCAAAATTCTCAGCAAAGTGGGAATTCAGGGAACATACCTCAACATAATAAAGGTCATCTATTACAAACCCATTGCCAACATCATAATCAATGAGCAAACATTAAAAGGAATCCCCTTAAGGTCAGGAACAAGGCAGGAGAGCCCCCTTTCACCACTCTTATTCAACATAGTCCTGGAAGTTCTAGCTACTGCAATCAGACAAGAAGAAGAAATAAAAGGCATTCAAGTTGGAAAAGAAGAAGTAAAACTATCATTATTTGTAGATGATATGATACTGTATATAGAAAACCCTAGTCTCAGTCAAAGAACTACTCGACCTGATAAATTAATTCAGCAAAGTGGCAGGGCATAAAATTAATACACAGAAATCAGAGGCACTTTTATCCACCAATAATGAACTGTCAGAAAGAGAAATTAAGGAAACAACCCCCTTCACTATTACAACCAAAATAAATAAAGTACCTAGGTGTAAATTTAATCAAGGAGGTTAAAGACTTGTACTTGGAAAATTATAAAACATTGATAAAAAAAATCAAGGAAGATACAAACAAGTGGAAGCATATACTGTGCTCATGGTTAGGAAGATTAAACATAATTAAAATGACTATATTACCCAAAGCAATTTATAAATTCAATGCAATACCAATTAAAATACCAATGACATACTTCAAAGATATAGAACACATATTCCAAAAATTTATATGGAACCAAAAGGAACACAAATAAATTCAGCAATCTTGAAAAAGTAGAATAAAGTTGGAGTTATCACACTTTCTGATATTAAGTTATACTACAAGGCCATTGTATTCAAAACAGCTTGGTACTGCCATAAGAACAGGCACACAGATCAATGGAACAGAAAGAGAGAACCCAGAAATAAACCCACACCTTTATGGACAACTGATATTTGAAAAAGGAGGTAAAAGCATACAATAGAGTAAAGACAGCCTCTTCAACAAATGGTATTGGGAAAATTGGATAGCCACCTGCAAAAAAGTGAAACTAGAGCACTAACTTACACTATTCACAGAAATAAACTCAAAAATAGTTAAAAGACTTAAATGTAAGTCATGAAACCATGAGAATCTTAGAAAAAACATAGGCAGTAAGCTCTCCGACATCTCTTCCAGCAATATATTTGCTGATTTATCTCCACGGGCAAGTGAAATAAAAGACAGGATAAACAAACGGGACTATATCAAAATAAAAAGCTTTTTCACAACAAAAGACAGTAAGAAAAGAATAAAAAGACAAACCACACAATGGGAAAACATATTCGACAATACATCTGATAAGAGGTTAATAACCAAAATTTATAAAGAACTTGAAAACTCAATACCAGAAAGACAAACAATCTAATAAAAAAATGGACTTCTCCAAAGAGGACATACATATGGCCAACAGACAATGAAAAAATGTTCAACATCACTAATCATTAGAGAAATGCAAATTAAAACCATAATGAGATACCACCTCACACCAATCAGAATGACGCTCATTAACAAAACAACACAAGATAAGTGCTGGTGAAAATATGGAGAAAAGATAACCCTCCTGCACTGCTGGTGGGAATGCAGACCGCTGCAGCCACTGTGGAAAACAATATGGAGATTCCTCAAAAATTTAAAAATCAAACTGCCTTTTGACCCAGCCATCTCACTTTTAGGAATATATCCCAAGAATACCATATCACCAAATGAAAAGTAGAAATGCACCCCCATGGTTATGGCAGCATTGTTCACAATAGCAAAGATTTGGCAACAGCCCAAGTGTTCGTCAGTGGACAAGTGGATTAAAAAGCAGTGGTGGTACATATATACAATGGAATACTATGGGTCCATGAAAAAGAAGGAAATATTACCTTTTGCAACAACATGGATGGACCTGGAAACTATTATGTTAAGTAAAATAAGCCAGGCAGAGAAAGAAAAATATCATATGACCTCACTCATTTGAGGAATCTGAGAAACAATGTAAACTGAGGAATGGAATTGAGACAGTAGAAGGATCAAAGGGGTCAGAGGAAAAGAGGACAGAGGGAAAGGGGATGATAGGGTGGGATAAACCTGAAGGGTTCGGTGCTGTAGGGAGGACGGCAAGGGATATGTTGAGGCGAATACAGGGGATGGGGGATGCATTCGGGACAACACTAGAATCTATGTAAACACAATTAAGTAAAAAATTAGAAAAAAATGGTGCACATTTATAATATATTCAATAGAAATTGGGAAGAATTGTGTGTTAGCATTTGTAAGGCCAGGGGCCGCCACCATCATGACCATTCACATGCAGGCTCCCATTAGATTCAGATGGTAAAGAAACTGCAATTCCAAAAACCGGTGGGCCATTTTTTTATTCTAGCCTCACACCTGGCCAGCGAGTAAAAATAAACACACAGGGCTCCAAAACCCACTCATTCATAGCTCACAAAGCTACCGACACACCCTGGTTTTCCTAGAAATGCCCCCACCAGCTCAGTCACATCTGGTTCCCCACACCTTCTCCCTTCTCCCCTCTGAACAAACTGGCTTCTTCTTCAGCACCTTGCCATGTTGGCTTCTTTCTCCCAAGTACACTTCCTTCTCTCTGCTTTCACTCTCTGAAAACGTGGCTTCCTTCTTCTTCTCTTTCTTCTTAAAACATTTTGGCGTGAAACGCTCCTCTAGCACACATTAGCATAACAAAGCCCCTTCCCAAGCAGGAAGGTAATTAGCAATTTCACCTGGGCAGCACCATTTTTAACAACAAAAGTGAGCAAACGTAAAAATCACATTTTACAAACTCATTTGCCCAACAGCAGTCATAGCCTCCCAAACTGGATGGAGGAAAGTTGAATTCAGCATTGATTTTTTTTTTTTCATTTAAAGATGGTATTATAAATAGTTTAAAATTTATGTCAAAAAATAATATGGGATTACAGTTGAAAATTAATTTCTGTTAAAAACAATTTTTTTTTGTATTTTTCTGAAGTTGGAATTGGGGAGGCAGTCAGACAGACTCCCACATGCGCCCGACCAGGATCCACCCAGCATGCCCACCAGGGGGTGATGCTGTGACCATCTGGGGCGTTGCTCTGTTGCAACCAGAGCCATTCTAGTGCCTGAGGCAGAGGCCATAGAGCCAACCTCAACATCCAGGCCATCTTTGCTCCAATGGAGCCTCGGCTGCTGGAGGGGAAGAGAGAGACAGAGAGAAAGGAGAGGGGGAAGGGTGGAGAAGCAGATGGGTGCTTCTCCTGTGTGCCCTGGCCAGGAATCAAACCCGGGACTCCTGCACGCCAGGCTGACGCTCTACCACTGAGCCAACTGGCCAGGGCCTAAAAATAATTTTTAATTCTTGCCCCACATGTCTGGCAATCAACCAAAAAGGTTTTTAATATTGTTGATCAGGTTGGCTGCCAGTTATTTAAAATTGACTTATTTGTTTATTTTGAAAAAAAAAGAAACTTTGAGAAACACGGGTTATATATACTGATTATGATTGGGTAATTTTTTCCCCTTAAAAGATTATGAAAAAAACTGTATTTGGATTAAAATTTTATTCTTGCCCATCCAGATTTAAATTTCACAATTTAGAAACTCATCTAATTAATAAATGACTTCTTTCTTCTAAAGTGAAAATGTATAGGGGACATTAGTCATTTATACTTTATTATGTATTGTTTGTTAGATGATCTTTTTTAGGTAAAATTAGCCTCAAGGAATGTTGAGAGTGTTAACTGAGTCAAAGAGAAGGAGGTTAAAGCCAATAACAATGGCATCCCAGAGATTGACCCTGCAGGAGAGCCTTTGGGTGATGAAAAAGGCTAAAATGAAATAAGAACATGTCCAGGTAAAGCCTTCTACAATTTGCCTATAGTAATCCGTATACTAATCATACTCAAGTATTAAGATGAACATAGAGATTTAAGATAACTGGAGAAAATGTGGGGGAAAAGCATTCTTTTTTATTTTTATTTATTTTTTTACAAATAAAAGTAATGGAAGAAGAATTTGAAACTCTATTTTTGTCCCACACTCCTACGTTAGAAAAATTTGTGCTATTTCTGTGTATCTCCCCTCTAGACTCCTGCATCTTCCGACAGTAAATCATTAGCAACCTTATGAAATGCCACAGAGAATGGGCTTTTGTGGTAGAAAGATGAACATAAAAGGAGAAGCTGAGAGCAATCAAACATCCACTTAGGAAGCAGTTTTACCTGTGGGACTCTTCATTGGGTGCCTTTATTTCATTTTGATTACTACCTTTACTGTTTCCTGGAGAACAAAGCCCTGATTTCTAGAAGTATGCTTTCTCTCCTGAGCGCATAATTTCTGAGCCCACGGGTGTCTTATAGACACTAACTACACTGATTCAATGGACTCAGACAATTTCGCATTTCTGATTTTTTTTCCTAGGTGGATTCCAAAGATTTAAGATAGCTATTTTTTTTCACAATTACACATAACACAGTGTAAAAATAAATTTGCATTGTATGACTGTCTTTCTTCCAAGAAGCTCAACAAACTTTTTGGCATGAGTCAAATTAATTAGATGTCTCCATAACAAAGTAGGATGATAAGTTGATTTTATTCTGATGGCCCTCAGCAGTCGTTCCTATCTTTAGGACAGTAGAAAGAGTCATTTGGGGAAGAAAATAAAAACCCTGATCATTGAGTTTATGAGATAAACATAAAAATATCATAAACTATGAAGTACATATAATTTCAAATTTCCATACAGTTGATTCTCATCACCTGACAACATACTTTGTCATATGCTATAATACCAGAATGCACTAATGTATGGTAAACATATTAACAGAGAGAGATAATTAGGTGCTTATGAAATTACTAGAAGGGCTGAAAGAAGCAGGGATTACGCTGGGCCTTTAAGTGTGACTCCCTAAACTCCATGGAACTGACCTACCAGGGATCTTTCCATTCCTGCCAAGTAAGAAGTTAAGGACTGAGAGGGCCACTATGAGACTCTCAGTGCTGACACTATACTCCACAAAATATGAAGCAAAAATTGGGCTACTTCCTGCTACTGCCACTGCCCCTTCCACCTCTTCTGAAAGCTGGCCATATTTTACTGCCGGAAAATCCCAGTTCTCTATATACTTGTTTGCCTTAAAAAAAAAAAAAACAGCCAAAAGGAAAACATGAAATTAGCTTCTCCCTTTCGTTGTTCATTCTCCAAATCACAGGAGATGGAATTTAGTTAATGGACCTAATTCATATTCATAATCTTAGCTGCAAGGGAATCTGGGAAATGTAGTTTTTATTTTCCAGTCTCTGCAGCATGAGATGGTGGTTCTTAAAGGATGGTCCTCCAGGCAGTAGCATCAGCATCCCCTTGGAACTTGTGAAAACTGCAGATTTTTGGCTTACTCTTCATTTACTGAATCAGACACTGCAAGGATGTGGTCCAACAGCCTGTAATTCTAATGCACACTGAAGTTTGAAACCAGTATAATAAGACAATCTAGAAACATCTGGAAAGCATGCTAGTTGTCATTCAATCATATTCAAGAAGTATGTCAAGAAACATACATCATAACACATAGGTAGTCCAAAGAAGAAAAAAGGAGCATAAATTTAAGAATGTTAAAAAAGTAAATCATAAGTCTGTTTATGTTGGCTAAAGGTATTGTTATTAGAGATGTAAGACCTTAAATTCTTACCTATAAAATTGGATGTGTCTATTTTTATGGGATTTTACTCTGTTAAAGAAAATTGATTATGCTTTATGTTTTGTTCCCATATAAATGATCTATTCTTATTCATGAATCAATGTTTTCTACAGTACTTATTTTCTTTTCTTTTTTACAAATAGAACTTTTAGCTATATTTGGGATATTAACCAATTGTTAAATATATTGCAAATATTTTTTCAGTACATTGTTTAAAATTATTTTGTTGTATTTTTAATTTTGGGAAGTCATAGTGGTCAAAATATTTAATGACTTTTTAATCCACATGCTTTGTTTAGGAAACTGTCCCCACCTCAGCCTTATTTTTAAAAACTACTTAATATTTAATTATATGTAATATTTTTACTTTGTTCTGTTTTATACATTATAACTATACCAGTAATACATTTTTATAGCGTATATTTTCTTATATAAATAGATAGACAACATCATTTATTGAGTAATTGGTCTCTTTTTTTATTAATTTAAATTATATATTTATGATATATTTAATTCTCAAATACCATTGGTCCTATATCTTATTTTTTTACTATTCATACTTGCCTTGTGTTTATTCCTGTCAACAACTTAGTTAATGATAGTATTTTTTTATGTGTCAAATTTTGTCCCCATGTGATAACTTTCAAACACACTAGTAGGACCATCTCATTTCCCTTATTTTACAACAATTAAGTGTGTATGGAAATTTCTAATGCTGCTGAATTGTCATTTTCTTTCAGTTATTTGATCATTGCTTTTTCACAGTTCATATAAATTTAATTAACCTTTAATCAAATACAGCATAAAAACCCTGTAAAAATACTTGTTTATAAATTTCTGAGAGTGCTTGATTATAATGTTTTGAATTTAACATTGCTTATATATAAAGAATATTTTCAACAATGTATCTTCTCAAGAAAAACCTAAAAAAAATCAATAACATTTCAACTGTCTAAGAAAATGAAGTTGACCTTGTTAAATTCTAAGTTGTTATTTAGTAGTGTTCAGTCTTATTAAGCACAAGTCAATAAAAGTAACTTCTAACAAATATATATTGAGCACCCAAAGGACATGTGTACACTGCAGGATTTTTCTGGAGGAGTAAGTAATTCTCTAAAGAATTCTCTGGCTTCCTAATTATTTAATAAGATCATCACTTTACCTCTGAAAAACTCAAGGTAAAACTATATTACTATAGATTATTCAGGAAAGGAAATTCAAGAGGTTGGGAGTAAAGTATTTTAGGACTGGAAATAATTTTTATTATATTAAAATTTATTATATTATAATTAAAATTATATTATTATTTTAGAGAAAGAGGAAGAAAGAAAGGAAGAGAAACATCAACTTGTTCTTCCATTTATTTATAGATTCATTGTGCCCTGATGGGATCAAACCTGTAACTGGAAGAATGCTCTAACCAACTGAGCTACCCAGCCAGGGTCTGGAAATTCTTTCTTAAGATAAAAATTTTTCTACTTCCTAAGATGTAGTGAATTTATAAAGAAATTTAAAATAAATCCTCTCATAAAATAACTATAGTTTTGTAAGTTCCAGTTCTGTGGACATGCTCAGTGAGTCAATGCTATGGGTTAGCAATTAATGTATTAGGTTGCAATTGCCTTTCCAACTAATTTATATTATAAACTTCTAATTTTACAGCATTTATATTTTTAGTGCTGTTGATCATTGCATGGTTATTTGCAGTTAATTATTTTTTCCAGTATTTTATGTATATCATCACTTAGATTGACAGTGCCATAATTAGGAATGACGCTAAGGAGATACTAATATTGCCTGCTTTTGAAAAAGCCAGAATATTAGCTAAGTTATTTTATGCAATAGTTAAATGTAATTATTTCACTTTAAAAGAAGAGCCTGACCAAGCAGTGGTGCAGTGGATAGAGTGTTGGACTGGGACATGGGGGACCCAGGTTTGAAACCCCAAGGTTGCTTATTTGAGCACAGACTCATCTGGTTTGAGCAAGGCTTACCAGCTTGAGCCAAAGGTTGCTAGCTTGAGCAAGGGATCACTCAGTCTGCTGTAGTCCCCTGGTCAAGACACATATGAGAAAGCAATAAATAAACAACTAAGGTGCCACAACGAAGAATTGATGCTTCTTATCTCTCTCTTTCTTCCTATCTGTCCCTATCTGTCCCTCTTTCTCTCTCTGTCTCTCTGTCACAATAAGAAAAAAAAAAGATATTGCAGATTTTGTATAAAAGTATACCATAAAATAAAATCTTTCATTAAATTTGCATCTAGGAAAAAATTTAGTTAAATTTTAATACATCAGATAAAAACTGTTTTTTGTTATTTGTTAAACAAAATTTCTGAATTTTCCAACCATGATTTGTTCAATATACATAAACTTTCTTTGATTTGCATGTCTAAAGAAGGTTAAATAAGTCACAATATTTTAACTTCTATTTTTATTCAACTGCATTTTCAGTCATTTATGTTATGTAATCTCACTTTCTTGCCCTTTGTTTATATATGACTTCCTCTATAGTTTCCACAAATAAAAAAACTCCACTAAAATTCTATTTTACAAAATTCGATATACTGCAGTTCGAATTACATCTCCTGAAACATAACTACATACACTGAAACCTTGACATAAGACTACTTAACCCAAATTTCTGTGAATAACCATGTATAATCCAAGGATGGATGGATATCTTGTAAATGACAGAAATACTTTAAGAATCTGTCCTTTCATTGGTGAGTTGCCTGAGTTCCCTGGGTGGGTTCAGAACTTGGGGAAAGTGATAAATTGAAGTCTGTTGCATTGAATTGTGTTTATTGAACATCTACTGTCTGCCCAGTTAGGCTCAGTGTTGTTTTTGTTTGCGGAAATTCTGAACAGAGATTAAGAAAGAATTCCTCTATTTTCACTACAAAATCAAAGGTTTCATTCACTTTTCTAAGCAATGATTTATAATTTAAAGAGACCAATTAAAACTGTTTCTCAGACTTTGATCTACATAGTAATCACCTGAGGATGTTGTTAAAACGAAAATGTTGGGGCAGGAGTGAGAGGCTGTATTTCTACCTCCTAGTAGCACAGATCTAAAGGACTTTTTTCATCAATGCTCTTTTGTTTTCTACTAAAAAATATTGAATAATAATCATATAGTGCATTGCCTTCACTGGTGTCTCAGCCCTATGCTGGTGAGGTGTCTTCAGATAAGTATGAGATTTATCGGGATGATCACTTCATAAATTATGTAATATCTAATCACTAGGGTATGCACCAGAAACTAATATAATAATGTACATCAACTGTGATTAAAAACAAAAAAAAAGATTGAAAATTAAAAAAAAAACCATATTTCTAGAGGAAACCACCCCTTCTCACTCTGTTGTGTTAGGAAGAGTGGTTGAAGAGATCAAAGTTTTAGAAATGACCTGATTGCTGCTTCCAAGTGGCAAAATGAGCTGATTTTATCTTTATTTATTTATTTATTTATTTAGTGTGTTTGTGTGTGTGTTTTTCCAAAGTTAGAAGTGGGGAGGCAGCCAGACAGACTCCCGCATGTACCTGACCAAGATCCACCCAGCATACCCACCAGGGGGCGATGCTTGGCCCATTTGGGGCCTTTCTCCGTTGTGGCTGAGTCGTTCTAGAGCCTGAGGCAGAGGCCATGGAGCCGTCCTCAGCGCTTGGGCCAACTTTGCTCCAATGGAGCCTGGCTATAGGAGGGGAAGAGATAGAGAAGAAGGAGAGGGAGAAGGGTAAAGAAGCAGATGGGCACTTCTGTGTGCCCTGGCTGGGAATCAAACCCATGACTACCACACATCAGGATGATGCTCTACCGCTTAGCCAACTGGCCAGAGCCTGATTTCTTCTTTAATACTATGATAATAGAAGTGTTAATAGGCAAGTCCAATGTTTCTCTTCTCATCTGGGAAACTAATGGGCTAGTTTCCTCTATTACAAAGTAGAAGCCATGCATAATCTTTCAGGACAGAGATAAATACATAACAACTTTTTAGAAAATGTCACATTTTTACTTACATTCTTGGTTGAAACTTGAAATAAATATTTTTTGGAATTAAGCATCAGAAAACCTGTGCTATCACATTCTAGGAATTTTAGTGAGAAATTTGTACAACCTCCTACTACGTATTCGTAACAGATAAGGTTAAGAATGGCAAATAGCCACAAGCATCATCTATGTCTACAAATGCAAGCTTTTCAAAGGTCTCCAGGATAATAGGGAAATATAAAAACAAACAAAACAGAAGAGATCATTCTATTTGAGGGTTTTACAATCTAGTTATTTTTTAACTTTAGCTAAAAGTTAGCTTTTTTTATTCAAATATAAGCTATTAGGGTCTATATTCAAGGACAGAGCATTTCATATTTGAATGCAAGGAAATTAGTCTAAATCATTTCCAAAATGAGTCTTTAAATTTATCTTATTTTAGTTCCTGCTTTGTATCATGTTATCAGTTTTTTCTCTGCCAAAGTCTAAGATGTCCCGGTCATTTGGTGAAAAAAGAAAACAACATTTCTGCATAGTTAATTTATTATACACAATTCTTTCTCTCATCAATCTTAACTGTTCTCTGTTAATCACATAAATAAACTTCTTTCCAATTCTCCTTTTCTGTATCCTCTTAATATTTAGCATGAATTCCCTTTGAATCTTTCTTAGTCATGGTAATTATCCTCCTCCATATGGTATTCATCAACTTTGTTTCCTCCTTCTTTTCATAATGACCCTAATCTTACCTCCCTCCTTTTTATCTCTCCTTTGCATCCAATTTTATTAATTCACCAATAAAATCACCTCTAGGCTCTTATGATTTTATCTCAGGTATTCAGATATTTTTTTTCAGAAGTAACACAGCATTTGATTCATATGTATTTCTACCCATATCCTTATTATATCTTTTATACTTATTAGATTTTTTTTGGTATGTGGATATTTCCTTTTATTTTTTAAGATTTCACTAGTATAAAATTATTATTGTGACTATTATTTCTTGAGTTTTAGTCAACTGACCCCTTGGGAAATATGATTCCCAGGCTTTACTAGATTTAATTCAAGTGCCATAAAGGAACATTCATTTTTCAGCTAGAGGTTTCTTTCTCCAGTTCTGTAGGTAGCATCAAAATCCATAAAAATAAGGTCAGGTGAAAAACAAACAAAACTTGTACCAACTTCTCTCATCCAGATGAATGGAATTTCTTTGATAAAATCTCAATAGGTCATTTTGTATACTGATGGACAGATTATAAAATTGGCCTCATTATGTAAGCAATGTTTCTGGATTTTTTAGTTCTTCCATATATAAAACTGCCTTGAGAATCAGTATTTATGTGACATGTATAATTCATACCTCAGTTTCCCTTTGAAATATTTTAGTCAGTTTTAATAAGGACACACCTAGGCCCTGGCCAGTTGGCTCAGTGGTAGAGCATTGGCCTGGCGTGTGGGGGACCCAGGTTCGATTCCTGGCCAGGGAACATAGGAGAGGCACCCATTTGCTTCTCCACCCCCCTCCTCCTTCCTCTCTGTCTCTCTCTTCCCCTCCCACAGCCAGGGCTCCATTGGAGCAAGGATGGCCCGGGTGCTGGGGATGGCTCCTTGGCCTCTGCCCCAGGCGCTAGAGTGGCTCTGGTCACTGCAGAGCAACGCCCCGGAGGGGCAGAGCATCGCCCCCTGGTGGGCAGAGCGTCGCCCCTGGTGGGCGTGCCGGGTGGATCCCGGTCGAGCGCATGTGGGAGTCTGTCTGACTGTCTCTCCCCGTTTCCAGCTTCAGAAAAAAAAAAAAATAAGGACACACCTAAATGAAATAATTAAAATCTGCAGTTAAAAACCAATGAAACAAACAAGTATAGGAAATATAGAGGAAATTGATCAAACCTAATATTTCATTCATTTACTCATGAAACATTGTCTAGCACACATTGTTGTTAGGTATTTATTGGGCACTGGATCAGGAACCAAAGTAAAAACAAGCTAAGCTATGATATATAATGATGAGGCCCATCAAGATCCTTTAATGCTAAAATAAAAGATAGTTTTACTACATCTTATGAAAACAAGAACTCTTGGTGCCCTGGCTGGATGGCTAGGTTGGTTAGAGCATTGTCTCAATATGCAGGGGTTGCTGGTTCAATCCCCGGTCAAGGCACATACAGAAATAGATCGATATTTCTGTTTCTCTCTCTCTCTCTCTCTCTCTCTCTCTAAAAAAAAAGCATTCTTAGCTATTTTTTTTGAGCCTTTTTCAATTACATACTTCCCAAATATCAATTAAACAAAGAAAAGAAAAGCCAGTTTCAGGCTTCAGGTACTCTTAAAGACTGATAGAAATTGCTGTAAATTAAGTCCAAAATAGTTCACACCATTGTACACTCTGAAAAAGTTAGTTTTTTAAAAACGTTCAGGAAGCGGCAAGATGGTGATAGAGTAAGTGGACGTACCAACTTCCACCTTGCAGAACCAAAGTGAATTACAGCTTAATTTTAAGAACCACTATCTGGTAAAACCAACTTTGGACTAAACTATGAGGATTCTTTAATCAAGGAACACTGAAGAAGCCACACTGAGACTAGTAGGAAAAGCAGAAACGTGGAGAGAGCTCTCGGAAGCGAATGGCATCCTGGAGAGACTTGTGTGGTGGCAAGTGAGTTTAGCAGAGAGGGGAGGGTCCTGGGCCCCAGGAACAAAGCTTCAGCCTACAGCCCCAGAGCCTAGAAGAAGCATAAGGACAGTATTTAGCTGCAAAACAAGTCAGGATACAGTTTGTGAGAAAGAGACAGATTTCTCAGACCCAGGATTCTTCTTAAAGGGACCGTACAGAAAACCTCTTTCACAACCATTCACCCAGGCTTCGGGGGATGAGCAGAGTTGAAAGGACTGAAGTAGCAGAAAGAGAGTGTAATGTAGGAGGCACAGTAAGAAACACTTTGAGGGACAGCCACCCTAACCCCTGGGCTGAGTTACCACCCAATCTAAAGTGAATATTTCCCCTGGAACCAGCAATACCAGCAAAGGAAAGCAGGACACCAGCCAAACAAGTTCTCCCATGGCGCTCAGAGCAGAGTCACCTAAAGGGAGGGAGCCATCAGGAATAGAGTATTGAGTGGTTAGGTCTGAGCTGTAGCACCCCCACTCACACAGTTGAGGGCTCGCAGGAGGGTGGGCAGTGGAGGGAAACAAAAGCATGGTCCCGTAGGTGGAGGTGGAAGCTGGGCTGGCCATGACTGTGGCTGTGTGTGAGCTCAGTCTCGACAGGTGGTGGCGGAAGGGACACACGAAAGCAATCCTTCCTGGGAGTGGCCCCACCAGCAATCCTGCCTGCAGGGGAAAGGTGAAGCCTGGGAACTGCAGAGACCTGCAGCACAGTGTGGGTGCACAGTCCTGCCCAGCCAGTGGAGCTGGGGCTTGCGGCTGGATGTGCCAGCATAGTTCCACCTGTGGGGGCGGGGCAAAAGCCCGGAAACAGGTGGAGACCCACGGCTGAGCATAGGTGTGCAGCCCTGCCCACTGTGCCAAGGCTTGTGGCCCCAGTGAGGAGTGCAGCCCCACCCGAGTGGGTGGGGCAAAGGCCAAGGCCCCCAACAGCTTGTAGCTGGGGCATGTGAACACAGTCCGGTGGAGGAGAGGCAGAAACCACAGCACAGCAACAGCGGGTGGCATTGACAATGCCCATACCAGAACACCCGAGGCAGTGGCAGAGGGGGTGGTGGGCCTGCAGACAGACCACACCTAAGGAACACAGAGGTTACACCCATTGGACTCCATTGGCCACACACTTCTTATATACAGACAAAAATGGGAAGGCAGAGAAATGTAACCAAAATGAATCAAGAGAAATCCCAAGAAAAGAACTTGAGTGAGTCAGAAATAACCAAATCACCAGATGCAGAGTTGAAAATAATGATTATTAGGATGCTCAAAGGTCTTTGAACAACAATAGATGGACATAATGAACATCTAAATAGAGATAGCAAGTATAAAAAAGGACATTGAAATAATAAAAAAGAATCAGTCAGAAATGACAAATACGATATCAGAAATAAAGACCACAATGAAAGGAAATAAAGCAGGATGGATGAAGCTGAGGATTGAATCAGTGAGTTAGAGGACAAGATAAATAAAGGCATGAAAGCAGAGCAACAAAAAGAAAACAGACTCAAAACGCCTGAGGAAACTCTAAGAGAGCTCTGTGACAACATGAAGAGAAATCACATCTGCATCATAGGGGTTCCTGAAGAAAAAGAAAGAACAAAGGATAAAGATTTTGTTCATTCAAATCATAGCTGAAAACTTTCCTAAATTGATGCAGGAAAAAATTATACAAGTTAAAGAAGCACAGACAATTTCATTAAAGAGAAACACAAAAAAATCTATACCAAGACACATCATAATTAAAATACCAAAGCTAAGAGATAAAAATAAAATATTAAAAGCTGCTGGAGAAAAAAAGGCTATCACCTACAAAGGAGCCCCCGTAAGGATGACTTCTGACTTCTCAAAAGAATCATTTGAGGCCAGAAGGGAATGGCAAGAAATATTCAAGGTATTGCAGAACAAAAACCTACAACCAAGACTACTTTATCCAGCAAGGCTATCATTTAAAATTGAAGAAGAAATAAAAAGCTTTCCAGATGAAACAAAACACAAAAAACAAAAACTCAGGGAATTCACTACAACCAAACCACTGCTGCAAGAAATGTTAAAGGGCCTGTGTAAACAGATCAAAAGGAGAAAGGAATAAAGCATAAAAGAATAAAATGGCAATAAACTACATATCAATAATAACTTTATATGTATTAAATGATCCAATCAAAAGACATAGGGTAGCTGCATGAATAAGAAAACAGGACCCATACATATGCTGTCTACAAGAGACCACCTCAAAACAAAAGATGCACATAGACTGAAGGTAAAAGGATAGAAAAAATATTTCATGCAAATGGAAATGAAAAAAAAGCTGGGGTAGCAATACTTATATCAGACAAAATGGACTTTAAAACAAAGGCTATAGTAAGAGATAAAGAAAGTCACTACATAATGATAAAGGAAGCAATCCAATAAGAAGATATAACCATTATAAATATCTACGCACCTAATATAGGAGCACCTAAATATATAAAGCAGACTTTGATGGATAAAAAAAGTGAGATCAACAGCAATGCTATAATAGTAGAGGATTTCAATACCTCACTAACATCACTAGATAGATCCTCAAGAAAGAAAATTAACAAAGAAACAGCAGACTTAAAGGACACACTAAATCAACTTGATTTAATAGATATCTTCAAAACCTTTCACCCTGAAGCAGCAGAATATACATTCTTTTCAAGTGTTCATGGTACATTCTCTAGGATAGACCACATCTTAGGGCACAACAGTGGTCTCAACAAATTTAAGAAGATTCAAATCATATCAAGCATTTCCTCTGATCATAATGACATAACACTAGAAATCAACCACAACAGAAAAACTGAAAAAACTCAAAACACTTGGAAACTAAGTAGCATTAAATAATGAATGGGTTAACAATGAGATCAATGAAGAAATAAAAAAATTCCTAGAAACGAATGATAATGAGCATACCACTACTCAAAATTTATGGGAAACAGCAAAAGCAGTCCCAAGAGAAAAGTTCATAGAGTTACAGGCATACCTTAAGAAGCTAGAAAAAGCTCAAATAAACAACTTGGCCCTCCATCTAAAAGAACTAAATAAAAGACAGCAAGTAAAGCCCAGAGGTAGTAGAAGGAAGGAAATAATAAATATCAGAGCAAACATAAATGACATAGAGGCTAAAGAAACAATACAGAGGATCAATGAAACGAGGAGCTAGTTCTTTGAAAAGGTAAACAAGATCGATGAACCTTTAACCAGACTCACCAAGAAAAAAAGAGTGGACTCAAATAAATAAAATTAGAAACGAGAGTGGAGAAATAACAACTGAATCGACAGAAATTCAAAGATTGTAAGAATATACTATGCCAAAAAATTAGACAATCTAGATAAAATGGACAAATTCCTTGAAACATATATCTTTTTAAAAATCAATCTGGAAGAATCGGAAAGCCTAGACAGACTGATTACAACAAATGAGATCAAAAGTTATCAAAAAACTCCCAACAAACAAAAGCCCTGGGCCCAATGGTTTCACAAGTGAATTCTACCAAATATTCAAAGAAGAAGTAACGCCTATCTTTCTCAAGTTATTTCAAAAAATTCAAGAGGAAGGAAGACTTCCAAGATCCTTTTATGAGGCGAGCATAATTCTCATTCTAAAACCAGGCAAGGCCCTGGCCGGTTGGCTCAGCGGTAGAGCGTCGGCCTAGCGTGCGGAGGACCTGGGTTCGATTCCCGGCCAGGGCACACAGGAGAGGCGCCCATTTGCCTCTCCACCCCTCCGCCATGCTTTCCTCTCTGTCTCTCTCTTCCCCTCCTGCAGCCAAGGCTCCATTGGAGCAAAGATGGCCCGGGCGCTGGGGATGGCTCTGTGGCCTCTGCCTCAGGCACTGGAGTGGCTCTGGTCGCAACATGGCAACGCCCAGGATGGGCAGAGCATCGCCCCCTGGTGGGCAGAGCTTCGCCCCTGGTGGGCGTGCCGGGTGGATCCCGGTCGGGCGCATGCGGGAGTCTGTCTGACTGTCTCTCCCTGTTTCCAGCTTCAGAAAAATGAAAAATAAAAATAAAATAAAAAAATAAAACCAGGCAAAGACAACACAAAGAAAGAAAATTATAGGCAATATCTCTGATGAATTTAGATGTTAAAATCCTCAACAAAATATTAGCAAACTAGATCCAGAAATATGTGAAAAAAATTATACATCAGGATCAAGTAGGATTTATTCTGGGGAGGCAAGGCTGGTACAATATTTGCAAATCAATCAATGTGATTCATCATGTAAACAAAAGGAAGGAGAAAAACAACATGATAATGTCAATAGATGCACAAAAATCATTTGACAAAATCCAGCACCCATTCATGATTAAAACTCTCAGCAAAGTGGGAATATAGGGGACATACCTCAACATGAAAAAGGCCATCAATTACAAACCCACTGCCGACATCATAATCACTGGGCAAACATTAAAAGCAATCCCCTTAAGATCAGGAACAAGCCAGGGATGTCCCCTTTCACCACTTTTATCTAACATAGTTCTGGAAGTCCTAGCCACAGCAATCAGACAAGAAGAAGAAATAAAAGATATCCAAATTGGAAAAGAAGTAATAAAACTATTATTATTTGCATTTGATATAATATCATATATAGAAAACCCTAAAATCTCAGTCAAAACACTACTGGACCTGATAAATGAATTCAGCAAGGTGGCAGGATATAAAATTAATACTCAGAAATCAGAGGCATTTTTAAACACCAACAATGAACAGTCAGAAAGAGAAATTAAGGAAACAATCCCCTTCACTATTGCAACAAAAAGAAAATAAAGTACCTAGGAGTAAATTTAACCATGGAGATTAAAGACTTGTACTCAGAAAATTATAAAACATTGATAAAAGAAATCAAGAAAGATACAAACAAGTGGAAGCATATACCATGCTCACCGTTAGGAAGAATAAACATCATTAAAATGTCTATATTACCCAAAGCAATTTATAAATTCAATGCAATACCAATTAAAACACCAATGACATACTTCAAAGATTTAGAACACATATTCCAAAAATTTATATGGAACCAAAAAAGAACACAAATAGCCTTAGCAATCTTGAAAAGGAAGAATAAAGTGGGAGGTATCACACTTCCTGATATCAAGTTATACTACAAGGCCATTGTACTCAAAACAGCGTGGTACTGGCATAAGAACAAGCAGATAGATCAATGGAACAGAAACGCAGAACCCAGAAATAAACCCACACCTTTATGGACAACTGATATTTGACAAAGGAGGTAAGAGCACATAATAGAGTAAAGACAGCCTCTAACAAATGGTGTTGGGAAAATTGGACAGCTACCTGCAAAACAATGAAACTAGACCAACTTACACTATTCACAAAAATAAACTCAAAATGGATAAAAGACTTAAATGTAAGCCGTGAAACCATAAACATCTTAGAAGAAAACATAGGCAGTAAGCTCTCCGACATCTCTCACAGCAATATATTTGCTGATTTATCCCCACAGGCATGTGAAATAAAAAACAGGATAAACAAATGGGACTATATCAATCTAAAAAGCTTTTGCACAGCTAAAGACAATAAGAACAGAATAAAAAGACAAACCACACAAAGGGAGAACATATTTGAAATATGTCTGATAAGGGGTTAATAACCAAAATTTATAAAGAACTTGTAAAACTCAACACAAGGAAAACAGAAGATCCAATCAAAATTGGCGAAAGAAATGAATAGACACTTCTCCAAAGAGGACATACAGAAGGCCAATAGGCATATGAAAAAATGCTCAACATCACTAATCATTAGAGAAATGCAAATTAAAACCACAATGAGATATCACCTCACACCAATCAGAATGACATTCATCAACGAAACCGCTCATCAACAAAACAACAAAGAATAAGTGCTGGCGAGGATCTGGAGAAAAGGGAACTCACTGCTAGTGGGAATGCAGACTGATGCAGCCACTGTGAAAAACAGTATGGAGATTCCTCAAAAAATTAAAATGGAACTGCCTTTTGACCCAGCCATCCCACTTTTAGGAATATATCCCAAGAATACCATAGCACTGTTTCAAAAGGAGAAATGCACCCCCATGTTATGACAGCATTGTTCATATTAGCGAAGATCTGGAAACTGTCCAAGTGTCTGTCAGTGGACCAGTGGATTAAAAAACAGTTGTACATATATACAATGGAAGACAATCAGGCCATGAAAAAGAAGGAAGTCTTACCTTTTGCAACAACATGGATGGACCTGGAAACTATTATGTTAAGTGAAATAAGCCATACAGAAAAAGAAAAATATCATATGACCTCACTCATTTTAGGAATCCAATGAACAATGTGAACTGAGGAACGGAATTGAGAGAGAGGAGAGATCAAAGGGACCAGAGGAAAAGAGGACAGAGGGAAAGGGCGATGATAGGATGGGATAAACCTGAAGGGAAGTGGGGGAGGGCGCTATGGGGAGGTGGGTAAGGGAGATGTTGAAGGGTATATGGGGGGAGGAGTGATACATTCGGGGCAACACTAGAATCTATGTAAACACAATAAATTAAAATCAATAAAATAAATAAATAAATAAGAAAAAAAGTTTATTTTCTGATTCGAAGGAAATTTGTGATAGGTTTTATTCTGCTGTAGGATTGACTTTTGAGGAGGCTGATGCTCTATAAAGTGAGGTCTGAATTTAGACTATAACATCGATAATATTAGAAACAAAACCGCTAAGTTGTTTTTATTTGAGAAAACTAGGCGTCAAAGGATGTGATTATAAGCTATCAGGAAAGTTTGAATCAGATGGATAATGTATACATCTGTGGGTACCATCTCCCTTGAATTTTAGGGTTGGCTCATAGTATTTCTGGAGTTTTCTTTCTATACAATTATAAGATTTCAGGCTCATGTGCAGAATTTATTAATTTAACTTATTATTGCCCCAGAACTTAGTTGTGCAAAAATTACTTAGCTTTTCTTCGATTCTGCTTTTTTTTTTTCCATTCCAATTCATACTTCCAACTGATGACTTTATGGTCTCTAAGCCCAGTTCTAGGTATCAGGATCCTATTTACCTTCCGAAGGCCCTAACTCAATAGTCAATCCTTGATGATTCCTTTCTTTCCAAATTTGAAAATAACTGCCCTTTATCACCCACTGGATATTCTGTTCCAAGTGTATCCAGTCACCATTTGCCGCTGACACCCAGTATACCCACACTTTTTCATTTATGTCTTTGCTCACACAATTCCCATTTTTTTTCTAAATCCTACATTTCTTTCAATTTTTAGCCCAAATTCCACCCCCTGTACAAACTTCCTGTTATTCTAAGTTGAAAAAATGTTTCCCTTCTCTAATCATTTAGTCTGTAAGAATAGTGCTGCATCTGTACCTCTTTATATACACTCAGCACTTTCTGGATAACATTAAAATTGAATATAAGCCCTGTTGCCTTTAAAAATCTTAGGGAAATGATGTGTGTCTTACTCATCATTGAAATAGTAATAATAACAGGTAACATTTACTGAGAGTTCACTCTCTGTTATTTTAACAAATTTAATACAACTGGGCAGTAAAATTACTGAATAAAAAGAGTCCACTTAAGAAATACAATTAAAGAATGACTATATTAACTGCTCCATTAAAGATGAGACATGAAATATCAAACATAGTGCTATAAACCTATGCCCTGTGAGGCAAATATTACCCCATTTTACATAGGAGGAAATCAAGGCTTAAGAATTTCAGAAACTTCCCCAGCATGCCCATATGTATACCTGACTTCAGATCCAAACTCTTGACCGTTAGTCTAGATCAGCGAATTTTAACCTGTGCACCACAATAATTCTTTCAGTAGACATTTTGTTTTAATTTATTTAATTAATTTATAAAATTAAATTTAATGGGGTAACATTCAATAAGAATACATAAGTTTTCAGGTAAACATTTCTATAACATTTGAACTGTTGATTGCATTGTGTGCCCATCACCCAAAGTCAAATCATTTTCCATCACCATATATTTGTTGCTCTTTGATCCCCTCCTCTCTTCCCCCTTTCCCCTGGCAACCACTTCACTTTTATCTGGGTCCATGAGTCTCTCAGTTCACAATAATTTTAAAACATGCAATATAATATCTGACTATTTAGTCAGGGTCACTGACCTTTTTTCCTTTAAATTGGCAAATTAAAAAATCAAAACATCCATTGCATCCATAGCCATCTGGTGTGAATGAAATCAAAATTATATGTATGTCTTTTTTAATTAAAAAATATATTTTTTGGTGTGCTGCAGAACTTTAGTAATGAGCTTATATGTGCCATGAAATGAAAATGCTAAAAGTCACTGTTCTATATATTGCTTCTGGATATCGTCACTTGCTCTTTTGTTCCCTTTTACCTCTCAGGTTACGTATGTGTTTTGGTTTTTGTTTCCCCACAGAAGTGCTTAAAGAGATCTGTTGGATAAACAAATGAGTGACTCAATCAAGAAAAACACATATTTAAAGTTACATATGCTTTTTCATATTCAGGCTTCAAAACAGAAAAATTGTATTCTATGTGTATAGAATTGATGTAAAATTTTCTCCCTGGCATATAAACTCTAAGATTTATACCAGAGTACTGATTTATGCTCTTTATCACATAAAATAGAAGAATTATAGTTTTTAAAAAATTAATTTCCTTTTTTAAAAGTTTTAAGAGCTTCGGGGAGAAAAAATGTGGGTACTTCATTCATCAGAAGGAAGATACTATTCAAATCCAAATTTTTATAAAAGATTTTTGATTTAATGTCTGATCCAAGTCTTGAACTATTTGTTCTTAAATCAATTCCTTCTTCTTTTTTCTTTTTTTCTAAAGAGTGGAACTGATTCCTACAGACTGTGTTTCTCAGGCTTTCATGTCACTGGCTTCCAGCTGTGCTTGGGCAGTGGGAGATCTTTGAAGAAGACAGGGGAGCAGGAGAAAAGGGGAAGCTGGGATGTTTCTTGCCCTCACTGTCTCAAGTGTTAACCCCTGTACTGGTTAGGTCTCCTCTTTGGCTCTAGTTTTCTTAGGCCCATTAGGGTTTCAGCTTCCACCATGGACTCTGGTAACACCAATTATCCTTTGCATCTACAACCTAGAGATGGTTTCATCTTCCTGTAATGCTAATGTCTGAGCTGCTTCACCATCTCTAGTTGGCTTCTTAGCAATTCTGTTATCTGTGTACCAATTCCTGATACCAAATCCCTTTTGTTTTAAATACTGATAGTGACTCCTCTTTTTCTGATTGGATTCTAATTGATAAAATGTCCAATGAAATTATTGGTCCTATGATTAAAGTTGAAAAAATTTTAATTTAATATTGAGAACATTTAAAAAATATTTATGAATGCTAGTCTCTCATTGGTGTGCCTCATTCCTTCAAGATGTGAACTTAAAAAAAATAAGAAACATCATTTGTTTTATATAAGAAATTTTCTTATGCCTGACCTGTGGTGGTACAGCGGATAAAGTGTTGACCTGGAATGCTGAAGTTGCTGGTTCAAAACCCTAGGTTTGCCTGGTCAAGGCACATACAGAAAGCAACTACTACGAACTGTTGCTTCCTGCTA
This sequence comes from Saccopteryx leptura, assembly GCF_036850995.1. Taxonomy (NCBI): domain Eukaryota; kingdom Metazoa; phylum Chordata; class Mammalia; order Chiroptera; family Emballonuridae; genus Saccopteryx; species Saccopteryx leptura. Next base: position 362,727,910 of record NC_089503.1, on the reverse strand, counting down.
CTCCCTCCTCATTCTCTCTCTCTCTTTTTCCTTTATCTAAAAAAAAAAATTATTGATTTGAGAGAGAGAGAAAGGAGAGGGAGAGAAAGAGAGAGAAAGAGAGTCAGGAGCATCGATCTGTTTCTGTGTGTGCCCTGACTCGGGATCCAACCATTTTGGGAGGATACTCTAACCAACCAAGCTATTGGGTCAGGGCAGAAATCTTATTTAAAAAGGAGTTAGAAGTCCAGAAGAGAGAACTCTCACTCATATCACTTAATCATGCATACTACTGACTTCAAGAGGAAGAGGCACACCTTGCATCTCCAACAGGAAGTGATACTACTTTATGACCTTTATCAAAAGAAAGAAAAGATTTCTCTTCGCCCAGTAACAGCTCAGCCAATGGGAGAGGGCCATATCTTAGCCAATGAAAAGTAACTATCCTTGAACTTTGTTTCTTTCAATGGATTCTTTGTTTATAAAATCTCCCCATCACCCAAGTCCATAAAGGAACATTATCCTTTTTTGTTTCTCTGGACTTGCATGTAGTTTGCCACTAGACTGACTGCATGTCCAGAATTGCAATTGTCTGTTTGTTTGTTTTTTTAATTTTTCTGGAGAAATATCTGGCTGTCTATTTGTTTAAGGTCAACAGGCACTTGATTTTCAACTTCCTTTCCTCTGCTATTGCAGTTACGCCTTAGTTTTCCATCTTCCAAAATTTTCTTGACATCTCATGCTGACTCTTCTCCTGTTCTGTCATTCTTCATCTGTTTTAGTTCTTTACTTTCATTTTTATAGAACTCTGGGGGCAAGAAAGAGGGATTTTTAATGGGAAGTCTATTTTTATACTTATAAAATTACAATCTTACATTTTAAAGCGCAAAAAGGGACATAATCATCTCAAATACATGAATATCTTGTATCTTTTAAATTGTATTTTTAGCTGTTTTCCTAGATCAGAAAAAGTTTAAACAATGAATAGATGAACATTTTTATTTGTAAATGTGGCCTGCTAGTTTATCTTCAGGTGGTGAAATGGCTATAAATCAAAATGTACTATTGGAAATTCTTAACCAGTTTCTACAGTCATAGTTTACCATGAAAAAAGTATGGATCAATAAGGCATTGATAAAAAAAGAATCAAATTGTTTTTCAGCAAAGATTGTAGATTTCTTCTTTAAAGGATAAAATATTTCATGAACTTTAGTCTCCTGATGCCAAAAATGGTATTAAATTGTGCCAAGTTAGTTTAGTAACAGTATTTAGGCTTGGATGATTTTATCTAGCACTCACTGTGAATTGGCCAGGTGGGCCTTATGACTTTGTTTCTTTCAATCTTATCACTTAGTTTAGAAAGTACAAAGACTTCATTCAGTGTTGAGCTGTGAAAGAATGAGATAAAGATCAAATTACCTGTATAAGAAAGAGAAATGGATGACTTACCATGTTTTCACATTCCTAAGGTTTCTAGGTGAAATTTCCAACCATAAATGTCAGTTAAATAAATGTCTGAAACAACATAGCTTTCTTTTACTAAGAATGACATTAGAATTGCTATGAATTACTTTGCTTGTGGAACTAAATTACAGACAGAGCTCTAAATTTATTCTTCTATCACCTTGATAATTTTAAGAGAGAGATTTATTTAATTAAAATGATTGGAAAAGGCTCACAGAAACATTAGCCATATAAATAGTGAGGAAGTTATAGTCTTTTACAAAAATTTTATTTCCAGAACCAATCATTTAATTTTGTTTCATGACTTTCTTTCCCTGCTATAAAGGAATCACTTTTATAATTTTATGTGATGAATTTTAAAATAATGTTAAAAAAGAAAAAAGAGGTAGCAGCATTTACTGTTGCTTCTCTGGCAATCCATTCATTCAGTAAAAATATATCAGTATGGCCTGGAAATCTAAGTTAGATTAAATAGCCTCTAAGGCAAAGTCAACATTTGGAATTTGTGGTTTGCTTTTTTTCAACATCTACCTTAAAGGTTGCTATTGTTTTACAATCCTCTATAAATTGTAATTTTATTATCTAATTGGTTAGCATAAACAAAGATACAAAGATTTTAGCTTTCTTATAATTCCCAACAATTTCAGTTTTATATCAGATTATTCTAGTTTTGAATAAAAATATGCATCTGCAGATGGTGCTGAATTGCATAAAATTAATTACTCCGTGTGCAAGTTTTCAGTAATTAATTCCAGTGAGGACTGTAAAAATCCATTGTGAGCAGAATTACATGCTTCTTAGCCTCTTCTTTTCCAACCTGATAGTTGCTGTTACACTTTTGAGGACAAGGTAAAGTGACATGGAAGCATAAAGGTTATTCAGGGAAAATGCATTAAGGTTTTTAAGGTACAACAGAACTAAACTCTTGGATTATGTTGAGTTCCTATATGCTGTAGATCTTCATTTAAAGAGTGATGTCTCTTGTTGATAGGATGGGAAGTCAATATTGGCAGTGCCAGGGCTGTTGGCTTTGAATAGATTGTTCAGCCTGGACATAGATTGACAGTGATTCTTGTCCAGTGTCCTAGTCCTTGGCCTTAATTCTGCTCCTGAATGTTCATTTCACCATCACTTTTCTGTGGTTTTCATGAATGAATGATTACAATACATAAAAACCTCAATTCATGCAATTGAATATTTTCAGTATGCTATTAAATACATTTTGTCAATAAAGTGAAGTGTCTAGGATCACTAAAAAGGCTACTGAAACTGGATGATGAAGAAGTAGGAGAATTTCAGACCTTTGATTCAGACTAATAGTATTTAAAAGTGACAATTTTTCTAGACATTTAGATTCTATTTTGAACCACATGCCTTCAAAGTCTTCATGAAGTTTGGGAATAGCAGAAATGTCTAAGCCATTTTTATCTCAGCCACATGGGAGAAAGCTTTATCCATGATGAAATCCAGTATAGATTTGAATGTTTAAACATAGGCATTTTGTGTAGTCACCACTTATTCATGTGAATGAAATTGAATACTATCTTAATAGATGAAAATATCTTAAATATAAGCTTGGAAGGCCCTTAAAGATGAACTGCTCTCCAGAAGATGCTATGAATGGCCTTTTTTAAAAATTTAATTAATTAATTAATTTATTTATTTATTTATTTTTGTATTTTTCTGAAGCTGGAAACGGGGAGAGACAGTCAGACAGACTCCCGCATGCACCCGACCGGGATCCACCTGGCACGCCCACCAGGGGCGATGCTCTGCCCACCAGGGGGCGATGCTCTGCCCCTCCAGGGCATCACTCTTTTGCGACCAGAGCCACTCTAGCACCTGGGGCAGAGGCTAAGGAGCCATCCCCAGCGCCAGGGCCATCTTTGCTCCAATGGAGCCTCGGCTGCGGGAGGGGAAGAGAGAGACAGAGAGGAAGGAGAGGGGGAGGGGTGGAGAAGCAGATGGGCGCTTCTCCTGTGTGCCCTTACTGGGAATCGAACCCAGGACTTCTGCATGCCAGGCCGACGCTCTACCACTGAGCCAAACGGTCAGGGCCATGAATGGCCTTTTAAATCCCAATATTGCATTTCTTTATGCATACATACAGCCATGACTCTCCACCCTAGCTATACATCAAAATTAACTGTGGGGGATTTTCAAGATATATTTAAAGCTTGGGGCCCACCCCAGACAAAGGGCAACACACACACATTTACACACATGCGTACTCATTCACTCACACACATGACTAAGCTATTTCTTGGCTGTCATGCTGAAAGAAGCCTATACACATATTTTGGAGGAAAATTGCTTGCTTCTTTTGCTTTTAAGTACATGATCTTCATTGTAGATTCATAAGGCATTCCCTGGCCTAGGGAGAGATTAGAATAAATTACAGAAATAGTTCAAAGATTGATATTAAGTAAGATTTAGTTTCTGATATTCAAAAATATAACTAAATAAAACAATAGATTTTATACAAAACATTTCTTTTGAGGAAGGATTGTCTAAATTCCTTCAGCTCTCATTCAGCTTATAAGGAACAGACTTGGTGGGTGATCTTAGAGATTTATATAAAATAGATACAGCTCAGGAGGAAGAGGAAAGTCTTTTTTTTAATGCTGAGGGAATTTTGAGCAAAAAACAGAGAAAGAATTAGAAGTGCAAAATGAGCTAATTTTTTTTCCCTTTAGTTTCTCTGAATGTTGTTCCTCAGAGGAAGAGAATTCTTGTTCTCCTGCTTCCTCTTTGGTACTCTGAAAAGAGGCCATTTTGCAATCAGCAGTTTGGACCACAGTTACATCAAATAAAATTTTTCCATCCCAGGAAACTTGGACAGTCCTAAAGGGGAACTTTCCTGAGCTGTTATTGTCTTTTCAGTGACACTGAACAGATCCAGAAGTAACTGGGGGCCTGGCTAGTACACTCCACAGAAGAGGAAATGATGTTGGTGCAGAGTAATCTTGGAGTTTGGGACAGAGAGAAACTCTTGAGCGGAGAATGAACGGGAATCAAAACTGGATGACAAAAACCAAGGTGAAGTCAAGTTCAACCAGTAGCCTTGCCTGGATCAAGAAGAGAACTTGAGTAAACAACTGAAAATTTCAATGAAGTAGGCCAGCAAAGCATCCAGTCACTTGGCAGTCAGTGGGCATTGGTTCAGTGATCCATGCATGGTCGCCAGCACAGCCTCAAGAATCATGCAAGTCTACAGACACCATTCTACCCCACACCATGACGACATGCATGCCACAATCCTCTCGCATCATGTATTTGAGTGACATCTTAAGGAGAGGAATAGGGGAAGAGGGAGGTGATGATCAGAAATACTATTTTAAAATTATATCAGTCTAGGTAATTAAGATTTAAACCTTTAAGACTATTAAGACTAACTGGGTTTGTTTATTTCTTGTTTATTTATTTGTTTTTGTTAGTTAGTAGATCAGGGCTTGGGAGAAAGGTATGATTTGTCCTACAGAAACAACTTCTCTCCAAATTTGAGTTGTAACATGAGATATATTTGATACATTATCTTAGGAAAATGAGCTGATGAAAAAGAAACATTTATATATTTTCACTTATACCATATGTTTGCATGAAGTGCAACTCAGAAGAATTATTTGAAACTGAAGTTTCTTTTAAATTTTGGGTTAGCCACCTGAAAAATTTAACTGCCTATCTCACATAAAAAAAATTGAATCTTTTAAAATTTTGCTAGATTCAATTGATAGTAAAATATCATTAATATAGAATCTAATTATTTATTATATTAGTCTATTTGGGCTGCCATAACAAAATAAAAAATAGAAATTTGACCCTGGCCAGGTAGCTCAGTGAATAGAGCAACAGCCCAGCATTTGGACGTCCTGGGTTCGATCCTTGGTCAGGACACATAAGAGAAGCAACCATCTGTTTCTCTTCTCCTCCCTCTCCTCCACCTCTCTTCCCCTCTCACAGCCAGTGGCTCAGCTGGTCTGAGTGTCAGCTTCAGGTGCTAAGGATAACTCGGTTGATTTGAGCATTGACCCCAGACAGGGGTTGCAGGGTGGATCCTGGTCAGGGGACACACAGGAGTCCGTCTCTCTATCTTCCCTCCTCTCACTTAAAAAAAATAAAAACAAAAGAAATAGAAATTTATTTTCTCACAATTCTGGAGACTAGATGTGCAAGAGGAAGGTAGCAGCAGGATTGGTGTCTGGTGAGAGCTCTCCCTTTGGGTAACAAATGGCCACCTTCTTTCTGTGTCCACACAATCTCTCCTGCATTCACAGATCTCTCTGTCTTCCTCTTTTTATAAGGTTAGCAATCCCATCAGATTAGGACCCTACTTGTATGACCTCATTTAGTTTTAATTACCTGCTAAAGACCTTATCTCTAGAAAAAGTCATAATGGGGATTAGGGTTTCAACATATAAATTTTGAAGGAACATAATTTAGTCCATAGCAGCCATAAAACTGAAACATAATATTTTTAACATAGTTCTGTCTAATTTTAATTTATGCATATAATCATGACTTTAGGCAATGTTATGATAATGAAATACCTTCTGAAGCATAAGCAATGAATTAAATTATGTCCAGTATACTTCTTGTGTTAAATTGCTTTTTAAACTGGTAATTCATGTATAGAGCATGTGGTAATATTTGATAACTAGCATAACAACTTGGCCCCTGCATTCCACTCTTTATTAATTCTGAGAAAATAGATCTCATCGTATTTTCAGTTGGGAACTGATCTAACTTATAAGATATTTGAATGTGCTGCAATGCAAGCATTCACTTAAGCTAAAACTCCTCTTGGAGCAGAATAGCTAATAAATAAGAAGCTCCTTTATTTAGCCATACTCACAGTCATAACCAATATGTTAATTAAGCATAAGTAATTGGCATAATATTTTGAAACCACTGTAATTAGATGTTTTCCATTTCTTGTCCATATAAATCACATTCCCCAGCCCTCTAGTGCCATTGCAGCCATGGCAACAAGGGAAAAGCAAATACATTGTTCAGAGGCAATCGTCTGTAGCCCAGGTTATACCCTGCATAAAGGTCCCATATCCAGCAAAGATGTGTTCACATTAGAGGCAATGTAGTTTGCATATTTATTTCAACAAAAATTTCCCAGCAGATGGCAGTAAAATGTCTTATTTTAAGGATATCAACATAAAGCAACAATTTTCTGACATATGGAAATGGAAGTTTTTTGAGAAAGGACCACCTTTTTCTAATTTGTAAAAAGGCACTGAATAGCTAGCTCTGGGGGGTTTCGTTTATTGGGGGATTATAAGAATCAAATCAATCATTAAAGTTCCAGGCTCATAGAAAGTGTAGAATAAATGTGAGCTATTGACGCTACTACTGTAATTACTACTGTCACTATTCTCCTTATCTTCATGAGGACAAGGAGAGATTCCTCACACATGCAGGCAATATCATTTGGGAGAAGAGAGATGATATAGAATCCTTTTTTACCTAGAAAGACTGTTTTCTAGGTTTTATTTAAGCAAGCCGAGTTGAGGAATTAAACTTTAAGTAGGACAAACATTCAAAATATAAGAGACTTACTTACACATTTAAGTTTCTCCCTGACGCACTATGGTGGGAAGTGAGGGTTAAAAACTTGTAAGGGAGATTTACGTTAATCCTAGAAAATTTACTGTTTCTTCTCACTTCAGAGTGACATGCTGTGTCAGTTCAAGTCCTCTGAGAAGGAAATTCTGAGACAACATTACAGCACAGAAGATTTATTAAGTGCAACACCTGTAAAGGATAAAGAGAAAGAGGAGGTGGGAGGGAAAGCTTTCAGATTGTGATGTAGGCCTGCTATCTGTGAAAGGAGAAACAGAAGGAAGAAGAATTGGGTGAGAATACTTCTAGATCATAGTGTATTATTGAGAAATCTTTAGCCAAGCCAATGGGGAGACCCCAAGCAAGAGTTTCCAACTGAAGTCCCACATTGGACATGCCTAGCTTGCCATATTCAATTATTGGTTGGAGACAACCCAGAAGTGTATTTTCTGACTGAACACAATGGTGGGTCCAAAGGTACAGGAGCTGGATCTGTTAATTATGTTTCGTATGTAAGTTTCTCTTATAGGAACATCTAAGCAAGATACCTACATGGCTTCCAGAAGTGTGAATAATTTTTCTGACCTTCCTTCATGTATTTTAAGGCATAAATACAACCCCTGGCCCTGCACACACTTAAAAAATTTCATAACAGTGTTAGCTTCCATATACAGAACTCAAAGGAAAAATAAGCAGCTCTATAATAATAGTAGGAAACTTCCACATCTCATTGCTATTTTTAAAAACATTTATTTATTGATGTCAGAGAGCGAGAGGAAGGGAAAGAAAGAGAGACAGAGAGAAAGATTGATTTGTTGTTCCACTTATTTATGCATGCATTGATCAATTCCTGTATGTGCCTGGACTATCGATTGAGCCTACAGCTTTGGCACATTAGGACAATGCTCCAAAAAACCAAGCTATCCATCCAGGGCTTTTATTTTCAATATAGATAGAACAACCAGATCAATAAGGAAATAGGGGACTTGAACAAGACAATAGACCACTTGTAACTATCAGATACGTCCAGAACATTCTATCCAACAGCAGAATGCACATTTTTCTCAAGTGCACATTGAACATTCTCTAAGATCGATCATATGTTAGAACACAAAATAAGTCCTAAAATTTTTAGAAGATTGAAGTCGTACAAAATATCTGATTACAAACTAGAAAGAAATCACAGAGAGAAAATAAGAAAATTTACAATATGTGGAAATTAAACTGCATACACTTTAAACATCTAATGAGCTAATGAGAAGTGATAAAGGAAATCAGAGAATGAATGAAAACACGGTATACTAAAATGTATGGGATATAGTGAAAGGAGTGCTAAGAGGGAAATTTACGTGTATCTGTAACTATCGACATAAAAAAGAAGAAATATCTCAAATCCACAACATAATTTTACACCTCAAGGAGCTAAAGAAGGACAAACCAAACCTAAAACTAATGGAAGGAACAAAATAATGAAAATAAAATCAGAAACAGAAATAAAAAATAAAAAATAGAGCAAATTAATGAAATTTCTTTTATTATTTCATTAATGAAAATTAGTGAAATTAAAGAAAAAGTTAGTTCTTTAAAAATTTAACAAAATTAACTAAACTTTAGCTAAATTGAGAAAGGAAAAAGAGAGGACTCGACTAAAATCAGCATGAGGCCTGTGTTACTCTGATACCAAAACCAAAGTAATTTCAGGAAAACTACAGACCAATATTTCTGGGGATTCTAAAATTTGTTCCTGGAATGCAAAAATGGTTCAACATATGAAAATTAATCAATGTAATACACTACATTTACAGAATGAGTGAAAAAAAACTATATAATCATCTGAATTGATTCATAAAAAGCATTTGACAAAATTCAATACCTCTTTATTGTAAAAATTCTCAACAAACTAGGAATAAAAGGAAACAACCTTCCTTAAGGTAAGAAAGATCATATATAAAACACCACAGCTAATATGTTTAATGGTGAAAGGCTAGAAAGTTTTTCCTCTAAGATAAAGAAGACAAAAATGTCTGCTTTTGTCAGTTCTATTAACATAGTACTGTGTCTGACCTGTGGTGGCACAGTGGATACAAGTGTCGACCTGGAATGCTAAGGTCACCATTTGAGGCTCCAGGCCTGCTTGGCCAAGGCACATACTAAAAATGATTTGATACTTCCTACTCCCCATCCCCTTTCTCTCTCTCTCCCCCACTCAAATCAATAAATAAAATCTTAAAAACAATCAAACAAAAAACACATAGTACTGGAAGTGCTAGCTAGAGAAATTAGGCAAGGTAAAGAAATAAAAATTATTCAAATTAGAAAGAAATAAAATTATGTGATCTCAGACATGGTCTGATGTGTAGAAAATCCTATGATTCCATGAAAAGTTGTTAGAACTAATAAAAAAAAATCAGCAAAGTACCTGGATATGCATGCTAAAGATAACATGCATAAATCAGTTACATCTGTATACTAAAAATAAATAATCTCAGAAGAAAATAAAACAATTCTATTTACAGTGGCATCAAAAAATAAAATCTTTAGAAATAAAGTTAAAGAATGCAAAAGCATGTATGTACATTGAAAACTATAAAACATTATTGAAAGAAATTATAATTGGAATGATGGCTCATGTTTGTGGATTGGAAGACTTACTATTGTTATGATGCCAATAATATGCAAAGCAATTTACAGATTAAATGTATTTCCTATCCAAATCTCAACAATATAAAAAAAATCTCAACAATGTTTATTTGCAGAAATATAAAAATCTATTCTAAAATTTATATGGAATTTCAAGGGACTCTGAATATCCAAAACAATTTTGAGAAAGAGAAGCAAAGTTATATGTCTCACACTTTCCAGTTTTAAACTTATTAAAAAAATAAAATTCATCAAAGCAATGTGGTACTGCCATAGTAAAAGACATATAACTCAACAGAACGAAATAAAGAACCCAGAAATAAACCTTTGCTTGTGGTCAAGTGAGTTTTGACAAGGGCATTAAGACTATTTACTACGGAGAAGGATAGTCTTTTCTACAAATGGTCTTGGGAAAACTGTGTATTTATATATGCAAAGCCATAGGATTAGACCCTTCCCTTACATCATCTAAAAAAAAATTAATTTAAATTGAATCAAAGACATAAACATAAGAACTAAACAATAAAAATCTTAAATATCATAAAGGAAAAGCTTCAAGACATTGTATTTACAATGTTTTCTTGGGTATATCAAGCACAGGCAACAACAAAAAAATGGACCAATTTAACTATACATCAAAATTAAAAACTGATAGTGCTGCAAAAGACACTATCAATAGAGTTAGGGGCAACCAGTGGAATGGGAGAGGATATTTGCAAATCATATATCTGATAAAAAGTGAATATCCAGACTATAAAAGGAATTCCTGTTAATTGTAACAACAACAAAAAAGCAAACCCCTTGATTAAAAAAAAGGACAAAATCTTAAATAGACATTTCCTCAAAGGTATGCAACTGACTAATAAGCTCATAAGGAAATACTCAATATCAGTAGTCATTAAGAAAATTAAATAAAAATCATAATGAGATATCACTTCACACCCATTTTACACATCACATGAGGATGATATTATTAAAAAGGGGGGGGGGAAAGTGTTGGCAAAGCTGTAAAGGAATCAAAATCCTTGTGCATTATTGATAGGAATGTAAAATGGTGCAGCCGCTATAGGAAACAGTCTAGTGGTTCCTCAAAAAATTAAAAATGGAATTATTATATGATCCAATAATTCCATCCAGTATATGCCTAACAAATTGAAAACAGAAACTCTTTTTTTTTTTTTTTTTTTCGTTTTTCTGAAGCTGGAAACAGGGAGAGAGAGTCTGACAGACTCCCGCATGCGCCCGACCGGGATCCACCCGGCACGCCCACCAGGGGCGACGCTCTACCCACCAGGGGGCGATGCTCTGCCCATCCTGGGCGTCGCCATGTTGCGACCAGAGCCACTCCAGCGCCTGAGGCAGAGAGGCCACAGAGCCATCCCCAGTGTCCCGGCCACCCTTGCTCCAATGGAGCCTTGGCTGCGGGAGGGGAAGAGAGAGACAGAGAGGAAAGCGTGGCGGAGGGGTGAAGAAGCAAATGGGCGCTTCTCCTGTGTGCCCTGGCCGGGAATCGAACCCGGGTCCTCCGCACACTAGGCCGACGCTCTACCACTGAGCCAACCGCCCAAGGCAAAAACAGGAACTCTTAACAGGTACTTATACATTTTCATATCAGCATTATTTTCAATAGCCAAAAGGTGGAAGCAACCCTTTTGCATATTTGTATTTGTTTTCCTATCTCTTTCTGCTTCTGCTTCTGTCTTTTGCTGTTCCTATTTTCATCTCTCTTCGCCTCCTCAGACCTATTCTTCTTTCCTTTTCCCATCCCCATTCCTTTCCCAATTGATATTTCATTGACTTTCTGGTCTTTGTCCTGCCTATCAGTGGATAAATGGGTAAGAAAAATGTGGTAAATGAAAAACTATTTGACCCTAAAAGGAAAGCAATTCTGACATGTGCTGTAATGTGGATGAGCCTTGAAAACTTCATGCATGATAAGTGCAGTAAGCCAGTCACAAAAGGACAAATACTCTGTGACCCCACTAATATGAAATCCCTAGAGTATTTGAATTCAGAGAGATAAAAAGAAGAATGGAGGTTGCCAAGGGGCTGTGGGGAGGGGAAATGGGGAGTTATTGTTGAATGGGTAGGAAGTTTCAGTTTAAAAGATAAAGGAATTTCTGGAGAAAGATGGCGGTGATGGTTGCACAACTTAATGCCATTGAATTGTACACTTAAAAATGGGCAATTTTATGTTATGTGTATTTTACCACAATAAAAACAACAACAATTTACCCCCCAAAATATTTTAAAATTCATAGAAGAAACCAGCTTACTCTAAAGCAGGGGTAGTCAACCTTTTTATACCTACCACCCACGTTTTGTATCTCTGTTAGTAGTAAAATTTTCTAACCGCCCACCGGTTCCACAGGAATGGTGACTTATAAAGTAGGGAAGTAATTTTACTTTATAAAATTTATAAAGCAGAGTTACAGCAAGTTAAAGCATATAATAATAATTACTTACCAAGTACTTTATGTTGGATTTTTGCTAATTTTGGCAGAATAAATCTTTATAAAACAACTTACTATAGTTAAATCTATCTTTTTATTTATACTTTGGATGCTCTGCTACTGCCCACCATGAATGCTGGAACGCCCACTAGTGGACGGTAGGGACCAGGTTGACTACCACTGCCCTAAAGTGGAAAAATATGTAAAAGGTTAACATTATGAATCATAAGGAATTTAAAAAATGATGCTTTGGTCACGAGAAGAGGTAGTATTAAAAAGTATTAGTTTAGTCATTAAATTGTCAAAGGAAGGAAGAACATAAACATTCAGTTTCTTTACAGTGTTTTGAATGTAAATATTTATATTCCATTAATGAGAAATTTTTAGAAACAAACAAAAAGCACACAAAAACCAAATACCTTCCAAACACAATATATGGTAAAGTCACTGAATGAATAAGTCCCTACATTCTCCAAGGCATTTTGATAAAAGAATCAGTTTTAGGGTTTAGGCCCATTTCTACACTAAAACTTTATTATTATTTTAGGGTACTTCCTCTTAAGTATATAACATATAATATACAATTTTATGTCTAAGATTTACTTGAACACTTTAGTAAACTGGGAAAAAATAGTACCATTATCAGGTGATAATCTATTTCACTTATTATTATTATTTTCTTAGGTGAAAGGAGGGAAAATAATGAGGCAGACTCCCGCATGTACCAAACTGTGATCCACCCAGCAATCCCATCTGGGACCAATGCTGGAGTACCCAGCTATTTTTAGCTCCTGAGGCTGTCACACTAGATTGAGCTATCTTCAGTGCCCAGGACCGCGTTTGAACCAATAGAGCCACTGGCTGTGGGAGGAGAAGAGGGAGAGAAGGGTGTGTGAAGGAGGGTGGAGAAGCAGATGATCGCTTCTCCTGAGTGCCCTAACTAGGAATCAAACCAGGGATGTCCATGTCAGGTTGATGTTCTATCCACTGAGCCACTGGCCAAGGCCTATTATTATTACTATTTTTTAAATGAGAGGAGTGAATATAGAGAGACAGACTCCTGCATGTACCCTGACCAGGATCCACCTGGCAACCCGTGTCTGGGACCAATGCTTGAATCAACTGAGCTATCCTCAGTGCCTGAGGCCAACGCTTGAACCAATGGAGCTATCCTCAGCACTCAGGGCTGATGCTTGAACCAATCAAGCTACTGGCTGTGAGAAGGGAAGAGAGAGAGAGAAAGGGGAGAGGGAGGAAAAGAGAAGCAGATGGTCATCTCTACTGTGTGCCCTGACAGGGGATCAAACCTGAGATGTCCTTATGCTGGGCTAACACTCTATTTACTGAGCCAGCCAGCCAAGGCTTATTTCACTTTTTAATAAGAAATTTTTTATCTATCAGAATATTTGAAATTTTTATGTAACTAGAAACACAACATTACTGAAAAACCACTAACCTCAACAATTGTCATTATTTAACAACCTAAAGTGTATTTGATATCAATCCCATTTCAAGAAAGTCTGTTAGACATGATTATTTTCTACTAATCTGTATAATCAATGTATTGTATAAATGGTAAATTCAGATACTTTTAGCATTCTCCAAACTTTAATATTTATAAAGAGGAAATATTTCACCAAATTTTTTTCTTTTTTTCAAGAAAGAATAATTTTTTGCTGACGTAGTAAAAAAGTATGCATACATACACACATGCATATACATACCAAAATCATATGTTAATATCTCTTTTAAAGAAAAACTACATAAATGACCTTTGAAATGGTTTATATAATGACAGTGAAAGACTGCTGAGTCCATATGAATGCATTAGAGAGTAGTCCAAATGAAATTTAGTTATTTGAACTCTAAATTGCATTGTTCTACACATCATCTCTAGAAAGTTAAGCATTATGTGTTATAGAGGGTGATTGGATATTGGAAGAGCCTTGTTCTCTCATTCTGATTGAAATTATGTTGAATTGGATCATATCTCTGAGAATCAACTGTAGTAACATTACTTGAATGAAAATTATACAGTTGAATGAGCCTGCTATTAGTACCTATACTCAAGGCCACATGGAAACATCAAGTAAAATCATTAGTAAGCATACATTTTATACCGGTACAATAAATCCCAATTTCTCTGTATCTGCTCATGTCAGCTGCTTTGATCTAGCCCTGACCTAATCACAACTCACATCGCTCCACTCTCCACTTCTCTTAACAAGTTCCAGCTGCCCTCACCATTCCCCCAATGCTCTAGTGCTCTAACTCTTTCCCTTAATAGTCAGCAAAATGAGGAGAAAGGTAGTACTTCTTAGCAACTTGGATTGAGATGAAATTGTCAAGAACATGTATAGGTAGAAATATGCAAAGCTCCCTTCAACAAGTATACTTTATTAATTTTGCTTTATCTATTGACTATACAGAACATTTCACCTGATTTTGGTAGCTATTTGTTAATTTATTTTCATGGGAATTTTCCCCTTGCTATGTTTTAACCAAATCACCATGAATCAAAACACCTATGGTGCTCAACTCCTGTGGTTGGAATTCTCTATCATCCTGAAGTTCTGATGCAGGGAGAGGGAGAGGAGTCAAGTTTTTTAATATAATGCTAATTTAAGTGTGGATGTCCAAATAAACAGTACAGTAAGAAAAAATATTAAAAGCAAGAACCAAAGGCATTTTCTATGCTTAGAGTGTTTAGGCTGTGACTCAGTGGCTGTTACTATGCTTACAAGATCAAGATGTGTGTATGCTTTCTGGGTGCTTTTGGTAACATGGTTTACCAGAATTCACTGCATAAATATTCAATGTCATTATCTGGTGTCTAATCAAAGATATACAGTGAGCCAGAAAACAAAGCCCAACTGTACTTCTATTATCCTGTCATTGTACTTTTATGTCAACTGACCAATTATTGATAGAAAATTGTGTTTTCCAGAAGTCAAGAAGTATGCAGTCCTATAAGAAAAATGATAAGAGCAGAAAACTATGCGAAGGTGGAGAGGATGGGCTTTGGGAAGGCAATAGGTGGTTTGGAGAGAAGAGGAAGTAGTGGAGGGGAGATTAAGTATCCAATGTGAAGGATGAGTGCTAAAGACAGTGAGGAGAGGGAGAGAGAGGGAGAGAAAGAGAAAGAAGGAGTAGGAGGAGGACAGGGGAAAGGAGGTGGAGGGGAGAGAGAGAAGAGTAGGGACAGAGAAAGGAACGAAAAAAGGAAGAAGGAAGGAAGAAAAGAAGGAAGGAAGGAAGGAAGGAAGGAAGGAAGGAAGGAACAAAAGAAGAAAGGAAGGAGGAAAGGAAGAAGGGAGGAAGAAAAGAAGGAAGGAAGGAAGGAAGGAAGGAAGGAAGGAAGGAAGGAAGGAAGGGAGGGAGGGAGGGAGGGAGGGAGGGAGGGAGGGAGGAGGGAGGGAGGGAGGGAGGGAGGAAGAAAAGAAGGAAGGAAGGAAGGAAGGAAGGGAGGGAGGGAGGGAGGGAGAGAGGAGGGAGGGAGGGAGGGAGGAAGAAAAGAAGGAAGGAAGGAAGGAAGGAAGGAAGGAAGGAAGGAAGGAAGGAAGGAAGGAAGGAAGGAAGGAAACAAGGAACAAAAGAAGAAAGGAAGGGAAAACATGTAGAGATGCTTAGGCAGAAGCAGAAGGCAGGCATTAAACATCAGAAACAAGAATTTGTTTGGCTGCTCTGAGGGGTTAAGAAACCTCAGAACAAGTGATAGATGAGTAGTGAGCTGGAAATGTTGGGCATTCTATCATTTCTTTCTTCTGTTTCTCTAAGATTTTTCTAAGACTTTGGTTTCCTAAGATCTCTGCAAAAAAAAAAAAAAAAGTTTTTGTACTTGATTTTTTCAAAGTGTGTCAATGTATGAACTGGCCCCAGAAGTGGCAGAAAGAGCTAAGTTATATTTGAGTTACATTTATATACTCCTATTTTAATGATGTATAAAAATGCATAGTTTTTGGCAAACAGGTTTTGAAGAATAATACAATGATGTGTCCTTTAGCATTATTTTTATTTACTTGACTCCATCCAATGTAGGATGGTGCAAAAGTTGGCTTACAGTTGTTCAGATGGAAAATAATATAATGATGAATATATAATAATACAAGAATAAACAGTGTTGTGTACTTACATTTGTAAACCTACTTTTGCCCTATCCTCTCCTGTATTTTAAGACCATTTAAAATCAATCTTCCAGTTTTGAATGTTCATTTTCATGTTCCATACAGTACATCTTAGACTTAAATGTCATGATTAACCCAACTTTACCTTTGAATAAATTTATGCTCTTTTGGCAAAGAACAGGCACATTTAAAGAAAGAATTGGACAATCTCCATTCCCTTAAATTATTAAAGAAATTTTTATATACTTCCTCAATTATACAACCCAACAAGCAAGTCAACTTCAAAAAACAGTTGTTTTTATGGTTCAAGTATGGATCATCTGTAAGAAAATTTAAAAAAATTAAGTATCATGGAGCATGAGAGCACTGGTCCAGGAATAAGACACTGTTTCAGATAAAGTCCTGCCTCACGTTAGTCACGGGACCTTGCCCACCCCATTTAACTCTTTTGGCTTATGTTTTCTTATCTCTTATATGAGAAATTTTATCTATATGACCTTTTAAGTCTCTTTCAATTTTAAACTTTTATGTGTGTCCTAAGGACTGATCACTTAGAAAATCAGAAGTGAAAGAGTGTAATTCCAGGATGTGCAGTGAGGACTGGTGTTTATGGTTTGCTCTAATTTTGATCTCAGCTGTAAAGTAGTTCATATCCTGTTATATAGCCAATTTAATGATTTTTTTAAAAATAGTGTGAATTATCTCTCTCCTCATACACAACAAAATGTATTTTCTGAAAAATTTTCTAGAAGTTTTGTGTTCGTATCAGTTTAAGGATTTATAGAAAGAGAATAGACTATTCAATATATAAATATATATATGTATATATTTTAAATTATGCTTTGTGTTTTAAGATAATTGTAGATTCATATACAGTTGTAAGAAATAATACAGAGAGCTCCTATGTACCCGTCATGCAGTTTTCCCTGATAGTACATCTTCCAAAACTAGAGTTCTTATCACAACTAAGATTTTGATAATGATGTACTCAAGATACAGAACACTTTCATCACCACAAGGATCCCTCTTGTGCTTTAAACCCATATTTTTATCCCAGCCTCACCTCCATCTTAACCCCTAGAAACCACTAATCTCTTCTCTATTTGTATATTTTTTTACTCCAAGGATATCATATAGATAGAATCACACTATAACTTTTGGAGGTTGTTTTTTTATCACCTGGAAATTCATTTTGTTTGTAGCATATATCAATAGCCTATTTATTTTTGTTGCTGAGAATTTGACCATGTTCTGGGTATGTCACAGCTTGTTTAACAATTTATTTACTCGTCTGACCAGGCGGTGGTGCAGTGGATAGAGCATCGGACTGGGATGCGGAGGACCCTGAGGTCGCCAGCTTGAGTGCGAGTTCATCTGATTTGAGCAAAGCTCACCAGCTTGGACCCAAGGTCGCTGGCTCGAGCAAGGGGTTACTTGGTCTGCTGCAGCCCCCCCCCCCCCTCCATCAAGGCACAAATGAGAAAGCAATCAATGAACAACTAAGGAGTCACAAGGAAAAACTAATGATTGATGCTTCTCATCTCTCTCTGTTCCTGTCTGTCTGTTCCCTATCTATCCCTCTCTCTGACTCTTTCTCTGTCTCTGTAAAAAAAAAACAACCCAAAAAAACAAAAAATCCCAATTTTTTACTCATTGAGAGACATTGGGTTGTTACCAGTTTGGAGCTATTGTGAATACAGGTACAATGGCTGGGTTGTATGATAGTTTCATGTTACTGTTTTATGTTTGTTTTTTTTAGAGAAACTGTCAAACTGTTTTTCCAGAGCGGTTATAGCATGTTACATTCATATCAGCAATGTATGAGTGATCTAATTTCCCTACCACCTCTTCAGCATTTGGTATTGTTACTATATTTTTTAAAAATAGACTTATCATTTAGAAGAATTTCAGACTTATGTAAAAACTGAGCAGATAATACAGAAAAGTACCCGTATAATCCCCAGCCCACCCTGGTTTTCCCTATTACTATTGTTTTACATTAATGTTCTGTTTGTTACAATTAATGAACCAATACTTGGTGTATTATTATTAACTAAAGTTAATAGTTTATTCAGATTTTCTTAGTTTTTTTACCCAATGACTTTTTTTTTTAATAATTATTATTTTTTATTTTTTACAATTTATTTTTTACATTTTTTTATTTATTCATTTTTTTAGAGAGAGGAGACACAGAGAGAGAAAGAGACAGAGAGAGGAAAGAGATAGAAAGAACAGAGGGAGGAGCAGGAAGCATCAACTCCCATATGTGCCTTGACCAGGCAAGCCTGGGGTGTCGAACTGGTGACCTCAGCATTCCAGGTTGATGCTTTTACCCACTGCGCCACCACAGGTTAGGCCCCAATGACTTTTTAATATTACAAAATACCATCTATGATATCACATTACACGTAGCTGCCATATCTCCTTAGACTTCTCTTATCTGAGATAGTGTCTTAAACTTTCCCTGTTTTTAATGGCCTTAATCTTGGTGTCCTGGTGTTGTCATTTTACCAATTCAAATGAAATGCAGAAATTTCTTTTTATAGCCTTCCCCATTTATAATTTAATTGACTTAAATCCCCATTTAGAATCATATCAGTGTTGCCAGTTTTTGCTCTAACTCAAACGTAATTAAAAGGAGAAACAAGTTGACTCTCAGAAGAAGGAAATCATTTTAATTCACCCATATTTTTGCTTACTCTGTTCTTTCTTTCTTGTAATGCTCCAAGAGTCCTTCTTTTATTTTTTCCTTTTCATTTCAAGAGCTTCCTTTAGCCATTCTTTTTGCGGCAAATCTGCTGATGGCATATTCTTTCAGTTTGCCTTCATCTGTGTGTATCTTGATTTTCCCTTCATTCCTGAAGGGTATTCTGCTTGGATATAGAAGGTAAGGTTCACAAGTCATTATTTTTTTTAGCCTTAAAAAATATTGCTCCACTTTTTGTGACTTCCATGAAAAATACCCTGTATTTCAACTTGTTTTTCCACTACAGGGAAGGTGCTCTCTCATTGCTTCCAAGTGTTTTTCTTTGTCTTTAGTTCAGGTATTTGGCTATGATTTACTTGGTGTGACTCTGGATTTTTCCTGTTTGCAACTTGCTCATCTTCTTGAATCTCTAGGTATATTTTTTTTGTGAAATTTGAAACATTTGCAGCTGTTACTTATTCAATCCTTTTGCTGCCATGTTGTCTTTCTTCTCTCCTCCCAGGACTTTGATTACACAGATCCCTGAGACTCAGTTCTTCTATTTCTCTTTGTTGTCCAGATTGGCTAATTGCTCTGTCTTCAAGTTACTGATTCTTTCTTTTGTCCCCTCCATTTTTTTTCCTGAGTCTATCCATTCAGAATTTTTTAATTTCTTCTTTAATTTTAGTAGTATATATATAGATATTAGTTCCAAAATTTCCACTTGGCTTTTAGTTATGTTTTCTACTTGCTTAGACTTCCTATTTCTTTGCTGAGAATACTTATTAAATTTATTTCAAGCTCACTCATACTTACTTATAAAATATTCTTATGATTGATGCTTTCAATTCTTTGCCAAATAATTCTGACATCTTGGGCATCTTGTATTGGCATCTATGGTTATTTTTCCATTCAAGTTAAGATCTTCCTGATTTTTGGTATAACGAGACATTTTGATCTGGACTGGACATTATTATTTTTTGTTATGAAATGCTAGTTCTTGTTTTTTTAAAGATTTTATTTATTGATTTTAGAGAGAGAGAGAGAGAGAGAGAGAGAGAGAGAAAGGGGCAAAAAAGCAGTAGCATCAACTCATAGTACTGGCTTCTCGTATGTGCCAGGCACATCCGGGGTTTTAAAGCATCAACCTCAGGATTCCAGCTCAATACTCTGTTCCAGGGGTCGGGAACCTATGGCTTGTGAGCCAGATGTGGCTCTTTTGATAGCTGCATCTGGCTTGCAGACAAATCTTTAATAAAAATAATAATAACGTTAAAAATATAAAACATTCTCATGTATTACAATCCATTCATTTCCTACCGCTCATGTTCATGGTTGTGGGTGGCTGGAGCCAATCACAGCTGTCCTCCAGGAGAACACCAAATTTTTATTGGATAATGCGTAATGTACACAGGTCATTGTATGGCTCTCATGGAATTACATTTTAAAATATGTGGCGTTCATGGCTCTCTCAGCCAAAAAGTTTCCCGACCCCTGCTCTATTCACTGTATCACCACAGATCAGACAAATGCTAGTTCTTATTTAAATCTTGTATAGCTTGCCTCTGCTAGCCTTGTTCTGACAGATTAAGACAGTATGTACTGCCTTTGTTATTGCCAGTTGAAGATAGAAGTCCATGTTCCCCACTTGTCCTCTGATTGAAGAGGTATTCCTTATTATTGCTGAGTTGAGGAGGGAGTTTCAGCTCCCTGCTAGCCTCCACTGATATCCTCATGGCTTGGAGACATAAGACTGCCTTGTTACTGCTCCCAAAATGAGTATGCTGACACAGTATTGTAGGGTGGGGGGAGGATGAAGGATTGCCTTGTTTTCACTGTGTTGTAGTGAATGTTCTGTTTCTCCATCATGCCTCCTCTGGCATCATCCACTGGGAATATGAAGGATTTATATTGTTACTGTCTGATGAAGATGCACCTGGCCTTAAGGCCTCATTTACTCTCTGGTAGGAAAGAAAGTCCCAGCTCTCTTTTTGGTCTCTTTGCGCCAATCCAGAGAGAGGTTTGGGGTGCACCTGAACATCCTGGGAAAGAGTAAAGCAAGGATCTCCACTCAGACTCTACTGGCATGGGTGCAGGTGGGTCTACAGTGTTTTTTGGATGCATTAGAGTCATTATTGTTTAGAAGTTCACAGACATGAAGGCTGCCCCTTTCATTGTTCTTTGGCTATAAAGAGCAGGCTCTTGTTGGGATTCTTCTTGTCTACACTCAGTGGTGTTTGTGGTTCTCATCTGCTTCAGTTCCAAGCAATATGGGGTATGTGAGGCAAAAGGAAAACCCAGAGAACTCACCAACATGTTGTTCCACAGGTCCTGAGGGCCCTAGCCTGACTTCCCTCTTCAATTCACCTTTTTGAGTTGTCTTATGTTTGTTTTATTTATTTATTTTATTTATTTTTTTGTGGGCCATTATCTTTAATCCTAGCTTTCATCCAGTGAGCAAGTAAAAACACACACTGGGCTCCAAAACCCACTCACATTCAGTGCTCACAAAGCTACTGACTTATCCGAGTTTCCTAGAATCAAAGGTTTCTAGCTCACTAGCCTCATTCTCCTTTGTTCCCTGTTGGGCAGATAAAATATATTATGCTCACTTTGTTAAAGATGGCGCTGCCCACATGGATGGCCATTGCCCAGGTGATATTCTTATGTTTATTTTATATATAATGTCCAGAGTTTATTTGGGAGGGATAGAGAAAAGTATGTCTATTCTATTTTCCCAGATGTGAAAATCCAATTTTTTCTCTATATATTTAATTATCAATTTTAGAACTTCCCATTGTAAATTAAAACCAGATGTCATTTGTTTGTCTTTTCCAAGAAGAGCAAGAAGAAATTTTCTTTCTTTGAAATTGTAAGAACCTTTTACCACACTTGTTTCATGTTGTGAAAGATGGCTATTCTGTGTCTTGGTATCCATTCATAACTCCCAATATGTTGCCATGATTTCTGAATTTCTCCAGAGTTTGCATTCCTGGATAACACTATTAACTGCCACAGAGAGTTCCTGGTCCCAGAGTCTGATCTAGGCTCACCAATATAAATATATTTTGCTTGTTAATTGATTGATTAAATAAATGAATGTGTTTTTAGTTTCTGCCAACCATTCACTTTACTCTAATGACAGAACTTTTAAAGTTAATTTGGCTAGTCCTGAACTAGGCTTTTTTCTCTTTACATAATTTTGGATCCCCATGATACTAATAACTATTTGCTAAATCAGGCAGTCATAACAAATAAATTACATATATCTGCTTTTGTTGTGCCTCAAACAGAAATGTCTCTTGTAGGAGCTCAAATATTTCTTTCTTGAGGTTTGACAGATGGCTGGGGAACATATAAAAAGGTATCTAAATGATGCCAATTAAAACTTCAGTGTGCCTACATAATTTCTATTTACAGATTGGGAGGAATTGAGATTAAGAGAAGTTAATCAACCTACTCAGAGTTTATACAGTGTATAGTTTCTGATCCCCCAAACTGACATGTGTTTTCATGTTGTCTGTCTTCATGAACCTGGGAAGCTTTTGATGTTGGTGCTGCTTTTGATGTTTCTGATGAGAGGTGAGAGAGCACAGCATTCTGTAGAGCTTCTCTGAATGTTAATGTGCAAAACTATCTGTGTGCATTTGCTAACCACCTATTATGTGGAGAATACACTACTAGGCTCTCAGTACAGGTGTGTGGAGGAAGGGATGGGCTGAAGAGATGGTTAGGGTAGAAAGCATTCCTTTTTAGCCAAGGACACTTATTTTCTCCTGCAGTCCTGGGTTGCCATATGTTAGAATATAAAAATTTTGTAGACATTGCCAGGTACACAACAGGTGGCCCAGTGCAAAATTAAAAACTGAATCCCATTATTCAAAATACAGGAAAAATACTAAAGGTGTTAAAAGTGCTAAATTATAAAGTTTTTTCTAAGCTTATCATTTTTTTTCTTTCTTTTTTTTTTTTACAGGGACAGAGAGAGAGAGTCACAGAGAGGGATAGATAGGGACAGACAGTAATGGAGAGAGATGAGAAGCATCAATTATCAGTTTTTTGTTGCGACACCTTAGTTGTTCATTGATTGCTTTCTCATATGTGCTCTGACCATGGGCCTTCAGCAGACCGAATAGTCCCTTGCTTGAGCCAGCGACTGTGGGTCCAAGCTGGTGAGCTTTTTGCTCAAGCCAGATGAGCCCACACTCAAGCTGGCGACCTCCGGGTCTTGAACCTGGGTCCTTCTGCATCCCAGTCTGACACTCTATCCACTGCGCTACCACCTGCTCAGACCAGCTTATCATTTCTTTAAAATTGCTATTTAATATTCTCAGTAGAGAAAATTTAAAATTAGTGCTATAAATAGTACCATGCATCCTTATACTCATGCTAGTATTAATGCAAATATATGGTTATTTAACTCATGTAGAACCACCTAAAGTATACAGTTTATGCACACATATGGATTTATTTCATTCTTACCAGATCAGTGCAAATGTTACCCAAATTAGCTCAACTGTTTCTTTTTTTACTTCTTGAAACATATATTTTACCAACACTTTAGCTTTTGATTAGTGATAAATAAGGAGGAGGCACTGAAAAAAAAAAGCAAAGATGGGTTGTTCTATCTTTCTCTTTTTGTGTATGGTGTGCATCATTTTTAGCATAATTATTTAGCTGATCCAGAAGAGTAACATGGGTAACAAAGGATATGATTGTTTCTCTTGATTATTTGTGTTCTTAGAACTCCATTGCTTTCTTTCTACATTTGAAGGAAGATCTGGCAAAAAGAAATACCTTGTTTCTTAGGGCTGTTTCTGTCTCTGCTTACTGAAGCATAGCTGTAACAATCTTACCTTGTACTTGCTTTGAGTCTCACTGAGCTCCCACACATCATGAATCCACAAGATTCTGTGCGTGGAGCATCTGGTGTAATATACAAACCATGGATAGGCATATTTCATGTTCACATGCAGGCTCCGATTACTGAGATTTTAAAGACATTTACAGCAGAGCATTAAACCCAACATAGCTCTGAACACAGAACTCTGGGCACAGGTCAGATATCATGAAATCTGCCCTTATTTGTGTGAAACAAGTTCTGTATTTTTAGTCTCCTGCAACTAAATTCTCTTATTCTCTTTGCTTTACCCACCTAAATCTTTAGCTTTCCCAGAAGCTATGAAATCTGCCATCTCAGTTTGCTATCACCTAAAGGATTTATTATTTGAGCTCAATTTCGCTTGACCAATTTTTGGCTGACAGTTAACTTGTTTGCTAACACATCATTCACATTCAATGTGAATGCGGTTGTCTTTTTTCCTCCTGTTTCAAACTTTACTCCAATTCTGGTACGTGTGAAATTTCAGCTCCCTGCTGTCAGAACCATTGCTTAGTTAGAACTCAGACTTTCTAACTGTGCCCCAACTCAGGGTTATTCCTTAATTGCATTATCTCATCAAGTCTCTGTTTCCTCATCTCTGCAATAAAGATGAAAATGTTCCCTTAACCTATTTGCTTATTATTAGGAAATAATGAATGGAGAGTCAATCATAGAACCTGACACAAGTTATTTTACTCTTATAATTATTTCTTTTAAAACAACCCTTTGCAATCATATAAATCTGACACTTTTTATTTTAATCTTATTACAAAATACTTTTTGCCTTATGGTCACAAAATTTGAAAGACTATTTAATTTTTTTATTTCCTCCTTTAACCTTTAAAGTTGAATTTATTATAAACAACTTATTACTGAATCCTCTAATATCTCCACTGGCTTATATAACTGTCAATTGGTTATGGAAAACAGACATCTGCTAAGTCTATTTTCTAGCTCAATACACCAGTTTTAATTTATTTTATTCTCAGATAATATTAGAGTGATGGCCTCATGAGAGATACCCTGATCTCTGCCCTTGAAATTTCAACAAATTGAATAACTAGAATGCAGCAAACCAACGCCAGCTGGTCTCACAGGCACACCTGAAAGTTCCGTGAACCAAATGGACTAACGGTGGGAAGGGTTGAGGGGGTGAGAGTGAAAGATAAAATGCATTCTCAGTGGGCTCTGGAGAGGAGACAAACCCAAAGTGACTGGGTTCTTCTTTTCTGCCAGAGCTACAGAGAGGAAGGAAGCTCAGAGTGTCTGGGTTTTGTCAGTCAGCTTGAACTCTACAGATTTCTTCTGCTGAGCTTATGGAGAGGAGAGAAGCCAGGAGTGACTAGGTTTTTCTTTACTCTGCTGGGACTATGAAACTTGGATTGTCTGGGTTTTGTCTGAGGGATATGGAGAAGCCCAAAATGACTGGGTCTCTTTCTGTGGGAAGAAGAGGAGAGATTTAGGGGCAGATACTAAACCAAAGCTGCGGCAGAACAACAGGTCTCAGCTAGCTTTCTCGTGGTCTCCCTGTAACCAAAACTCGGCACAAAGACAGAGAAAAACCAAAGTACAGCCTCCCAGTCACCTAGATTCCATATTCCTAGCCTCCCTTACCTCCTGAGTACTAAGAGTGGCAGTGATAGACCCCACAGCTAATTCTCCAGAGCCAGTCTCATCCCTGAAGAACAGAAGTGCTCTGTGTCTGTTGCCCTGGTCTGTTGAGATGGGGGAGGTGCTCCCAGAGGCCTGAGACTGCCACTGCTAAAGTGTAAAGCCCTCACAACATACTCCACAACTGTGGCCCAGCCTCCATCATTGTGATAGCAACATCTCAGCCGAGGTCAGCTCAGAAATTTCAGAGAGCTAAAACTTGTAACACAACAAAACTTACTGAAAGAAAACAAAAATCCTCTCAAAACTAAAATATTTTTTCTTTTTCTTTTTTGAACTTCTTATTTCATTTTTATATTTATCTTTATTTTTGTGGGTGTTCTTTTGGTATTTACTCTTTGTTTTTGTGGTTTTTCTTCTTTATTATCTTCTATTTTTTTATATTTTTCACTTTTACTTTTGATATTTTTAGTTGTTTTTTTGTTAGAGTTTTTAAGAATACCACTCACAAATGCCATGAAGGAAAAAGACATCAAATACCATGGCTACACAAGACAGAGATATGGTTCTGAAAGAAAATAAAAAATCTCCAGAAAAAAGTCTTGATCACATGGAAACGTTGGAGTTAAATGATAGAGAATTCAAAATTGAAGTTCTGAAAGTACTCAACGAGATGCGAAAAAACATCAATAGGCAACTTAATGAGCACAGAAAAAAAATAGCAAGGAGATTGAAACTTTAAAAACAGAGATGAAGAGCTTGATACATGAATTTATAACTGAGCTAACAAGTTTAGCTAATAGAACAGGCCAGACAGAGGAAAGAGTCAGGACATTGAAGACAGGCAACTAGAGATGCTACAGAGGGAAGAGGAGAGAGATTCATCGATTTAGAAAATAAGAGGGCTCTACAAGAACTGTCTGACTCCATCAGAAAGAGCAATATAAGAATCATGAGTCTATCAGAAGAAGAAGAAGAGAGAGAGAAAGAAATGGAAAGCCTATTCAAACAAAAATTTGATGAGGACTTCCCAAGCCTATTGAAAGAGTTAGAGCCTCAAATCCAAGAAGCAAACAGAACACTGAGTTACCTCAGCCTAAACTGACCTTTTCCAAAGCATATCATAATAAAATTGTCAAAAATCAATGACAAAGAAAAAATCCTCAAGGCAGCTAGGGAAAAGAAGAACATAACATATAAAGGAAGACCCATTAGGTTATTATCAGACTTCTCGGCAGAAACTATACAAGACAAAAGAGAATAGACCCAAACATTCAAAGTACTGAAAGAGAAGAATTACCAGCCAAGAATACTATATCCATCAAAGTTTTTCTTTAAATATGAAGGAGAAATAAAACTTTTACAGACATACAGAAGCTGAGGGAATTAATCACCAGAAAACTTCCACCTCAGAAAATACTCAAGAGTATTATTTGACCAGATGCAAAGAACAAATCAAAATTACAAATAAAAGCTCAACAAGGTCACAGTAAAAACCAAGATAATCTGTTACAACAATAACAAAAGGGGAGAGGATAAATATCTGCAGTAGCAAAGAAGGATGGAATGCAGAAACACTCATAAGACAAAAGACTCTTGTATATATGACAAGTCTTATCTTAATAACCTAATGGTAACCACCCATGATAAAGCCACTATTGAAACACACAGCTTAAAAAAATAAACAGGGGAAATAAGTATGAAATACCACCAAACAAAAACAACTGAAGAAATACAAAAGAGAAGAACCAAATGAGACACAGAGTTACCAGAAAACAAAACAAAAAATAAAATGGCTACAGAAAATCCTCAAGTGTCAATAATTACCCTAAATGTAAATGGACTAAACTCACTAATAAAGAAGCACAGAGTAGAAGATTGGAACAAAAAGCACAACCTTACCATATGCTGCCTTCAAAAGATACACCTAAGCTGAAAGGACAAAAGTAGACTCAAAGTGAAAAACTAGAAAACAATTCTCCAAGCAAATAATACCCAAAGAAAAGCAGGTACAGCCATACTCATATCTGACAATACTGACTTCAAGACAACAAAGGTAACCAGAGATAAAGATGGACATTGCATAATGATAAAGGAGACATTGTACCAAGAAGATTTCACACTTCTATATATATAGGTACCATAACAAGGAACACCAAAATAAATAAAACATCTGCTAACTGATCTAAAAATAAAAGCATACAAAAACACAATTATACTTGGAAATTTCAACATACCATTGACGGCTTTAGATAGATCATCCAAACATAAAATCAATCAATAAATATCATCTTTTTTTTTTTTTTTTCTTTTTTCATTTTTCTGAAGCTTGGAAACAGGGAGAGACAGTCAGACAGACTCCCGCATGCGCCTGACCGGGATCCACCCGGCACGCCCACCAGGGGCGACGCTCTGCCCACCAGGGGGCGATGCTCTGCCCATCCTGGGCGTCGCCATGTTGCAACCAGAGCCACTCTAGCGCCTGAGGTATAGGCCACAGAGCCATCCCCAGCGCCCGGGCCATCTTTGCTCCAATGGAGCCTTGGCTGCGGGAGGGGAAGAGAGAGACAGAGAGGAAAGCGCGGCGGAGGGGTGGAGAAGCAAATGGGCGCTTCTCCTGTGTGCCCTGGCCGGGAATCGAACCCGGGTCCTCCGCACGCTAGGCCGACGCTCTACCGCTGAGCCAACCGGCCAGGGCTAATAAATATCATCTTAACTACACACTAGAGCAAATGAATATAATAAACATTTATAGGCACAGGCCGATTGGCTCAGCGGTAGCACATTGTCTTGGTGTGTGGATGTCCCAGTTTTGACTCTAAGTCAGGGGACATAGGAGAAGCAATCATCTGCTTCTCCACCTTTTCCCATCTACTTTTCACTCTCTATCTCTCTCTTCCCCTTCTGCAGCCATGGCTCGGTTTGAGTAAATAGGCCCTGGGCACTGATGGTGGCTCCATGACCTTGCCTCAGGCAAGCAACCAATAGCTTGGTTGCTAAGTAATGAAACAATAGCCCCAGATGGGTAGAGCATCACCCCATAGGAGGCTTGCTGAGTGGATCCCAGTTGGGGTACATGTGGGAGTTGTCTCTCTGATTCCATATTTCTCACTTAAGAAAAGTAAAAAAATAGACATTATAGAATATTTAATCCCAGAATATCATATTATACATTTTCTTTCTAGTGTGCATGGAGCATTCTCAAGGTTGACCATATGTTGAGCCACAAAACTAACCTCAATAAATTCAAGAAGATTAAAATTAAACCAAGCATAAATCTTTGAAATTAGAATTCAGCTGCAAAAAGAAAGAAGCACACAAAAACATACTTCTAAAGATGAGTGGGTAAAATAATAAATAAAAGCAGAGATAAAAAGATATACACAAACAAAAATGACAACATGAGATATCAAAACTTTTAGGATATAACAAAAGCAGTAATAGGAGGGAAGTTTTTATCATTACAGACCTATATGAGGAAATAAAAGTGATCTCAAGTAAACAACCTAATGTCACATCTTAAAGAACTTGAAAAAGAAGAACAAAGGCAACCTAAAGTTAGCAGAACAAAGGAAATAGTAAAAACTAGAGCAGAAATAAATGAAATAGAAAAAAAAGCAGTATAGAGAAAATGAATGCAACAAAGAGCTGGTTCGTTGTAAAGATAAATAAAATTAACAAACCCCTGGTTAGATTCTCTAAGGAAAAAAGAGAAATGACTCATATAAACAAAATATGAAATGAAAGAGGAGAAATGACCATAAACATCATAGTTGTGTGAAGGATCATACTAGAATACTATGAAAGATTATATGCCACCAAATTTAACAACTAGAAGAAATAGATAACTTTCTAAAACTACACAATCTTCCTGGACTAAGCCACAAAGAAGTGGAAAACCTAAATAGACTCATTAGCAGGGAGGAAATAGAAACAACTATCAAAAACTTCCCTCTAAATAAAAGTTCAGGACCAAATGGCTACACTAGTAGCCATTCTACCAAACATTCAAAGAAGATTTGATATCTATCCTGCTCAAAGTTTTAAACAAAATAGAAGAAGAAGCAATACTCCCTAACACATATTATGAGGCTAACATATGATATCAAAATCTGGCAAGGATAACACAAAAGGAGAAAACTATAGACTAATATCTTTAATGAATACAGATGAAAAAATTCCAAACAAAATACTAGCAAATTGAATACAACAATACATTAAAAAAATAATACATTATGATCAAATGGGATTCACTTCAGGAGCACAAGGATGGTTCAATATGCATAAACTGATCAATGTAATACATCACATCAACAAAACAAAGGACAAAAATCATGTGATTTTATCAATAGATGCAGAAAAGGCATTCGATAAGATACAACATCCAGATATGTTTAAAACACTCAATAAAATGGGTACAGAAGAAAAGTACATCAACATAATAAAGGCCATATATGATAAATCATCAACAAATACCATACTAAATGGTGAAAAACTGAAGGTTTTTTCTTTAAAATCAGGAACAAGACAAGAATGTCCACTCTCTGCACTTTTATTCAATATAGTTCTGAAAGTTTTAGCCAGAGCAATCAGACAAGAGAAAGACTTAAAAGGCATCCATATCAAGGAAGAAGAAGTAAAGGTACCACTTTTTGCAGATGACATGATCTTGTATATAGAATATCCCAAAGATTCCACTGAAAAACTATTAGAAATGACAAACCAACACAGTAAAGTTTCAGAATACAAAATCAATATAGAAAAGTCTTTCCCATAAGCCAACAATGACCCTTCAGAAAATGAACTCAAAAAACCAATTCCTTTTACAATGGCAACAACAAAAATAAATTAAAAAAAGAATAAACTTCACAAAGGATGTGAAGGAGTTATATACTGAAAATTACAAAGTGTTATTAAAAGAAATTGAAAAAGATACAATGAAATGGTTAAATATTCCATGTTCAATATAGTTAAATGACCATATTACTCAAAGCAATATACAAATTTAATGCAATCCCCATCAGAATCCCAATGCCATTTTTAAAGAAATAATACTAAAAATCACCAGGTTTGTATGGAATCATAAGAAACCTTGATTAGCCAAGGTAAACCTGAGAAAAAAAGAATAAAGTCAGAGGTATCACACTACCTAACTTCAAATTATACTACAGAGCTGCAATAATCAAAATGGCATGGTATTGGCAGAAAAAACAGATATACAGACCAATGGAACAGAATCGAGAGCCCAGAAATGAAGCTACATATATATGGACAAATAATCTTCAACAAAGGAGCCAAAAACTCACAATGAAGAAAAGAAAATCTCTTCAATAAATGGTGCTGGGAAAATTGGGAAGCCACATGTATAAAAAATGAAACTTGACTACAGTTTGTCCGCCTGCATAAAAATTAATTCAAAATGAATCAAAACCCTAAATATAGGATCTGAAACAATAAATTGCATAGAAAAAAACATAGATACTAAACTCATGGACCTTTGTTGTAGATAACTATTTATGAATTTGACCCTAAAGGCAAGGGAAGTAAAAGCAACAATAAATGAGACTATATTAAACTGAAAAGCTTCTGCACAGCAAAAGAAACTGAAAACAAAACAGACAGCCAACCAAATGGGAGTTGATATTTACAAACAATAGCTCTGATAAGGGGTTAATATCCAAAATATATGTATAAAGAACTTACAAAGCTCAGCAACAAACAAACAAACAGTCCAATTAAAAAATGGGGAGAGGGCCTGACCTGTGGTGGCACAGTGGATAAAGCGTCGACCTGGAAATGCTGAGGTCGCTGGTTCGAAACCCTGGGCTTGCCTGGTCAAGGCACATATGGGAGTTGATGCTTCCAGCTCCTCCCCCCTCCTCTCTCTCTGTCTCTCTCTCCTCTCTCTCCCTCTCTGTCTTTCTCTCTCCCTCTCCCTCTCTCCTCTCTAAAAAAATGAACAAATAAAATTTAAAAAAAAAAAAAAAATGAGGAGAGGACCTGAACAGACATTTCTCCGAGGAAGACAAACAAATGGCTAACAGGTACATGAAAAAATGCTAATCTTCACTAGCTATTAATGAAATGCAAATCAAAAGTACAATGAGATAACACCTCACAACTGTTAGATTGGTTATTATCAATAAGACAGGTAAAAATAAGTGTTGGAGAGGCTGTGGAGAAAAAGGAACTGTCATTCACTGCTTGTGGGAATGTAAACTGGTACAACTATTATGGAAGAAATTATGGTGGTTCCTCAAAAAATTAAAAATAGAATTACTATATAACACATCAATCCTTCTACTGAGTATCTATCCCCAAACCTTGAAAACATTGGTACATAAAGACAGAGGCACCCACAAGGTCCATTGCAGCATTATTCACAGTGGCCAAGACATGGAAACAACCAAAGTGTCCCATGATAGAGGATTGGGTAAAGATGTGGTACATATATGCAATGGAATACTACTCAGCCATAAGAAATGATGACACATTGCCATTTACAAAAAACATGGATAGACCTTGAAAACATTATACTGAGTTAAATAAGTAAATAAAAAAGCTAAGAACTATATAATTTCACATATAGGTGGGATATAAAACTGAGATTTATGGACCAGAATAAAATGAACTGGTTACCAGGGAAAGGAGGATGCAGGTGAAGGGGTGGGAGGGAGAAGGGAGTAAAGAGAGATAAAGACATAATGACAGAAAATGATTTGACTTTGGATGATGGGTATACAACATAATCAAGTTAAACACTATAGAAATGTTTACCTGAAACCTATGTATTCTTATTGATCAATGTCAGCCCTTTAAATGTAATTTTTTAAATAAAATTTTTTAAAAAAGAAAAAATATAATTATTTTCCTGTAATGAACATCTTGTAATTTATGCATCTTTAACATTTGTTATCTGATACATAATCGGCTTTCTGAAGTCTGTTTCTGTTGACTTGACTGTGATGACCTTGCATTGGAGGTTTGGGGCAAAGTAATTTGATAAGAATCATTATTAATAAAAAACAGTTTTAGGATTTTTCATTTCTTGATACAGCAATACATATTTTCCTTCCAATCAAAGGTCACCACTCTAGTGGAAAAGATTTGTTTCAATTGCCTCTCAAATGAACAATTACCTTTCCTGTGCAAGCAAGAGGAGATAATATTTTATAAAAGACACATTTTCTCAGTGACTAAATGGCTATTCTCATTTGCCCAGTCATAGCACAGGACTCTAAGGGGCATGCTTGGAGAGTCTGGTCTGCAGGTTCTCTCACTAGTGTTTTCATACTCTGACCAACACAAAGTTGGGGGGCTTGGATTATTAGAATGTTATTTTTGATAGAAGTCATTATAAAGTCTAATCAAAATGGACTAAATTACTTGATTTACTTAATGACAAATTATATCCTGACTTATTGTGATCTTTCTTACATATGGTATGATCTAAATTGGACAACAAATGAATTCTAAGATTTAAGTATCTTCAGTGATCTTTCAGGGTATGCTTGATAGGTCTGTGTATTTGTTACATGGACTCTGGTCCAAGTGCTGGCTTTGGGAGCAAGGAGCATATGCTATATTTTATGGTATGATATGTGCATTAATTGGGAAAGGCTTATTAATTCATGTGTCTCTTCATTGTAGACTAAAAATCTATCTATCATCCTTCCAACTGAGTTTAGCTTGAGAATTCTCTGTTGCAAGAGTAATTTAATAATATATATATTTTCTGTTCTACTAGGGTCTGGAAGGCAATAAAGGTTTCCAGGAGATAAAAGAGAAATAAGAACCAGAGCCAGAACACAGAAGTTTTTCTAAGATTAGAAACCAAAGCCATAGATTAAACTATAGGAGCAAGACCAGAAATAAAACACATGATTGTGTGCGAATGGAAGAAGAACCATTAAACTAGGAGGTCAGTGGATGAAAAGCAGGAAGTTTCCTCATGCTTAAAATGGAGCTAGGACTTAGTAACATCTTGCTTTTAGTGTTTTGAGTATCACTGTATATTTATATTAATACTCTTAATAGTACCTGGCAGCTAGTAAATGTTCAATCAATGACAGCCATTATTATCATCATTATTATTATTTGAATTGAGGAATTTATCTCTAATAATTTTTGCCAAATGTGAAAATTCAGAAATGGTTTCTTGTATGTCTTTTCAAATGTAAATAAGGATTTGGTATATGCTCTTCAACCCTAATGTCACTGGAGTTCATGTCGCATGTTTCTTCTTTATTTTTTATCACAGAGGGTTCAGGCTCTCCTTTCTACTAATGATGAGTTCAGTGATTTAGAAATTAAGCCCAGTAGCTACATTACCTATTCAGTTGCTGAACCGTGACACCAGGTTTCATTACTCATACCAGCTTGTTTTAGAAATATGTCCCATCAACCTATAAATTATGGAGCTGCTATTATAAATTCAAACACAAATATGGGAAGTTTTAGATTAAGTTTGTATTCTCCTTAGCTGAATTAAAATATGCATGAACTGTATTGCATCCCAGACTTTAGTTCACTGAAAGTCTAAAGCGGAAGGATGATGTTAGATAAAAATATATGAGAACACAGTATTATTTGAAGTCCATATCCAACCTGTCATTTTGACAGATGCATGTTCTTGGCTTATTTTAATACTGAAATTTAAAAAATTAAGAATTCTAGTTCAATTTTCTATGGTTTTTCAAATCTATAAATATTT
Organism: Saccopteryx leptura; assembly: GCF_036850995.1. NCBI lineage: Eukaryota > Metazoa > Chordata > Mammalia > Chiroptera > Emballonuridae > Saccopteryx > Saccopteryx leptura. Next base: position 362,693,787 of record NC_089503.1, on the reverse strand, counting down.
TCACTCCCTTGGGTGAGAGAAGATTATTATGAGAGACTCTAAATAACAGGTGGAAGTTTTATGTCTGATGATGCTTATTAGCCCAGGATTTGTTTATGGCTCTAATAGTTTATTGTGTTATTTTTCCAAGTCCCTAATTCAGTCAAGCCACAAGATATATTGGGTGTTAGGTTATACAGGTGCCATGTTTAACACCTGTTATCCAAAGGTATGCAGTATAATGGGACATGAGATATATATATTATAAAAAAAAATAGCAGAAGTTTTATTTTTTATTAAACATTGATACTTATAGCAAGTGATATCAAATTTCAGGGCACTCTCTTTTGTTGTAAAAAGGTTGTAGGAATTTCAGTCTCAGGTTGGGAGTAGCATTTCTTTAGAGAAGTCTCCAGCATAGGCTCTAGCATTGACTTCTTTATTCAGGTTACTTGTCTCATTATTTATGGGGTGAGCCAGAGCAAGATTTAACCAGGCTAAGAGAGGAATTATATGGTGAGTCCATATATAGATTCTTTACATTATCCTAGGTAATCAACTTTTGACCCACAAAATTTGTTATCAGATAACATTAGTTTCTTTATTGTAATGATAGTGTTTATCATAAAGAAGAAACTTAACAAATATTTGTATGATCAATGTTTTCTAAAGTTATTTAAACTTGCATTTGTATGTCAGTATTTATAAATGTTAAAAATATAATTCCAACTTTACTGAATGGCATTTTCAAAGAAGAAGCCCAATGACCATGACCCATGTTTATAGAAGTCCACCAGTTATAGCCAGCATTGTCTTGTAGTCACATACTTCACACACTGCTTGTCCCTCAGAAAGAGCCTTTGCATATACTTTCTACATGTATCGATTCAGGTTTACCTTCATAACATATTTATTGAGTGCCTATGATTCTAAGATTCTAGACACAAGGGATATAATAGTGCACAAGACATATGAAACCTCTGTCCTTGCATTCTGTTGGAAAAAATCAACAATAAGCAAATACACACATAATGAATCAGTAATCACGAGGGCCTAGAGGAAAAACAAATTGAAGTAAGAGGATACAGAGGGGTTGGTGGTCGGATTTAAGAAGTTGGCCAAAGTAGTTCTTTTTGAAAAGATGATATTAGAACAGAGACCTGCATGAATAGAGGGAGTAAGCCAAAAGCATCCAGGCAAAGAGATCATCCAGGCAAAGCATCCAGGCAAGTGTGTGAGCACTGAGATGGAAGCATGCCTGTCATGTCCAAACAACAGCAAGGGGGCTATGGGGCTGGTTGGGACTGAGAAGGGTAGACAGTGACATGGTATGAAGTTGCTAAGGTAATAGGACCTTAATCACAGAATTTTTAGAATCTCAGAAGGACTTACTTTGTGTGGGACAGGAAAGAGGAATAACAAAATCTGACTTGTGCTGTAAAAGAAAATCTCTGATGTGTTGAGAATAGGATTTAAGGAGTCAAGAAAGCAACAGGAGAAAGAGTTAAAAAGCTCTGGCAATAGACTGGATGGGAAATGCTGGTAGCTTGAGCAGCAGTAGTAGATGTTAAGTGGGAGAAGTGATGAGGTTTCTTGATAAATTTAAAAAGTAGATCTGATGGGCTGTATGAATGGATTGGATGTGGGTCATAAGCAAGAAGAATCAATAATATCTCCAAGTGTTTTGCCAGCATGGAGTTTACACTGACAAATGAGGAACACAGGGAAACAGGTATTGTGTGTAGGGGCAAAAAAAATTTGGTTTTGGATGTGTTAATTTTGAGAAACTATTAGATATCAAAGTTGAGAGGTTGAATTAGCAATTAAATATATGAGCTTATAGCTTAAGAACACTGATAGTTAAAAATTTAATATTGTGAGCCTTCTGCATGTAGAAGGCATTTAAAGCATGGAGATAGATTAGCTCACCTAGAGGGTAAGTGCTGATAGAGAAGAGAGTGGATCTGAGGACTAAGTCCTTAGGGCACTCCAAAACATCAAGGTAAAGAAGATGAGAAGAATTTAGTTATGGTACTGGAAGAAGCAACAAATGAGGAAGGAAAAACACTATGACACAGCATCATAAAAAAAAAAGAAGGTGTTTCCGGAAGAAGGAAATTGTAAGATGCATTAAATGTTGCTTCCAGAAGGAGCAAAATGAGAACCAAGAATTGACCAAAAGGTTTTAGAATAAGATCTTTGGTTAACTTTCTCATGAAATGTCCTTTTTACGCCCTTTCACTAGCTCATTGGTAACCAACCTTCAAGTTCCTATAGTACAAAATAATTATCCAAAAACAAACCAAAAAAACATAAATGGAAAGGAGAGAATGAGAATATAATTGATTATTATGGTAATATATTACAATATTAAAACAATAAAATGGGGTAGGCTGTAGGCAGAGGACAGCCTTGACAGATACTATTGTGTGTGTGGGTAAGCCATAGGCTAAATATGCCTATTAACAAGCCACTTGGGAGAAGACATCAATGTTTTGAGAGCTTGCTAGGATAGAGGGTGAACTGATACATAGAATAGTGTAAAAACGGAGGGTAGCTCTGTTTGCTTCATTACCTAATCTGATGACAGATAAGAGTCCATTTTCAGAAATCTAGTCATAGTTATCCCAAAGAAACAAGCAGTTCACATCACTCTAAGATGTTATTTTATTTTATACAAATATGCCAGAAAATATTTTCTGAAATTATAATATATATACATTTTAAAGTAGGAAATAAAATACAGTGTTGTGTTGCTTTTTTAAAGTAATTTTTAGTAAGAAAACTAGTATAAATGAATAAATAAGTAAGTAATTGGGTCTTTCCAATAAAGGGAGAATAATGAAGGTGGTTTACTGGATATTTCTATGAATTAAGTAAAATCTCATTATCAGTAGAATGGCTCTACAGTCTATCTAGATATTTAAAGAAATTAACTAATAGGTTAAAGTAAGCTTTATAACAATTATTTAAGTCTTGTGGTATTAGGAGAAAACAGAATTGAGATTAAAAAAAAAATCTTTAACTTCTACATAGAGCCAAAGAAGGCAGATATATAAATAACAATTGAAGCATATATCCATAGTAAAAGAGGAAACAGGGCTAACAGAAAAGGGATAATAAATTTAAAAATATTAATCATTTTTAATTTTATTAATTTTTCATGGGATGTTATCATGTTCCTATCAAGTGAAGAATATTGACTATGTTGTCCCAGGAAGATATTTATTTTCTCTTATTAAAGCAATATAATGATTTTAGATACAATATTACAAACTACAAATTGATACTGCAAATTTATAGATCAAGTCAACTGCTTCTCAAACTTTAATGTGTATGCAAATTTCCAGGGGATCCTGCTTCAGATTCTGGCTCTGTATATCTAAATGGGAACTGAGATTCTGCATTGTTAACTGGCTTCCAAGTGAATTCAGTGCTGTTCCTTGGTGCATGATGCTCTGAGTAGCAATGTACAGAGAAATTGTACTTTCTAAGTGCCTGGGCCGACTTAGAGACTATTTATAGTTGATTCTCTTTCTCAGAGTGAATTGCTATAGAGCTGATTCCACCTTATCTGATTAGCATCTTTTCAGCTTGCATTGTTCCTCATATATGACTATTATGTTCTTGATAATAACTGAGCAGGCTTAGTAGAAGTGATAGATTTGCAGTTATCTGTTCCTGCTCATTACCCAGGCTTTTTTTATGGCCAAGAGGAAACATTTTGAGTATTGGGGAACATTCTGTGGTCATAGGATAGAGAGAAGGCAATGGTCCTGTGTAAAGATTGTGACCATGGCCTCATTAGCTCTGTGTTCTAAAACAGTGTTTTATTCAGCTTTGTTAATCAGCCAATTTTTTTTTTGAAAATATGCCAAGAATAGAGCCAATGATTTTTATCCTGCTTCAGAATATAGACTACATTCTTAAACCAAACTAGTTTATTCAGAAATATGGGCCATTGCTGTTCAAAGAAGAAATATAATTAAAGAAAAGCAGCACAAATACTGGTAAAAGGTACTCAGATTAATTATATACAGTACGTAGATTAACACACACCCCATTTTTTTTTTGTCTCTATCCCTTAAGACAGTAGCTCTCAACCCTGGCTTCCCATTAGTATCACCTTAGGAAACTATAAAATATCCAAACCTGGACCACCACTCTAAAATTTCTGATTTAAGTGGAAGAGTGGTGTGCTAGGCACCAGAATAATTTAAGAAGGTCCCCAGTAGTTCTAATGAGTAGCTGAGGTTATGAATCACTGTATTAAGAGCTAGAAAAGGGAAAGTCTACAGATTTCTCTTTTTGAGGGAAAATATAAGCCACATAGCATGTGGCTTAAAAATAGTAAGTGTTCAATGAATATTTATTTAACAAATAAAAGGTATTTAAATGGAGGATAACTCTGCTTAACAAATCTGTTTACTCCTCCAAAAAAATACATAAAAAGAGTAGTTGTGTCTAACCTGTGGTAGTGCAGTGGATAAAGCATCAACCTGGAATGCTGAGGTTGTTGGTTTGCAACCCTGGGCTTTACTGGTCAAGGCACATATGGGAGTTGATGTTTCCTCCTTTTCCCTAGCTTTTCTCTCTCTCTCTCTCTCTCTCTCTCTCTCTCTCTAAAAATGGATAAGCTAAAATCTAAAAAGAAAAGAGTAGTTGATGATAGATGATAGACATTCTGAGAGGTGTGAGGTGTTATCTAAAGGGTATTGTGTTAAGTGAAATATGTCAGTCAGAGAAAGACAAATGCCATATGATTTACTTATATGTGGAATCTGAAGAGCAAAATAAATGAATAAACAAAACAGAAACAAACTCACAGATACAGAGAACAGACTGATTTTTGCCAGATGGAAGGGGGATTGGAAGACTGAGAAAAAGAGGTAAAGAGATTGAGAAGTACAGATTGGTATTTACAAAATAGTCATGGGGATGTAATGTACAGCATAGGGAATATAGTCAATAATATTGTAATAACTATGTATGGTGCCAGGTGGGTACTAGTCTTACCAGGGAGGTAGGATCACTTCATAGTTAGATTAATGTCTAACTATGCTGTGCACCTGAAACTAATGTAAAATAATATTGAAAGTCAATTCTAATTGAAAAAGAAAAAGTAATTAATGACAGCTCTAAAATTCACAATGATTTCTTTCTCATCTCTAGGCTGGACAACCATTAAAATTTAGTGAAAAATTTTACTAAATTTTAATGGTTTTTTAGCACCTAATAATATATTTATACCTCTTCTAACTAAGTGTTGTTCAATCAAATGGGGCTTCTACAAACCTCCATTCTCCTATAATATATATAAATAAAGAGGATACTATATTTTGAAAAGTATCTTGGTTTAAACTACCTGCAGTCACACTCTCAAAAGTGCTTTTTCTTAGCAAGTTTTGTCTACTCAAAAATCCCAATCATCTTATATTTTCTCATCTTTTCTTATTTTTGGGTTTCCTACTTTTACATCCTCAAAATCATAAATTAGAGCATTCCACTCATTTTCTAAGGTTATACTAAAATGCTACTTAATCCATGAAGCTTCCTTTCTTCCTCTGGTCAGAATAATTCTCTCCTACATAAGATATTAATTAAAAATTAATTAAAAGATAAATAATTACTTTTAATACCATATTATTCCTGTCTAATATTTATTTATATATATTATTATTAACCCCTTTAAAATATAAACAAGTTATAAGGTAAGAGTATAGCTTATGAAAATTTTATTTTTCATTGACTCTTACCATATATAATGTTATCAAACAAATTACATTTGATTGAATTAAACTAATCTTCAATAATATAAATTTGTTTTTATTAATTTTTAATTCAGAGGGTAAGTTTTTCTGAAATCATCAAATTTTTGGACATCATACATTTTATTTTATGGACCAATCATATTATTTAAATTAAAAAATAATAATTTAGTTAAATTAAAAAGTATTTTCTAACAGAAAGAATATGACAGTACTGACATTTTAAAAAATAATCTTCTTACAAAAAGCAGTAAACTAGTTTTGTTTTTAACAAAGCTAATTGACCAGAATTCCCTCAAACCTCAAAATATAGTAGGGTATAACTGATACTCAACACAGGAAGACAAGCAAATAAAGAACCAATAAAACAAAAAATTTTATACATATTCTTTACTGCAAAGAAGAGAATAATCTGTAAGAAATCATAAACCCTTTCTCAGTACCTCATATAGCAGTAAAATAGACTAAGCTCTGAAAGTCTCAAAAGTAAGAAAATAGAATATTTAAGTTACACTATAAACCAACTTGACTTAATTGATATTTATACAATATGCTAACTGACAAAAGTTGAATATACATTCTTTTCAAATGTACATGGAACATTTGCAAAGATAAGCCATACTTTGGGCCATAAAACAAGTCTCAGTAAATTTAAAATAAGTCACACATAGTTAATTAGTAAAATGAAGTTAAACGAGAAATAAATAACAAAGATCTTTGGAAAATCCCCCAAGTACTTATTTGCAAATGAAAAGACAGTTTTGTAAATAATTCATGGGTCAAAGAAGTAATCAAAATAGAAAGTTAAAAAAGATTTTGAAATGAATGAAAATGGACACAGGACATATCAAAATTTGTGACATGCTACTAAAGAGATACTTAAAGAAAATTTACAGGATTAAATATCTATATTTAAAAAAGAAAAGTTTCACGTCAATGACCTCAACTTCTACCAAAAGAAATGAGAAAATAAAGGCAAATTATACCTAAAATATGTAAAGGCAAATGATAAAAATCAGACTGGAAATTAATGAAACAGAAAACAGAAAAATTAATAGAGAAAATCAATTGAGGCTATATCTGGTTTTTGATGATATCAATGAAAATAGTGTACTTTTAGCCAAAGTGATCAAGCCAAAAATGAAGAAGTTACAAATTACCATTTTCTGGAATAAGGGAGTTAACATTATTACGGATTCTATATCTATTAAAGAAATGGTGAAGGGTTTTTATGGCAATAAATTTAAAAATTTAGATGAAATAGAGCAATCTCTTCAAACATAAAAACTACTAAAGCTCACTCAAGAAGTAACTCATGTAAATACCCCTATATCTATTTTTAAAATTTAATTTTTATTTAAAAACTGTTCCACAGAGAAAATTCAAGCCGAGATGCCTTCCCTGGTGAATTCTACCAAACATATAAGGAAGAAAAAATAGCAATTTTATACACACTCTTTCAGATATTTAAAAAAGGGAAATTTTTCAAACTCATTTTATGAAATCAGCATTACTCTGAATCCAAAAACAAAGACAGTACAAGAAAAGTACAGACAAATAGATGTGAAAAAGCTGAACAAAATTTTAGCAAATTGAACAGTACAGGAAAAGTGTAATACATTATGACCAAATGGGCTTTATATCAGGAATAAAAGTTTGGTTTAACATTTGAAAATCAATCAGTGCAATCCATCAATGCAATGCACATTAACAAACTTGAATGGGAAGAAATAGCAGTTGGAGAAAAACACCTTTGATAACTTCAATATCCATTCTTGATTAAAACACACAGACACACACACTCAGGAAAGTAAGTGTAGACAGTATATTAGTTTCCTGTGATGGCTGCAAAAGATCATCACAAACAGGGTGGTTTAAAGTAACAGAATTATATCCTTTTATAGTTCTGGAGGACAGAAGTGTAAAATCAAGGTGCCAGTAGGGCTGCACTTCCTCTGGAAGCTCTAAGAGAGAATTCTTTCCTGCCTCTTTCACCTTCTGGTGCTATTGATGATTCTCTGGTTCATCGTTCCACTGTCTTCCTCCATCTTCGCATTGCCTTCTTTTCTGTGGGTCTGTCTCTTCTCCTTTTCTGTCTCTTACAAAACACTTGCTATTGATTTGAGGCTCACCTGAGTAATCCACAATGCATTTATCTTAAGATCCTTGACATAGTTACATCTGTAAATAAGTTACAAAAAGAAAGATAATATTCACAGATTCCAAGTATTGCAATATGAGAATATCTTTTAGGGGATCACCATTTAACCCACTAAGGAAGGAGATCCACATTCTGAGAAAGGCTGTCTACAGAAAAGCTACAGTTAACATCATGTTTAACGGTAAGACTGAACGCCTTTCCCCTAAGAACTAGAATAAGACAAGGATGGCACTCTCAACATTTTTATTCAACATGTACTGAAAGTTCTGTTCAGTGAGAAAAAGAAACAAAAAGCATCCAGTTTGAGGATTAAGAAAATTGTTTTTACTAAAAAATATAATTATTATATATGTAAAAGTTATGGAATTTACAAAACAACTATAAGAACTACTAAGTTATGTTAGTATGGTTGCAGGATAAAAAAATAATATACAAAAACCAATTACTTTTCTGTATATTAGCAACAGGAAATTGGAAATTGAGATTATAAAAAAAATCTCATTGGATTTGAATTTTGGCCACAATTATTACTATTAGTATTTGCTTAAGCAGTGGTTTTCAACCTTATTGCATTTGGGGACTGGTCACCTAGGCAGCCGGAAACAGAAACATACATTAAGTTTTATGTTACTGTGTGTAACAGTGCAATATGGTACAAGCTCGTGCTTGATTTTTAAACTCCACACGTACGATGCATTGAATACTACATAAGTGTGTCTGAATGCTTTTTTTGTCTGTTGCACAGGATTTGTGAATGCTCTGCACAATGCATATGATTGTTTGAAGTAGCCTATGAGTTCTAAAGATATCTAAGAAATCCTCAATAGTATTTTTATTGATGATACAGGTTGATAAATGGCAACCCCCCTGAGCACAAGTGAATTTAATTAAGATCACTGGGTCTATAATCTTCATACAACATCAGGGTAGTTAACTCTTTCATGGACTGGTACAAAATTTCTGCCAGACTAGCACCCATCCCCAGACTAGTGATTGAAAAATTTTGAAGCAAGTGGCAAAACACAAACAAACAACCCCCTCCCCAAAATCAATTATATAATGGTATTATGTCAATATTGATTTTTCTAATTTTGATAATTGAACTGTGGTTATGAGTATTCACTGAATACTGGAGTGTTCCAAAGAAGTTCTGAAGAGGGTTAGTCTGTGTTTTCTGGATTATAATAAACCTGATTGTGTGGATCATGAGAAGCTATAGGTTTTTCTGAGAGAAATGGGCTTGCCCCAGTATTTGATTGTCCTGATGAGTATGTAACTCTGGACATCCTGTCAGGACAGAATATAAAGAGACAGAACGGCTTCCTACTGGCAAAGGTGTCAGACAAATAGGTGTCCCTATTTGTTTAATCTGTATGAACAAAATATATAAGAAATTGGACTAAACTCAGAAGAAGGAAGAGTGGGAACTGGTGGAAGAAATATCAATAACTTAAGATATGCAGATGACATCATCTTACTGGAAGAAAGTAATAATGGTTTGAAAGAACTTCTCATGAAGTGAAAGAAGAAATGCCAAAGAAGGACTACATTTAAACATCAAGAGACAAATATCATGACTACAGAAGAGATACACACTTTAACATAGGCAATGAAGACAATGAAATAGTTTAAGATTTTGCTTACTTTGCTTTAGTCATCAATTCAAATGGAGACAGCAGCCAATGAATCAAGAAAAGGATGACTCTTAATTTCTTGAAGAAATCTAAAGGGCAGCAATAGAAGAATTAGAAAAGATCATCAAGAAAAAAGATATGTTATTAGAAACTAAAGCAAAGGTCTTCCACACCCTGTATTCTCAATTACTATGTATGGATTTGAAAGGTGGACAGTGAACAGGGCTGATAGGAAAAAATTGATTCAGTTGAAATATGATGTCGGAGGAGAGCTCTATGGATGTCCTGGATGGCCAGAAAGATGAACAAGTGTGCCTAGAGCAAATTAAACCAGAAACATTGCTGGAGTCAAAAAATGATAAAACTGGAACTGTCCTACTTTGGACATATCATTAGAAGGCAAGGTTCTTTGGAAAAGACAATAATGCTGGGAAAAATGGAAGAAAGCAGGAAAAGAGGAAGACCCAGTGTAAAATGGATTGACTCCGTGAAAGAAGTCATAGGCACACGTTTACAAAAGGTGAGTAAGACTGTTGAGGACATAATTAATTCATAGTTGCCAGGAGTCAGAGCTGACTCAACAGAACATAACACAAACTTACACTTAAGTATTTAGGTGTTAAGAGACATTTAAAATAGATTTTTTCTTTTAAACAAAATATATATATATATAATTATATTTATAATTATATGTAACATATTTATGTTATATATAACATAATTATATATATATGAGAGAGAGAGAGAAACAATAGCACAAAGACAATAAGGTGACAATTAGGAAATATGGATGAAAGATATATAAGACCTCTTTGTATTATTCTCTTATATTTTCTATAAAGAAGCCCAAAGTTAATTCAAAGTAAAATATTAAAAAACAAAATTTGAGAAAAGGAACTAAAAGTGGTATATACAAACTGCTTTTTGGGAGAATTTTGCTGCAAATGGAACCATAAGTAATTGGAAAGGCAGGGTCAAGTGGTTTAAACTTTATTATAACATTTTTCAAGGAGATGCTCTTGCTATGAGAGGCATTAGGTCAGTGAGAGAAAAACTATAGAAAGACATATCTAGGTCTCCATATTCTGACCACTGTGGTGAGCCAAAAGGTCAGCAACACTATTAATTCTCTTTCTTTTTCCATTTTCTCCCTCTGACTCATACAGTTAGTTTTTATAAATGAAGTGTCTTAATTACACATTTTATTTATCAATTCTTATACTCAAGATCAGAATTTATAATGTGTATTTAATTTAAGATTTCAGAAAGGCATCAAAAGTTGTAATGCAATAAATTTTATTTTTCTACAAAATCTTCATAGTTCTCCAAAGAAGGATGAGGCAAAGTCAATCATCAAGATGTAATAGCTTCTAAAGAAACAGTAAGAAGGAGATGATAAAAATGATGTTTTTAAAATTGAAAAGAAGAAAAAATATACGGTGACAGAGTATGATTTGACTTCGGGTGATGGGCATACAATACAATCAAGAGTTCAAATGCTAGAGAGATGTTTACCTGAAACTTATGTACTTTTATTGATCAATGTTACCCCATTAAATTTAATTTTTAAATTAAAAAAATGGGAGTGATGCAGAGAAATGATGCCGTAAGGAGCGATACCAATAAATCTCCCCCAAATTTCAACAAGATCTTCAACCAGAGACAGAAAAATCTATCCATGGAACCTCCAGAAGTCTTGCACTGAACGCAAAGGTATGATTGAGCAAAAAGTTGGCTAAATATATAATCAACCCCAAAGGAAAAGATGGAGAAATGAACACTCCGCCTTCCTCACTAACCTAAATAAGGGCTGCTTTCACTTGGAACCGAGAGAATAGGAACTAAGACAGGCACAGGGTATGAATAGAACCAGGCTGTGGCACAAACATCCAAGCCAGGCTGTGGCACAGACATCCAAGCTGAGGAGAAACTGTGCTTGTGGAGACCCAGTCAACACAAGCTAACGCTCGCATCAAACCCATACAAAGAAAGGCAAGTGAGGCTGCCATCGGCCCGAAACAAAAGAGAAGAATCAAACAAGACACAAAACTAACAGAAAGCAATGTACAAAATGGCAATAGGGAACCCACAAGTGTCAATAATTACATTAAATGTAAATGGATTAAACTCACCAATAAAAAGACACAGAGTAGCAGAATGGATTAAAAAAGAAAATCCAACTGTATGCTGCCTACAAGAAACTCAACTAAGCAACAAGGATAAAAACAAATTTAAAGTGAAAGGCTGGAAAACAATACTCCAAGCAAAAAACATCCAAAAAAAAGCAGGTGTAGCAATACTCGTATCTGATAATGCTGACTACAAGACAGCAAAAGTACTCAGAGACAAAAATAGTCATTTTATAATGATTAAAGGGATGCTGAATCAAGAAGACATAACAATTCTTAATATATAAATATATGCACCAAACCAAGAAGCACCAAAATATATAAGACAGCTAAATATTGAACTTAAAACAAAAACTGACAAAAATATAATCATACTTGGAGACTTCAATACACTGCTGATGGCTCTAGATTGGTCATCCAAACAGAGAATCAATAAAGATATATTGGCCTTAAACAAAACACTAGAGCACCTGGATATGATAGACATCTATAAGACATTTCATCCCAAAGTGACAGAGTATACATTTTTCTCCAGTGTACATGGATCATTCTCAAGAATTGATCATATGTTGGGCCACAAAAATAACATCAGCAAATTCAGAAAAATTGAAGTTGTACCAAGCATATTTTCTGATCATAAAGCCTTGAAACTAGAATTCAACTGCAAAAAAGAGGAAAAAAGCCCCACAAAAATGTGGAAACTAAACAACATACTTTTAAAAAATGAATGAGTCAAAGAAGAAATAAGTGCAGAGATTGAAAGACATATACAGACAAATGAAAATGACAATACAACATATCAGAATCTATGGGATGCAGCAAAAGCAGTGATAAGAGGGAAATTCATATCACTTCAGGCCTATATGAACAAACAAGAGAGAGCCCAAGTGAACCACTTAACTTCACACCTTAAGGAACTGGAAAAAGAAGAACAAAGACAACCCAAAACCAGCCGAAGAAAGGAATAATAATAATCAGAGCAGAAATAAATGGAACAGAGAACAGAAAAACTATAGAAAAAATTAATAGAACAAGGAACTGGTTCTTTGAAAAGATCAACAAAATTGACAAAGCCTTGGCAAGACTTGCTAAGGAAAAAAGAGAAAGGACTCATAAACAAAATCCAAAATGAAAGAGGAGAAATCCCCATGGATATCATAGATATACAAAGAATTATTGTAGAATACTATGAAAAACTATATGCCATTAAATTCAACAATCTAGAAGAAATGGATAAATTCCTAGAACAATACAACCTTCCTAGACTGAGTCAAGAAGCAGCAGAAAGCCTAAACAGACCAATTAGTAGGGAAGAAATGAAAAAAACTATTAAAAACATCCCCCCAAATAAAAGTCCAGGCCAAGACAGTTATTCTAGTGAATTCTATCAAACATTCAAAGAAGACTTGATTCCTATTCTACTCAAAGTCTTACAAAAATTTGAAGAAGAAGCAATACTTCCAAACACATTTTATAAGGCCAACATAACCCTCCTACCAAAACCAGGCAAGGACAGCACAAAAAAAGAAAACTACAGACCAATATCTCTAATGAATACAGATGCTAAAATACTAAAAAAATACTGGCAAATCGAATACAACAACATATTAAAAAAATAATACATCATGATCAAGTGGGATTCATGCCAGAATCTCAAGGATGGTTCAACATACGTAAAACGGTTAACGTAATACACCATATCAACAAAACAAAAAACAAAAACCACATGATCTTATCAATAGATGCAGAAAAGGCATTCGATAAAATACAACACAAATGTATGTTTAAGACTCTCAACAAAATGAGTATAGAAGGAAAATATTTCAACATGATAAAGACCATATATGATAAACCATCAGCTAACATCATATTAAATGGCACAAAACTGAAGGCTTTCCTCCTTAATTCAGGAACAAGACAGGGTTGTCCACTCTCTCCACTCTTATTTAATGTGGTGCTAGAGGTTCTAGCCAGAGCAATCAGACAAGACAAAGAAATAAAAGGCATCCATATTGGAAAAGAAGAAGAAAGGTATCACTTTTTGCAGGTGATATGATCCTATACACAGAAAACCCCAAAGAACCTACAAAAAGACTATTAGAAACAATAAGCCAATACAGTAAGGTCGCAGGATACAAAATTAACATACAAAAGTCCATAGCCTTTCTATATGCCAACAATGAAACATTTGAGAACGAACTCAAAAAAATAATCCCCTTCACTATTGCAACAATAACAAAAAAATACCTAGGAATAAACATAACAAAGAATGTAAAGGACCTATATAATGAAAACTACAAAGTATTGTTAAGAGACATCAAAAAAGATACAATGAGATGGAAGAATATTCCTTGTTCTTGTATAAGAAGAATAAATATAATCAAAATGGCCATATTACCCAAAGCAATATACAAATTTAATGCAATTCCCATCAAAATTCCAATGACATTTTTAAAGAAATGGAACAAAAAATCATCAGATTTATATGGAACTATAAAAAACCCAAATAGCCAAAGCAATCCTAAAGAAAAAGAATGAAGCTGGGGGCATTACAATACCTGACTTCAAACTATATTATAGTGCCATGTCAATCAAAACAGCATGATATTGACAGAAAAATAGACACTCAGACCAATGGAACAGAATAGAAAGTCCAGAAATAAAACCACATATATATGGTCAAATAATTTTTAATAAAGGGGTCAACAACACACAATGGAGAAAAGAAAGCCTCTACAACAAATGGTGCTGGGAAAACTGGAAAGCCACATGCAAAAGAATGAAGCTTGAGTACAGTTTGTCACCTTGTACTAAAATTAATTCAAAATGGGTCAAAGACCTAAATATAAGACCTAAAACAATAAAGTACATAGAAGAAGACATAAGTTCTAAACTCATGGACTTTGGTTTTTTTTTGGTTGTTTTGTTTTTAATTTTTTTGTGTGTATTTTTCCGAAGCTGGAAACGGGGAGGCAGTCAGACAGACTGCCGCATGCGCCCAACCGGGATCAACCCGGCATGCCCACCAGGGAGCGATGCTCTGCACATCTGGGGGTGGCGCTCTGCCACAATCAGAGCCATTCTAGCACCTGAGGCAGAGGGCACAGAGCCATCCTCAGCGCCTGGGCAAACTTTGCTCCATTGGGGCCTTGGCAGCGGGAGGGGAAGAGAGAGACAGAGAGGAAGGAGAGGGGGAGGGTGGAGAAGCAGATGGGCGCTTCTCCTGTGTGCCCTGGCCGGGAATCAAACCCGGGATTCCTGCATGCCAGGCCGACGCTCTACCACTGAGCCAACTGGCCAGGGCTTTGGACCTTGGTTTTATTTCTTATTTTTTTTTAATAATTTTTATTTTTTTATTTATTTTTGGGTTTTTTTATTCATTTTAGAAATGAGAGAGAGAAGAGAGAGAGAGAGAGAAGGGGGGAGGAGCAGGAAGCATCAACTCCCATATGTGCCTTGACCAGGCAGGCTCAGGGTTTCAAACCGGCGACCTCAGCATTTCCAGGTTGATGTTTTATCCACTGCGCCACCACAGGTCAGGCCTGGACCTTGGTTTTAAAGAGCATTTTATGAATTTGACTCCAAAGGCAAGGAAAGTGAAGGCAAACATAAATGAATGGGACTACATCAGACTAAGAAGTTTTTGCTCAGCAAGAGAAACTGATAACAAAATAAACAGACAGCCAACTAAATGGGAAATGATATTTTCAAACAACAGCTCAGATAAGGGCCTAATATACAAAATACATAAAGAACTCATAAAACTCAACAACAAACAAACAAACCATCCAATAAAAAAATGGGAAGAGGACATGAACAGACACTTCTCCCAGGAAGAAATACAAATGGCTAACAGATATATGAAAAGATGCACATCTTCATTAGTTATAAGAGAAATGCAAGTCAAAACTGCAATGAGATACCACCTCACACCTGTTAGATTAGCTATTATTAACAAGACAGGTAATAGCAAATGTTGGAGAGGCTGTGGAGAAAATGGAACCCTCATACACTGTTGGTGGGAATGTAAAGTAGTACAACCATTATGGAAGAAAGTATGGTGGTTCCTCAAAAAACTGCAAATAGAACTACCTTATGACCCAGGAATCCCTCTACTGGGTATATACCCCAAAAACTCAGAGACATTGATACGTAAAGACACATACAGCCCCATGTTCATTGCAGCATTGTTCACAGTGGCCAAGACATGGAAACAACCAAAAAGCCCTTCAATAGATGACTGGATAAAGAAGATGTGGCACATATACACTATGGAATACTACTCAGCCATAAGAAATGATGACATCGGATCATTTACAACAAAATGGTAGGATCTTGATAACATTATACGAAGTGAAATAAGTAAATCAGAAAAAAACAAGGACTGCATCATTCCATACATAGGTGGGACATAAAACGAGACTAAGAGACATGGACAAGAGTGTGGTGGTTATGGGGGGGGTGAGGGAGAGGGGAAGGGGGAGGGAGAGGGGCACAAAGAAAACTAGATAGAAGGTAACAGAGGACAATCTGACTTTGGGTGATGGGTATGCAACATAATTGATTGACAAGATAACCTGGACATGTTTTCTTTGAACATATGTACTCTGATTTATTGATATCACCCCAGTAAAATTTTAAAAAAAGTTATAAGACTTTGTTTCAATGTTGAAAAAAGAAATTGAATGACTTGCCTGTGAGGATGCTTCCCTTATTTATTGTCCTGGAAGGTAAGTAGAACAAATGAGAGCAGAATGAAAGCTCTTCTCTAAAGAACCCAAATACTGCATCAAGTTGTGAGATGTTGCTATAGCTGTCAGACTACTCTAGGAAATGTGGCCTATAAGATCTTGCCTCTGTCGTTATCCCCTGCTCTGCAAGGAAGTTCATCAGAGAGACTGGGGAAAGCGTAGTGGGAAGCTTTGCATGGTGAACACTGTAGTCAATATTTCAAGTAACATTATATATTCATAGGAAAAAGCACTTATATTTGGCAGTTTTCCTGGACTTAAGTTAGGTTATTACCCCTCCATAATTAATACATTTATCTTTGGCAGATTTTTCAAAAGTGTCCTCTATCTTCTTAATAAGAGTCTAGAGAAATTGTGGTTCCATTGACAACCTATCACAAAACCTTCCCTTGGGGAGATTTTTTTTCCTACAGTTTTTTCATATTTCAGATTTAGAGAATGACTGAAATCTGAGACTATTTACTATACCCCATTAGTTATAGTGCCAAAAATTCAAGTTTAGTTTCCCATGAATGATATTTAATGTATTATAAGAGGCAAGATAGAATGAAACAAACAAAAAACACAGCACTTTCTTTTTGTTGCCAAGAATGTATGTGTGTGTGTGCCTGTACATGTGTGTGTGTGTGCCTGTGCATGGATGTGTGTGAATGCCAGCATGGCCATTCACTAATTCTTAGGACTCAAAGAAATAGTGGAAATCAATCACAAGTTAAGAGCCAAATTAACAAAGGTAATAGATATAAAACTGATCGTATGTATTAAAATGTGTTATATAAGTTTTTGGCATTTAGCAATAAGAAGCTTTGAGATCAGTGATATTTCTTTTAGGGTGTATTTTTGTTCTTTACAAGCTATTTACACCATAAAACTGAGCTAAGTTGTATATTTATTTGATGTTTATTGATAAATTGTAATCTAATTAAAAGCATGCAGGAACACAAAACAATATAATGCAAGATAATAACCGTAAAAGAGAAATCAAAATATTATTTAGGGGAAGATAATTTGAATAATGTCAAATTTTAAAACCTATATGTAGAACGAAAACATGTAGCTAGTAGGTTGTCTGGTTAAAAATAAACTAGAAGTGTACTATATAGCTAACACGATATTGACTGAATTTTCGCATTCAAAATAAGAACATAATACTGTTTGTTCCCTATGCTTGTCTGGTCAGACCATCCTTAGTAAATGGTAGTCTTTTGACGATCTTAACAACCAGCAGCAAGGGAATTTGCAAAATATCAAGCAAGTAAACTAGAAACAAGAAGTTTGACTTCCATAGAAACAAAGAACAAAAACAATTCAATTTATAAAGCTTGGTCAAATTGAAATGCTCCTAGACTAGAATCTGGAGGGTATAAAGGAGAAAGAAAAATTGTTTAGAATGCAGTAATGGGATACAATTAGGGAAAAGAAAATGTAGGCTGAATATGAAAAACAATTTCCGAACAGTCTATTAGACTGTACATTAGTTTCCCAGGGGAAGAAATGAGAGCCTCATTGCCTAAGTCATTTTAAGCTAGACTGATTCCCAGAGGGTGTGGCAACTTAGAGGAAAACGAAAACTGTAGAGTCTTGAAAAATCTAGTTAATTTTGTAGCATAGCAAAAAGCTGTTCTAGGTATAGGACACGATCTAAGACCTGGACATATTTTGCAATGGACATATTCTATTAGTTGAAAATGAATGGTTCACCTAGTCACATACCATTGCCAGCATTAGAGGAAGTCCACTCTCATGCAGATCCAGTACCATCTGGGCTGAGTGCTGGGCTAGCACAGCAACAGAATGAAAAGAATCACAATATGGCTGCAACTGCTACAACTCCAAGAGGCAACAGGGTTGATTTAGATAATCCGGCTGCCCGGGCATGCACTTGCTTTTCCCATTTTTGCCTTGTGCCCCTCCAGAGCTCCACTGACAGTGTGCACTCTGCAACTGACTGTGTTTGGGGAAAGTGCCTCCAAGACTGAACTCCAACCTTGGAATTGCTTTGGGAACCAACCAGCTTGTACTGTTTATTTAACTATATTAATGACAGTGGTTTTGTTGTTTTCAGATCACAGGGAACACTTCTTTTTTTAAAGTCTCTTAGTCTTTCTTAGTTCATCTGTTTTTCTTCTTATACCTATGGTTAGATGCTGTATTTCTGATGAGCACTTATCTCTCCCATCCCACCACTAGGATTTTCCAAATAGTTCAGGATCTAGCCAGTATCAAGTTTGTTATCGTAACACATTCTTATGGCTCACAAAAAAAGACAAAACACATACTTCTCATGAAACTGTGACATGATCTTTTATCTCCTAGAATTTTTATCTGTGCTTATTGACATAGCTTTTTAAAGATTTTTTTTGTTATAGATGTTTTACTGTTCATAACACTTGTGTATATTTTTGGATTGGTGAAACAAATTGCCTAACATATTCCTAAAACAATTTCACATTTAGAGTGCAACTTGTCTACATCCTTTTTAAACCCAGAGTTATTAATATCTGTCCGTGTTTTGACACAACATATGGTCTTCTGTGACATGAAGAGCATTAGTGAGGCAGTGTTTCTTTATAAAGTGCTCTGCTCTAGTCCCTGGGATTTTCTCACAAGTTTCTGACACCTGTTCTGCAAAACGTGTTGCTGGCACTTCCTTGCTCGGCATGTAATGGCCAACAGAAGTAAAAGGCAACACGTTCTTATTTTCTTGTAGCATCTTTCCTCTTTAGCTCTAACAAATCGCTTTGTTTTTGCTGTCCAAGAAAATAAGTATGTGCATCCATTCCTTTTAGGATGGAAATTTGCCTCTGGATTATTAAATATATGTCCTGCTGGATGGTTTCTTTGCCTTTCTGAACACAGAACTTTTCATTTCAGTACAGAATCATAATGTAATTTTTAAAGTCATTTTAAAAACGTAATTAAATGTAACACCTGTAGTACTAACATAACTCAATTAAAATGACAATATGAATAGCCAGGACCATGTGCAGGCAATAGAATCTGCATCATTATGGCAACCTGGATAAGAATGAGAATAAGATGTGAAAAGTCATGTTTCCTAGATATAGCTTGAGTCCCCTGTTCTTGTAACCCTTTCTCCGGGCCTTATTCACCTGGCTGGGAAACCCCACCTAACCCTGAGTTAAAGCTAAGTTACTGAGGAAAACCACTGGTGTCTTTCTCAACATAAACTTCAGGGCTCCTTTTCTCTTGTTCATAGCAAACATCTGTTTCATGCTTGAAACTGCTGGCCATTCTTAGAATTACATTCCTACATAATTTTGAAAGTTTTTCAGAAGCATTTTTTCTTGCTCTACTTAGCTATTAAGGAGCAAGCTTTTATTCCTCAGATATTGCTGATTTCAATGAATATAATTAGTTGTAAAATAATTTCATATTTTAGAGATATTAAGTTATGTAAACATATGTATCTTAGAATTGATGCAATAAATTATCTGTCACTATGTGGTTCTTCTTTCCTATTCATTTTACTCCAGCCATTATCAGGTACCATGTGGATGTTATTTGGATCTCACTTCTTTCCTGTGGATATTCCTTAACTACTGAAGGATTTATGCAAACACAGTGTCTTTTTGGTTTTCTTTATTTGCGACTAAGTACCACAATCCTTATTCTTCAAAGTGTCTTTGAGACTAACAATATTACCAGGGAATGTGTACATTCTCAGCCCTATAAATTCATACTTCTTTTTCTTTTTTATTTATTTATTTTTTTCTTGTGGGAAAGAGAGAGAGAGTCAGAGAGAGGGACAGATAGGGACAGACAGACAGGAAGGGAGAGAAATGAAAAACATCAATTCTTTGTTGTGGCTCCTTAGTTGTTCATTGATTGCTTTCTCATATGTGCCTTGACCAGGGGGCTACAGCACACCGAGTGACCCCTTGCTTGAGCCAGCAACCTTGGGCTCAAGCTGGTGAGCCTTACTCAAACCAGATGAGCCCACGCTCAAGTTGGCAACTTCTGAGTCTCAAGCCTGGGTCCTCCACATCCCAGTCTGATGCTCTATCCACTGCACCACCGCTTGGTCAGGCCCATACTTCTTTTTCTTAGTGAACAAACAAAGATTTATTGAGCACCTACTATGTACCATATTTAGTACCAATCACAGCGCCATTTGGTTGCTCTGCTACCGCCCACCATGAAAGCTGAAATGCCCAGTAGTGGGCGGTAGGGGCTAGGTTGACCAGCACTGCAAAAGTGGGTAGTTTTATAAAAAGTTTGACAACCCTTGCACTAGAGAGAACAATATAGGTTCTCTTTGACCTTGAAGAGTCTATAGACTTGTTCTACACAAAGTTTAGGAAATGCTAAGAAGCTGTTTGGGAAACTGGACAGCTCTGGTATCACATGTCCCTTTAATTACTATGAAAACAGATCTGAGATCATCCCAAAACAAATGCACTGGAATAACTGTGATTAGCATCACAGAAGCTTTGGAGTTGTTGTATGTCTAACAGAAGACATAAAGTATATCCAGAATCTGGTCAAAGAGCAGGGAGCCCAAAACTTTCTTAAAGAAAGCACTAAAAATCATGTGGGTTTCATGTGAGTTCCTCTAAATACTATGCAAAGCCTCTTCTTGAAGTGAAAGAGCCAAACTTTGAGGTCAATAAAATAATTTTACTGGCCTCTGTACACATGAAAGAAATTAATGGAGAGGAAAAATATTCCTACTTAAATAGGAAAGTGCTTTTAAGAGACTCAAGTAATCCCCTTCAAACCATTCTCCATTTCAAAAGAATAAGCAATTGATTAATTGAATATTTAATTAATACTTATTGCTAGCATACTAGTTTTACATGACTCACATTGAGTAATACAGTAATACAGTAATTGTGTTCTTGCTACCATGTGTGCGCTTTACAGCATATTCAGTCCCTATATATTATCAACACATATGGTTCATTCCTACCCATTTTGTCCCATTTGGAATTTAATTTCTCTATTTTTAAATGATTATAGGAGTTTATAGTTCTGTCACTACTGCCACTGAATTCAGCAAGAATTTATTGAGGAAACTAATAAAGTACTTTGCTAATGGCACAGAGAGAGGCATAAAGATGAAAATAAATATGGTTCTCTATGCTACTTAAAGAAATTAGCATCTGAAGGGCACCTATATATGCTTTGTACTAAGTTACGCATCAAACTTACAAAATTATCCTTTCCATATTCCATATTATGTAGTTCAAGTTTTGGAGTAAGCTGGTTTAACTGATTAAATTCACATCTTAGTATGAGCTTTAGAGCTATATATCTAACTGTCCCAAATGTTGTCCTGAATTTAAAATAGCCAACTATGATATCCATATTTTTGTGCACTTACAAAATTCTAGGCAATGTGCTAAGTAATTTATCTTTTTTTTTTTTTTTCCTGAAGTGAGAAGCATGGAGGCAGAGACAGATTCCCACATGTGCTTGACCGGCATATCCATTAGGGGGCGTTGCTCTGTTGCAACTGGAGCTATTCTAGCACCTGAGGTGGAGGTCATGTAGCCATCCTCAGCACCAGGGCCAACTTTTGCTCCAATGAAGCCTTGGCTATGGGAGGGGAAGAGAGCGATAGAGAGAAAGGAGGGGGGAGGGGTGTAAAGCAAATGGGCGCTTCTCCTGTGTGTCCTCACTGAGAATTGAACCCAGGACTTCTACATGCTGGGCCAACGCTCTACCTATAAGCCAACCAGTCAGGGCTAGTACCCAGTAATTTAATCAAACATGAATCTAGGTGTTGTTGTAATGGTATTTTATAGATATGGTTAAAAACTACAATGAGTTGACTCTGAGTAAAGAATATTACCCTCAACATTATGTATGAGCCTCATCCAATCACTTGAACACACCTTAATAGCAAAAAGTCATTTTCTTGATATAAAGAGAAGGAATTATGCCTTCAGATTGTAATATAGAACTTCTGCCTAAGTTTCCAGCCTGCTGACCTTCTCATTTCAGACTTAAGATGTACATCAATTCCTACCTGAGTTTCCAGCCTGCAGGACTGCCCTACAGACATGAATTTGCTGGCCTCCATAATTAAGTGAGCCAATTCCATAACTTAAATCACATATTCTCCTATTGGTTCTATTTCCCAGAAGAACCCTAATTAATACAATTGACTTTTAGTTTTGCATCAGCTGTTTTCATCTCAAGGATTTTATTTTGTCCTTAAGGAGGAGGGTGAGGAGTAGAAATGGGAGAGAAACTTCACCTATTTCAAGGAACAGTGACTGTGGAATCCAAAGATTGAAAGGTAAGGAATTAATTTATCCTGATAGTTGTTCCAGTTCTTTTCCATTCCTGGATCTTGTCATCCCTTTTATTACGTGGTCTATCTCATATCCTCCTTTTAGGTCTAACTTATCCATGGGAGACACAAGTCCATTTTCATGTGCTAGCTTTAGTATATATTTTCATGTGCTATTTGTAACTGTTGTCATTATTTAAACAAAGA